>NC_091393.1:119784481-120084481 GCF_032191515.1 Phaenicophaeus curvirostris | reverse complement strand
ATGAGGAAGAATTCCACCTAAAGGCCATGGCTTAAACATTAGCAGCAGAATCCCTACTTCAGTTCTCTATTGCACTGATATTTTTTGTTCTGGTTTGGTATTTAACTTAACTACTCCCAAGCCAATGCTTTACACAAGAACTCAAGTTTCAGATGTGAAGGGTATGGAGAGGATCATACAGACTGGTAGAACCTGGCGTTGGATTATACCATTTTCTAGGTTTTCTAGGAAACTAAAGCCCTAAGCTGCCTTACTTACTCTTGAAGAGAGAAAAGGTGCTTCAGACAAAATGCCTTTACCTGTCTATACATAACTTTGTGTTTTGATCCTGCCAAGTGTTTAGAGAGTTCAACAAAACCAGACAAAAGTCCAAAATAAGTCTGAAACATCACATCTCTCGGCCCATCCTGGTCATCCATACAGTTGAGTGGAGGTAAGAGTTCCAGCTTCTGCTGACACTAGAGAATTTTGAGACAGAAAAGCTGCCAAGAGAGGACACTTACGCCCAGTTGAGTACATCTTCTGTAAACAAAACAAAAAACCCTCCCAAAAAGCAGGGAGGTACATAGTGTGAAGGTTTCAGCAGTGGGAGGACTGGGGGTCAGCTGTGCCCAGAGGGCTCTGCCACACATGCACTTTCCATGTTCAGTCTTTAACGTAAAGAGGACTGGAAAGACCCGAGGCAAAGCCCTGCCAGCTCACAGGTTTTCCTGCATCCTATCATCTGTTTCCATCTCCGCCAGCTGCCGCCTCAATGCATTAACCTTTGCCTGAAGTTCCTTGTTGTATTTTATAATGTTGATCATTTCTTCATGGGCTTCATCTAGGAACTTGGAAGGCCTGTTCCACCGAAGAAAGACACCTGAAAGCACAGAGGCAGCACAAGTCAGAAGGGTTTCTTGTTATGAGAAGGAAACGTTGCTCACCAGCTCTCAAGTAATGTGCATACAGTTTACACATTTTTTCCTTACAGTCCCCCCTAAACAGCATTTAGAAATACTGACCCTCTTCTCAGAGTTCACCATTCTTTTAAACAAGGCTAATAAGAAAAAAAATTAAGAGCTTTTATTTCTTTTTCCCCTTGTATATTGATCAGACCACATTCAGCATCCACCCTACTATGACAGCCTGCTTGCTTCACTGTAATTAAATCTCCAGTGTACATGGGACTGAGAAAGTTTCTGCAGCAGAGAACCTACTGCACAGATTATCCTGGCCAACATGGTCAGTAATGGTGAAAGACATCTTGGTTGATACAGCAAAGAAGCCTAAGGCCTGCCCAACATCCATAGATTATGTTGTATCACTGCAGAAATACTGTACTAAGTAGTTCAATGGTACTAGGAAGGCTCCCTGGCAGCAAGCAGCGTGTCACCAGACCTTAGAAGGAGAAAGTATTATATGCCTCTGGGGATGGTACATGCCAAAAATATTTTGGAACTGATTTCAAAGGGAGTGAGATCACCATCAGCTGAGACAAACTAAGCAGAGAGCAGAGACGACAGGAGCGAATGCTTAAGAAGTAGTCACAAAATATACATTGTCTGTAACTGAAAAGCAAGCCTGGCTTACCTTCCCAGAGCTGCAGGCTCTGCGGGGCAACGGAGGGCCAGATGACAAGGCTGTTGGCCTCATAAAGAGGATTCTGGAATTTGCTCAGCTCTTCAGACCTGTTCACCCAGGACCACAGGGACATAGTCTTTTGTGGCAGCTTCAGTTTAGACCTAATAAACCCATAGGGACAAGTTAGCTTTTGCTTTTATACTGTTAAGACTTGTTTGGTTTTGCCAGGATTCTGCATAGTAGAATGACACAAGCTTTCTCATGTGCTACTATCCCAGACAATTCAGGCTAATCCTTTAAATATTTCTCACCAACATGGAACAGGGTATAAATTTAGAGCAATTTACCCAACCTAGCCGATTACAATTAATTTAGAAGAAAAGATAGGGAAATATTTATAAGCTGGGTGGAAGCAAGTTGCCTTCTGTCCAGATGAAGAGTCAAGTCTCATCCCAAAAATGGTTTGACTGCCAAGTTTCAAAAGGGACTGAACTCCTGTGTTAAGATAGAGCTGGAAGGTGTGGTCAGTTTGCATGAAGGGAGGATCGCAGTACAATTCTCAGAGCACATTAAAGCAGAGAGTTATTGCTGGAATTGTGCGACAGGAATGTCTAATGAGGTCCCTCTGGTGGCAGGAAGCATCAGGGCACAGAGAAAACTGCAGTTTTCCTGGGTCAAACCCATCTCTAAGAGTTACATAAGGGTCTCTACTCCTTAGACTTCGGTAAACCTCATTCTGCTTGCACTAGCAAATTGAACTGCCACCCTGGCAGGACATTTGCCATCCCTGTGAGTGCTTCAGGCAGCACAAGCTTAATATCAGACAAACATTTTCTGTGCTCGCAGGCTGACACACTCAGATATGACAGGCAGGTTATTACACGTAAAATTCAATACTCTTTCAAATTTCAACTTACTGGCTTCAAGTCTAACTTGATTTTGCAGATGACCAGTTCGGCAGTCCTGCAGAAGAGTCCCTTCTAATCAAAGATTACTTTAAGGGCAGAAAGGTTTACAGGAAGCCTTAAATTACCTTCCTTTTCTGTAATATTGGTTCTATTTTTCCCTTCTACTCATTCAGTGGCCTTCAGTTAAGCAGGAGACCATCAGACAATGGTCTTACTGGAGACAGGAGTACTGAGAACAGAGCTATCAAGTTCAAAACAAGAAACTAAACCTCTCCGGCAGCTATCACGTGCCATGGGAGGCTCTAATCTTCCAGAGCTCCACCCTGCTTGCTACTCCCCTATTCGGGGCATGCCCAGAGCTGCCCCACTGGTACAGCACAGCATATAACCAAGGCAAGGATTCAGAAGCTTGGTGTTGGTCTGCTCAGGTACCTTAAAATGCCAACAAGCTTGTAAGCAAGCTCAGCACAGGCCTATTGTTACCTGACAAGGTAGACTCCAGCAGAATACAGTCCTGGCTGCTCCCTTGCAAAGTTGCACAAGCATCCACCTGAGAGCTTGCAGCATTTCCTGAGAACCTCAGACAGTGCAGATTGCTTGTCTACGGAGCATCCTGGTTGGGTTATGTCTTTTGGGCCATGCAGTGGTACAACTTTAACAGAAGGACTAAAAACCCCTCCAGCTGTAACCCATGACTTGAAGAAACGTGAATTGGCAATCAAAGCTTTTGCCAAGTTGTAGCTGTGAGCCAGACTCTTCTGAAATAAACTCTTCCATGTTTCCAACTTCCAGCAGTTAACAGACGATGCAAAAAGCAGACCTTTCCTTTCCTGGGGGTGTTGTGACCACAGGCTACAAAGTCACGTTCTTACCTGACAGCTAAAGCAAGAACAAGACTTTCCAGCTTGGCTTCTACCTGCCCTGACCTCCTTCTCCAGGCCTGCGTGGACAAGCTTGCTTCCCACATTTATGACACATCACTGTTGAATTCTAGCTGTTTGTTCTCTTAAAGAAAGAGTTTCTTTCTAAAACACTATATAAACTGGTGATGTGTGGAGGTTTTTCAGGGACACACAGGAAAAAAGAAAAAACAGTCTAACGTATTAGCTTGCACTTGGAGAAGACTAATTCAACTCCCTAATCAAGCTACAAATTTCTTTAGTTACTGTCCCCACCCCCACCTGTAAGTGGGACACACTTCCTAGCATTGCAGCAGACAACATAACTGCAATAAGAGAAGCTCACCCGTGCTAGGGGAGACCACAAGAGCACCCTCACCCTTTTTCAAACCAGGAGATTTTTTTTTTGTCAGATGCAGCCCAATACTTAAAAGGCTGAAAGGAAGCATCCTCACCAACCTTTCATTTTCATTGTTTCCCAGGAAAGTCCCAAACTGTGAAGCGTAAGCATGTTCAAAGAGCATGATGAGAAACTGTTCGTTGAATTCAAAAGAGCAAGGGAACTGACGAAGGATTTGCCACACACAGTCCAAAAAGAGGAGAAACACTGGGGCTTCCCATTTCTGCTTGCTGTTTGAATAGGCCGACTGGGCACAGCGCTGCTGAAAAGGGTGACCAGCCTACACATAAAAAACAGAGAAAGCATCACAAACAAAGCAATGGGATGTGAGCATACATAGCAAAAAGTCTTCAGCACTAGTTCTGTCCGTGTAACTATGCTGTTACTACTTTTTTCTACAACTGTAGTTATGTCAGGCATCCAGTAACAAACTGCTAGCAACCATGAGCAACTTTGCTGCATTTTTCATGCTATGTAAGTAGCCAAGAACAAACTGGCATAGGTGCACTGAAGGATCAGGCTGAGGACATTAGCTGAAAGCATATAAAGAGCACAGCTCTCTGGTGGTGAGGCACTCAAATGGGTTGCTCAGAGAAGCTGTGGATGCCCCGTCCCTGGAAGGCCAGGTTAGATGAGGCTTTGAGCAACCTGGCCTAATGGAAGGTGTCCCTGCCCATGGTAAAAAGGTTGGAACTAGATGATCTTTAAGGCCTCTTTCAACCAAAACCATTCCATGATTCTAAGGTTTTGTGGTTTAGTTTGAACAGCTTTCTCTAAAGAGATGTTCACCCTGAGCACACAAAACAGGCAGTTCCCAAGCTCTTTGCTGCCTCTCAGGCTATTTCTCAATACAAATGTCACTGGAACAGACTGCTGTTTGGTCCATAGACATTTCTTACCTGTAACCACTCCCTCACAACAAGAGATTCAAAGCCACGTATGGTCCTGCACCTTGGATCCAAGATAATCTGTGCCAGAGAAGTTACCTGGAGTGTTGAATCAGTTCCTTCAGTCCCATGGACCAACACTGATGCACCTTCCCTGTGAGAAAGGTGGAAAGGAATATGAGTGTGAATAAGCAGGACACCTCCTAAGGATTTCTGCAGCCCAGTGGATGCCATTATATCCCAGCGTTGCCGCCCTGAGTGTGCTGAGGTTTTTCCGGCTCTTCTCTCCTTCTTCCTGCCCCACCCCACATGGAAGCAGACCACCTTCTCCACCTAGACCCTCACCAGCACTAACCAGAACTCTGCATCACTTAAGCCTTAGTTTCTTGCTAAGCATTCTGGAAATTCAGATGGAAGATGCAGTGAGATCTCTTCTGTCATTCTCACTCTTTTCTGAATTGGTGCTTCTTTGAGTAATAGCACAGAAATGCATCTCAAAATTTGCTTGTATCATTTATTGTTTTGCTAAGTACTCTGAACTATTCCCATAACACTGCAATGGAGAGATCATCCCCCTAGATGCTCTTCAAAACAATACTATGAGTTTCTTGCCCAAGCTTGGGTTTAATTGTATTTGGGTCTCAGCTGGCATTTACTGCAACAGAAGTAAGCCAATAAGGAAAGAAATGGCAGAGCTTGGCCTCCACAAAGGCAGAAGAGTTAGTGTGCTGAGCAAGGAAGCTTGTCAAGGAGCCAAGCACAAAGGGTTCTCACTCACCAGCCAGCACAAGTGAATCAGCAAAACAACCTGAGGAGCTGAGGGAGCTCAGAGGGTTTGGGGCAGAAAGGTTTTGTACATTGCTTGGTGCCCATGTGCTGTCACTCCCCACAGTCCAAGTGGGGACTGTCCAGGGCAGCTGATTCCCTGCTCTCTTCTCCATCCTAGGCTGTGCATGAACACAACATCAGAATCTCATCCACATGCTCCTGAAGGAAGGACTGGATGGTATTAATTGGCATTTAGTCCCCTAACTCCTCCCACACAATGATGCAATATCTCACTTCTGCCAACATCCTTACACCCAGAAAGGGAGCTAACTGCAGGTTGTATTTGTTTCCATGCAGAGATCCCAAGCAAGCAGCAAAGTGTGGGTAAGAAAGATCATTCTAGCAAGCAAGCAACTCTGCAGATATTACTTGCTTTTTGAAGTGAAAAAGCATCAAAAGCTGTACCTTAAGCATTGCATCATCTTTGTCTACAGTCCTACGCTTAAAACAAACTCTGTGCCTCTATGATGTAGGTCATCTTCCAATACTTTCTCTTTCTCCCCTAGACAGTGCAGAGAAAGAGGCTGCTTAACAGCCAAGCACAACTGCAAAGGCTAACTGCAAGCCTATGCACTTCCCGGAGTGGGACTCACCAGGATAACACCTTTTATCTTTCAGGCCCCAGATCTTAAAGATCCTGGAATGGATCTGCATGGAATGGAGATGCTGGAAAATCTCAGCCATTCCCTTACCAAGCCTAATATAACCAAACCACCCCTGTCAGCTCAGCTATGAACTCCAAGTTCTCAAGGAAGCAGGTCAGGCACCAGTGCTGAGCTGGCCTGACACAGCTCCAGGTAAACAGAACAAGCAAAGCTGAGGTTAAAAATGATGAAATTGCCCCAGCAAGCCAGAAGAGTTTCATCACTGACCTTTCTCATTATACACATGCGGGAAGGAATTACAGAGAAAACTATTGATCAAGAGCAATCCTTTCCTGGCACAGTCAAAAACTAAAAAGGCACTGTCAGTGCTTTTTAAAAGCACAGCAGCTCAAATGGAATGATCAAATGAATGCCATCTGGACAGGCTGGATTGATGGGCTGAGGCCAACTGTATGGGGTTCAGCAAGGCTCAGCATCCCGTCCTGCACCTGGGCCACAACAACCCCATGCAATGCTACAGGCTTGGCGAAAATTGGCTGGAAAGCTGCCTGGGTGAAAAGAACCTGGGAGTGCTGCTCGACGGTAGCTGAACGTGAGCCCAGGCATGCCCAGGTGGAAGGGTCTGGAGCACAAGTCTTAGAAGGAGCAGCTGCAGTGGAAGTGGGGTTGTTTAGTCTGCACAAGAGGAGGCTGAGGGGAGACCTTATGACTGTCTACAACTGCCTGAAAGGAGGTTGTAACGAGGTGGGTGTTGGTCTCTTCTCCCAAGTAACAAGCAAGAAGATGAAAGGAAATGGTCTCAAGTTGCACTAGGGGAGGTTCAGGTTGGATATAAGGAAAAATTTCATTACTAAAGCAGTTGTCAAGGATTGGAACAGGCTGCCCAGGGCAGTAGTGGAGTCACCATCCCTGGAAGGATTTAAGAGACATACATTTCATCCTCCTTGTGTGAATGTATAACATATTCCTTAGCAGTTGTGAAAATGTAGGCTTTCCCCGAGTCTTGGGAAGGGCTTTCTCCTCTCAAAGCCACAAAGAACTCACACTTAGACGTCTGCATATGATCTTACAAACCCTGGCACCTGACAGCTAGATTTTGCTCTCCAGCCTGAGGTCTGAGGACAAGTGAGACAAGTCAGCAGTATTTATTAAAGAAATGTCACGTTAAGAGGCCACAAGCAGTTGTAAGGGATGTAACAGGATTGCTTAGATAGGGCTACGTGGATAAAAATTCAACAGGAAAAAGCACTGGACCAATTCCTAGGGGAAATAAGGTAAAGCCGTTGCTTTAATCTCTAGAAGTGAGGTGGTATAATGGAAACTTTCAGCTGAAACAAAAGGACTTTTTTTTTAAGACTGTTCTCACTTTACTAGGCTACCAAGCAGCATTTCAGATGAGCACATTCTAACCTAAACCTTCAATAAAACTATCCAAATTAGATTGGTTGCATCAGATATAGGAATAGACCTTAACTAGATGATCTAATACCTATTCTTAGTCAATATTGCCTCTCTCAGGCTTGTACTTCTAAAAATGCAAGCATGACTTACTGGAGGAAAATTCCTTAAGCATGATGAATTACTATCTTGCATGGGCACAAGCAATCTAGCTCATGGTGGGCAGTTGCTAATACTTAAAGTGGAAATACAGGTATTTCCTTGATTACAGATTGCTCATTAATGGGGAACTCGAGGTTTTCCAAAAAAGTCTTACCTGTCAATACACTGAGCAGCTAGACAAGCTGCAGTTAGTATCTCCTTGATATGAGTCAGCCAGTTGGAGGCTTCCAGTTTACTGAGCCAGCGGTCCATATTGTGAGACTGGTCATTACAAGCTTCCACAAGTTTGATAAGGCTTTCCTGTAGGATGTTAAACCTTTGGGAAAAACAAAATATTATTGCAAATGTAAGCAGTAACATAGCAATCATGACAGCATGGTTACAGAAATACACTGATCTGAAAACAAAGCACTACAATTTATAAGTAGTCATTTCAGAAAGCATGACCCTATGGAAGTCATGTCTACCCAGCAAACTGCTTTCACTGGTAATGCAGAGCCAGGGCTACCTGCCAACAGAATAGCTACCCTTTGGAGTTAGGAAAATTTTTTTCACAGAAAGGGTCATTGGGCACTGGCAGAGGCTGCCTAGGGAGGTGGTTGAGTCACCTTCCCTGGAGGTGTTTAAGGCACAGGTGGACGAGGTGCTAAGGGACGTGGTTTAGTGTTTGATAGGAATGGTTGGACTCGATGATCCAGTGGGTCTCTTCCAACCTGGTTATTCTATGATTCTTCGGACATAAGCAGTCTCTTACTACTGCAGTTGTGGATGCTTCTCTCCCTGGAAGTGTTCAAGGCCAGGTTGGATGTGGCCTTGAGGAGTCTGGTTCCAACCCCAATGGCAGAAGGGTTGGAACTTGATGATCTTTAAGGTCCCTTCTAACCCAAACGATTCTATGATTCTTACCTTTCAAAACACATTGCTTCAATAAGGCATTAAAACAGCACAGAATTTTCCTTATCTTACCTGAACTCTGTGTGTTTATCAGAGTATCTCACCCTTCCCACGTAAACTGTGTTTCAGTAGTCTCACTCCCGCTATCAAATACAAGAGTGGCTGCAACCTGGCATGAACATTACCAAGTGTCAGCCAAGACTGAAGCACTGCACCTTCTTTCTCTGTACACCAGCAGTTTTGGGGGAGTTTTAACCTGTAGAGCTGCAACAATCTGAAAGCCATCCATCACACAACCCCACACACAACCCCACTGTAATGGAGAATTTTAAACTACTCAACTTCTCAATGTAGAACCACGCTAAGATTAGTTTGGTTAACTTCCAAGAATGTAAGAAAAAACAAGAGAGGGGAGCGCATTTTGTATTGGTTCTGCAGCTGGTGCAATAAGTCTTCAAGCCCTGGAAAACTGGTATTCAGTGTGCAGCTGATAAAAACGAATGCTTCTCTGGTCTTGTTTCATGCTATGCCTTTCAGGGGCACCAAACACCACATGATGTTTATCCCAGCGTTATCCTCAGGTCTGACAGAGGATGCAGCTAGCAGACTATATCTCAGAAAAGATGAGAAAGCCAAATAATAATAGCATGAGATATTTAGTCTTCATATATTGTAGCTTATTCATTCCTCTCTATCTGATGCTTTCATCCACCTGTAAAATAATCCATCCCTGGAGATGTTCAAGACCAGGATGAATGAGGATTTGAGCAACCCGATCCAGTAGAAGGTGTCCCTGCCCATAGCAGGAGGGTTTGGAACTGGATGATCTCTCAGGTCCCTGCCAACCCAAACCATTTTATGAAACAACATCAAATTTAAGTCCACACAAAATTTTTTAGAAGCAAACCCAAACACTTCAAACCAACAGCCAGGAAATTCCTTGTACTAACACCTTAAGAGCTGGCCTATACGGTGATGAGGGGAGTGACTGCTTTCCAATAGCTCCAACAACATTCCGCGATGTCCATGTAGTAGGATTCCCCAAAACTAAGGCTTAAGAGCAGCTGGAAAGTTTTTCTGGCAAGGGACTTGCTTATTCCTGCGTGCTACTGCAAAGGGAAACAGGAATGCAGGTGTGCAGCTATAGATTGTCAGAGAAAGAGATGGCACAGGGAGATTGCCTGATGTCTGAAACCTGCAGTGGGTTGTTCAGAACAAGGAACCAAACACAGCTTTTCAAAGCAAAATAACTATCATCCACATACCCCAATTTTGCCAAAAAAAGGAACATGACCCTGTTGACAGGAACCAAGATACACAGCCACTTCTCACAGAAGCAAATGCTCCATGAAGCTAGCATGGCCCTTCCAATGCAAGCCTAAAAGCTGAGCACACAGGAAGGACTGTGTGGTTTCACCCACCTCTCAATACATTTATGAATCCTCCTCCACTGGGGATAGTGTGCTTCTTGTTCAAAGCCCCCTCCTTTGGCCCTGGCCTGCTGGGCAACATTCAAGGACCTCGTATCAATGATGTAGCCACGCTTGCCAGGACGCAGTGTGGCATTAATAAGCTTCTCGTCCTCTTTACACCGTCTCCCATTCGTACCTGTAAGAGGCTGGCTACTTCGCATCATGACCTGTGAGGACAAATAACCATGAATTAGGTACTGAAAGCAGAGAGAGACTTAAGATTGAAAGCCACTGATTGCTTGAGCTCCAGTACGAGAATTGGAGGTTTAAACTCACTATGCAAAGGACACCTCTCCACTAAAGGATTTCTTAGGGGTCTGTAAACGCTGACTGCAAATTGTTGCATTAGATCACTGGGTCTCAAACACATGCATTAAGAGCAGCTCTCTAGATAACCGTGCTGCTGAAATTCACACATGATACTTATTTTCCGTAAAAGCTCAGATCATTTTAAGAATGCTTACAGTAATGAGATAACTCAAACTTAAAAAGCTTCCTCTATCAGTTCAGTGGGGTTCTCCTGGATGTCCAGCTCCTCTCTGTGGAGCTGCACCAGAAGCACAGCTGTACTCCACTGCTCCTCCTAATTCCATCTGCTTCAAGTTCCATACACACGTGGACACAAACGTCCTGACCTGCACTGCCTGTTGTACAGAAACATCTCTCTAGTTCTCTTTTCAGCTGCTATACTCTCTTGACATGAACTCCTCACAGTTCTTTTAAGTCCAAGATGTTGTGGAGTCTCCTCAGGAGATATTCAAACTCCACCTGGATGCATTCCTGTGCAACCTGCTCCAGGTGATCCTTTAACAGGGGGCATGGACTGTATGATCACCAAAGGTGCCTTCAAACCCTGACCACATTGTAATTCTGTGACTGAATTTATTTAAAAAAATAAAAAACAAACTAGAAATCCCTGAGTTGAGGCTACTTTCTAAGCCACAGACATCATCTTAGAGGCTTTATCCTTTTACTTATTCCTGTAGTACCACCTTTGTGAGCCATCAACCTGACTTGCTGCTGATGACTCCTTTTAAGCCAACGTTTTCAGTACTGTCATATTTAAGGTCTCTTCCCAGCTCTGTTTTAACACATGAATGACTTGAGTGTTTTAAAAGATGATTTTTAGGTGCAGTTTAACCCAGTGGGTAGACTAATAAACCTTAGGTCTGCAGATTTATAAGCTGAGACTTCTCTTTAGTAAATGCCTTTCAATTCAGAAAGCACCTCAAATGATAAGTAAAATGTGAGGGCAGCCAGTCAGCAATCCCAACTACACTCAAGAACTCAAAACCAGAAGAGGAGCAACACGACAGATAGTATTACTGTCACAAGTTCAAGCACTCTGAGCCAAACGCTATTATATTCCTCGCACTTCAAATGCACGCAATTCAGAAAGATAATTGAACAAATCTTCCTCCAAGGGTCTTCTTTCAAGCTAAGGAAAAGCACAAAGCGTGACTGTTATGAAGCTCGTCTGGAGAAGAGAGGGCTCCAGGGAGGCCTTATAATGGCCTTCCAGTACTTGGAAAGAGGCCTTCATGAAAGCTGGTGGGGGGTGGTGTCTCTTTATCAGGGAGTGCAGTGATTGAATGGCTTTAAATTGGAAGGGGGAAGATTTCAATTAGACATTAGAAAGAATTTTTCACGATGAGGGTGGTGAGACACTGGAACAGGTTGCCCAGGGAGGTTGTGGATGCCCAGTCCCTGGAAGCGTTCAAGGCCAGACTGGATGGGGCCTTGGGCAGCCCTGGTCTAGTGAGACGTGTCCCTGCCTACGGCAGGGGAGTTGGAACTTGATGGCCTTTAAGGTCCCTTCCAAGCCAAACCATTCTGTGATTCTATAAAAGGTAACGCTATGTCAGGGTAGACGTCCTCTAATTTAGGACTTACAAATCTTGGCAACGGGAGGTGAGAACACAGTAGATCATTTGACTCAGAAGCCTGGATCAAGTTTACAAGTTGCAGGTTGGACATCCCAACATTCGCAGAACTGGTTACATCAGCAAGAGGTACAAGGAATCGACTCAATGATTTCATAAAGCGCATTTCTCAATTATAGTGTATCAGTCACTCAGTTGGGTTTTGGCTTGTAGAAAGGTGGTAAAGTCTGTGCAATACCAAGAATCGCAAGTCCTTTAAATATGTTATACTGACAGGCTTGGAGAACAGATTGTTCTGACTGCTCGTTCAACAGTTACACAGCAGAAGCAGTGCTGGCTCTGGGGACGCTTGCTGTCATCAAGACTATTATGAAGGAGACACCCAGAGACAGGGCAATGTGGTTTCTGCCATCCTTTAAACATGAAGCCTCCTGGCAGACAAAGCAAGTAAGGGTGCCAGCAGTGGCTTTACAAGTCTCATCTTGCTCTTACTGCTGCAAGAAACCCACATACACACCCAAACAAGCAGATTAATAGCAATTCCTTGCATGGAGATTACTCATTCCACCACCCAGAACCAGTTTCACACTATGGTCTTCAGAAGTAGAAAAATAAAAGGAGCAAACATCTCATGAACTGTCTTGAGTCTATAGCACAAGTTGTTTTTTCATTAAATGAGCAGATTCTCCTTCAGGTACAACTGTTACTAAAACGTAGCTTACCATCCCATTCTTCTTATGATAATAGCTGAGGACTGGAAAGCGACTGCCGTGGCGAAACATGGCAACTTTCCGAAGCGCTTCATCATCGATGGATTTGGGGACCATGACAACTGGAGGGTAGGAGGGACAGACAGAGAATTCCTTATTGATGCAGCTTAGACGCCATTCATCTGTCTGAAAAGGAGAACACAGAGGTTTGGGTCAAAAAACAGAGATTACTATTACAGGTTAACATACTAGGGAAACAAAACTTGCATATTCAGAATGAAGCACACGCGAACCAAGTAATATTGGTGATCCATTCCATCTGCATCACAGATAAGAGTTCAGTTGTCTCTGCTGGCATAAATAATTTTGCGCATCCGGGAACATTAAACTCCCTGCAACAGCATAACCGCGCTAATCTGTCAGATCAAATCCAGGACTGTATCTCATCTCTAACAAAACATGGCTAAAGAGATGCTACTGAAGAACAACAAACCTGGCCACTCCTTGCGGTGCACTCCTCATCCCCTACCTCTCAGATGTCTCATTACAGGTATTTGAAGGTACATAGAATCATAGAATCATTTGGGTGGGAACTGACCTTAGAGATCATCCAATTCCAAGCCCCCTACCATGGGCAGAGAAGGACAACTTCCAACTGGATCAGGTTGCTCACAGTCTCATCCAACCTGGCCTTGAAAATCTGCAGGGTTGGGGCATCCACAACTTCCCTGGGTAACCTGTGCCAGTGCCTCACCACCCTCACAGGAAAAAGTTTCTTCCTAATATCTCATTCTAAATCTCCCCTCTCCCACCTTAAAACCATTCCCCCTTCATTCCATCCCTGCACTCCCTGATAAAGAGCCCCTCCTCAGCTTTTCTGTAGGCCCCTTTTAAGTACTGGAAGGCAGCTAGAAGGTCTCCCTGGTGTCATCTCTTCTCCAGGCTGAACAATCCCAACTGTCTCAGTCTGCCCTTATATGGGAGGTGCTCCAGCCCTCTGATCATCTTTGTAGCCTGCCCTGGACTCACTCTGACAGATCCATGTCCTTCTTGGGTTGAGGACTCCAGAACTGAATGCAGGACTCCAGGTGAGGTCTTACAAGAGCAAAGGAGCAGAATCACCTCCCTCTACCTGCTGGTCATGCTTCTTTCAACGCAGGTACCTCTATCTGTGCTGAGAGCAGACTTAGTAACACTGCCCACAAGACAAAGGTGGCCAAGAACAGTGAGAACATCCACCAACTCCAGATGACAAAGCTGCTTTAAGGATAAAATTGCAGTGTAACATTCCAGCTCAGTTCTTTTCTAGAGGCTCTGCTTTACGTAAACTACTACAGCTGCTCCTCCAAAAGCACCTCCTGGAACCAGCACAGAATCTAAGCATAGAAGTCTCATAGTGAACTCCTGTTATATAATTTTTTTGCTTCCAACAGCCGAACACTTGTGAAAGAAGTACTGGATATTGGCACCCTGCATCCCTTACAAGCCCTTGGCGCAAAAGCTCAGGCTACCTGATAGCCAGGGTCAGGCACAGGACATTGATTCTATCTCATGCAAAACCAAAGGTCAACAAGAAGCCTCACTGACAAGGAGTCCTCACTTACTGAAGTCCAGGCTGGAAGAACTGATGTTATCCTAACTGCAGCCTTGGACAAGCCCAGACTTCACAGAGGGCTTGCTGCTTCTGGGATGGGACCACACCACTGCCTGGTTAAGGACACCATCCAGATACATCAAATGACAGACAGAAATATATTTTGCACAGAGGCACATAATACACAGCAGAATCTTCCCTAAAGTTTGGCAGGGAACTGAGCTCATGGTCCTCAATAGCAGGATAGTGGGTTGGCTGGGCTGCATCTTCAAGCAGTGCATCCTTACCCTGTATTTCTTATAGCCAAAAAAATCTGCTGACAGAACTTTGTTAGGGAAAAAACCCCAGAAGCCTCTACAACATGCTTTGATTTTAAAAGCAGCATTACATTCTTAAAAAAAACAGCAGCAGAATGGCAGTCAAATTTGCCTGCAGGACCTCCCGCAAGACAAAAAGAAGTTAAAATGAAATATAAAAACCTTTTGAGGAGGAACAGCCAGTTGCAATCACGGCATCTTTTTTCCTTTAGTTCCTATGCGCTAATGTGACACAGGTGTGAGACAGCAAAAAAGACCTTGATCATAGAATCATTAATATTGGAAAAGACCTCTCAGATTATCAAGTCTGAACGTCAACCCAACATGGCTACTAAACCATAGAATCATAGAACAGTTCAAGTCTGAAGGGACCTTAGACATCACCTAGTTCCAAAACCCTTGCCACGTGCAGGGACATCCTACTAGACCAGGCTGCCCAAGGCCCCATTCAACCTGGCCTTGAACACCTCCAGGGATGTGGCAGCCACGACTTCCCTGGGCAACCTGTGCCAGTGCCTCACCACTCTCATAGTGAAGAAATTCTTCCTAATGTCTAGTCTAAATGTGCCCCTCTCCAGTTTATACCCATTGACCCTAGTCCTATCACTACAAACCTTTGTAAACTGTCCCTCGCCAGCTTTCTTGTAGGTTCCCTTCAGGTACTGGAAGGTTGCTATAAGATCTTCTCCGAGCCTTCTCCTGTCCAGGCTGAACAACCCCAACTCTCTCTGCCTGTCCTCATACGGAAGGTATTCCAGCCCTCGGATCATCTTTGTAGCCTTTCTGCACCCGTTCCAACAGTTCCACATTCTTCTTATGTTGAGGATTACAGAAGTGGACACAATACTCCAGATGACATCTCACAAGAGGCAACAGGGAGGAAGAATCACCTCCCTTGACCTGCTGGTCACGCTTCTTCGAAGCAGCCAAGGACACACTTGGCCTGCTGGGCTGTGAGTGCACATTACTGACTCATGTCGAGCTTCTCATCAACCAGCACCCCTAAGTCCTTCTCTGCAGGGCTGCTCTCAATCATGTCATCCCCATCCTGTACTGAAATTGGGGATTGCCCCGATCCAGGTGTAGGACCTTGTACTTGGCCCTGTTGAACCTCATGAGGTTCTCACAGCCCCACTTCTCCAGCCTGTCCAGGCTCCTCTGGATGACATCCCGTCCCTCCGGTGCGGCAACTACACCACTCAGCTTGGTGTCATCTGCAAACCTGCTGAGGGTGCACTCAATCTCACTGTCAATATCATTGATGAAGATATTAAACAGCACTGGTCCCAGTACGGACCACTGGGAAACACCACTTGTCACAGATCTCCATCTGGACTTTGAGCCATTGACCACTACTCTCTGAATACGACCCTCCAACCAGTTTCTCATCCACTGTACCGTCCACCCATCAAATCCGTATCTCTCCAGTTTAGAGAGGAGGATGTTATGGGCGACTGTGTCAAAGGCTTTAAAGAAGTCTAAATAGATCACATCTGCTGGTCTACCTGTGTCCACTGCTGCCGTTACCCCATCATAGAAAGCCACTAAGTTGGTCATACAGGGTTTGCCCCTGGTGAAGCCGTACTGGCTGCCATTAATCACCTCCACACGCTTTAGCAATAGCTTCTAGGAGGATCTGTTCCATGATCTTCCCAGGCACAAAGGTGAGGCTGACAGGTCGGTAGTTTGCAGGGTCATCTTTTTTGCCCTTTTTTAAAAAATGGGCACAATGCCACCCTTCTTCCAGTCACCAGGGACTTCTGACTGCCATGACTTTTCAAATATCATGGAGAGTGGTTTGGCAACCACATCTGCCAATTCCCTCAGGGCTCTGAGATGCATCTCATCAGGTCCCATAGATTTATATATGTTCAGATTCCTTAGGTGGTCACAAACCTGATACTACTCTACAGCAGGAAGGGGTTTACCCCCCCGGTCACCATCCTGTTTTCCTGTGACCCAGAAGGGGTGAGGAGAGCAGTCGTCAGTGAAGACTGAGGCAAAAAAGTTGTTAAGTACCATTTTTGGTACAGACTGGGAAGCCTTTACATGCCACTGCAGCAGGCAGGAAGCTTATACAGATGCCATAAAAAACTCTTCTCATTTGTGTTCAAGGGAAGTTTCACCTAGACAAAAACGTAGAGGGATAAAGTAGGAATCGTAGGAAGTAAGAGAAGAGCACAATTAAATTATATAGTAACAGAATACACAGAACTCACATCAATTCAGGAAGGCTGGCTTAGCATGTATTAATTAACCAGCTCTGATTAGGAGTACATCTCTTTTACTCTTTCCCTTCTTCCAGAGGCTTGGTACCTCTTGCCTTACACGTTCTGACTGGCACCTGGTTATATAATCAGATTGGTCCAATGGAAAACTAGAATCAATTTAGAAAGATTTTCTGGCAATTGAAGTCTTTCCATCAGATGAACAAGCCGATCTGATTCAGAACACTATTTCCTCATCAGTAGATCCAAGGCATGGGCTGTGAAGCATAAGAGACAGCAAAATTGTCCTTTTTGGTGGCACCCTAAGATGCTGTGGGAAGTCATCAAAACCAGCAACTGCTACCTGTGTTCAGTGGCCTATCCAGAGTCTTGCACCATCCCCGTTGTAAGCTTATTTCATTATTCATTAGCCTCAAAACAGCCTCTCTGAACATCTGCATTTTATAAAAAGCAGAGGTTCTCCCAGATGCCAAGTTAATTTGCCTCCAGCAATATCATCATAGGCAGGGATGAAAGCAGGTCTGGATCACATAAAGGAGGCTGGCTAGTCACAGCTCATGCTTTTAATGCACTAACAATGGGATTTTTTATAGCTTTTTGGGGTGTCTATGTCAAATTACAGCAGATTTCATATGACTGCGTGTGATTTGTTTACAATGAAACAACGACCCGTGGATAAAGAAGGGAGCTGATAAATACCTTAAGGCCACAGAGAATGCAGAAAAGGCAAAAATCAGAACTGTGCTGTGCTTTTTGAGAGACCGTCTGTCTCTGATATTGCCGGCATGAAAAGGAATGGAAGAGTATCGGCCTGATTTATCTCTCAGCTCTGGTAATTTAACTCTGCCCATAATCTCCTCTCCTCACTGTTTATAACATGAGACAGATGATACTGTTATGTCATCCAGTTACAATTTACTGCTATGTGGGAAGGAGGAGGAGCAATTAGCACCATTTGTCTTCAGTAGCACAGCTACTTCTGCAGAGATCCAGTTAACCTCTGCAATGCCAGCTTCGGACTGCTAAAAGATACTCCAAGAGGAATCAGATGATTAGAAAACCCAAGAGCACAAGTCTCTCCTTGGCTTTTGCTTGGGATACATCCTCAATTCGGAAGAAAAAATTGCCATTAGTAACTGGAAGAGCAAAGTAGCAGCAATTCACCCATGTGCAGCAGCAGATATAGACAGAGGAAGCAGCAAGGACTGCAGTGAAGGGGAAGAGGTGGACCTCAACTTCAGGCATCACCAGATAAATATGCTGCATGACACTCAAGAGAGCAAGAAGTTAACATTTACTTCTCCCAGCAAGAGATCGGTACTATAGGGAATCAGAGAAAAACCTAATTCCAGTTAAGGCTGGAAAAAGCAAAGGACTGGGGGATGAACAGAACACGGAGGAGAGGACTCTGAAGAAAAAAGAAACTAGTCAGAAGTATTTTCTTAGTACTCAGTGCAGGGTTAACTCTTACATAAGTACTGTGTGTGGTTTTGGGCACCATACTGGGGAGGGTAAAACATAGCAGATCCAGGTGGATAATTTAATGGAAAAGGAGGTAACCTTCTGAATTCCACTCATCTGACTTTTTGGAAAAAAAAAAAATATATAAGTCAGCCTTCAGATAAGAAGGTTAATTACAGAACAGGAAATATTTGGTCAATGAGATACTTATCTTTTTTTTTGGGAAATGCAAATCATTTGAAAGTGGCTTTTGCTACCATTTCATTAAAAAGGAGTTACACCAGAAGTTTTGGTTTAAAAGCCAACAATTAAATCAACTGCTATCAGGGAAGCTTATTGTAAAGTGATTAATTATTGCCCTTGAAATGTAGCGCTATAACGTAATAAGTTTTTTAAATGTAAACCTTCCAAGGAGCAGATGTTCAGAAAGCCAAGAGATCCCCAAATATGATATCAGTGCAATTTTAAACCTCTGAAAGAGAAAAAAACAGCATATCAATGGATTTGTGTTAGCACCTGCATCTGCGTGGTGGCAAATAGTACAACCACCATGATTCAACTCCTTTCATCTACAAAGAATTTCAGCTACACGTAGAAAGCAAAACATGAACAGAAGCACAACCATCTCCTGCAATCTTTCACTGAGCTCTGAGGAATTTCCTTCTGCTGCCTGCAATCCTGCTCCCACACTCCTCCCGTCTTACCAGACAGCACTTCAGCTTCTTCCCTTCTGATTCTCATTGAAAAGCCTGCAAGTTTCCTCAGCTGAGCTACGAAAGCATCTGCTGCTTTGCCTCCAAACAGGAAAGCACTTTGATCACATTTGCCTTCTCCAGCTGTAATTAAAACCAAAACTGTGGTGCTAGTTATTGTATAGGTGAGTTGGTATGTCTTTTGACAGCAGATGAAGATTGGACGTGTATGAGTCCTCCAATTAAGAGACAAAAATAGAAAGATCCCTGAATTCCTGTAATCTCCTAGTGATTTCATCATATTAATCTGGTCAAGCTAATCGTATCATCCAGTTATTAGTCATAAACAGGAAGCAACAGATGCTGCAAAGAAGCTGGGCTGCAGATCAAAGAAAAAAAAATCAATATTCCTTGACTCTGTACTAATGGATGTAGTCTCAAAACCCCAAGATGATGCAGCAAGTGCACATTTACACTGTGAAACAAAGACACGGAACACAAAGACGCTAACCCAAGGCACTAGGTAGGCTCCTGCAACCAAGCCACTTACCACTGCATCACATTCAACATCCTAAAATGAAGTTAGGATAACAGATACAACAGGCAATGCCACAAGAACGATTCCTACCCTGCAGGTACCAAAATATCATCAACGTGTGCTAACTGCTCTTGGAAGAACATGACCAGAAATTCCCGGCTGTCTGAACATTCCCAATATCTCCCCAGTATGGACTAGGGTGAAGAGGGTTTTAAATCAGGCATCTTTATCTACTGCCATCATCCTAGAGAGCTAAGAAACCCTTAGCAATTTTAAATCCATTCTTACAATGAGGAGGGCCATCGAAAGAACAAAAGCATCTCCTAAATTCCCATGCTTCCAGAAAACTTTTAAACAGACCTCACAACCCCATTTGTAGAAGGTAAAACACAAGTGCTGCACAGGAAATATTTCAGCAAATAAACAGAAATGCCTGACGTTCACGGAGTGAATATTTGAACACTGTGCACTCTTCACCCAACTATTATTACCATCCAGGCTTTCCAGTCCAGAAGCTACTGGATTAAATATTTCAAACTATTATACTCTCACAAGTACATCCAAGTGTCTGCAAATCCTGAAGATGCAACTTACCACCGAACTAAGGAGCTCAAATTCTTGGTCAGGCAGAAAAGAGCGCCAGCCATCTTCAATGATTTCAAACATTGGCCGGTAGAAGAAGGGATACATGAGAGTAACAGAATCCAAGGTGGAAAGCGCCTGTGTGGATGAGAGAAATAAACAGCTACTTAATTTAAACTGCTGTTTTATTAAAAAAAAAACAATCACAGAAACATAAAAAGGTTTGGTGTGGAAGGGGCTTCAAAGATAATCCAGTTCCAAAAAAAACCCTGCCATGGGTGGGGACATCTTCCACTGAATCAGGTTGTTCAAAGCTTCATCGAACCTGGCCTTGAAAACCTGCAGGGATGAGGCATCCACAGCTTCCCTGGGCAACCTGTGCCAGTGCCTCACCACCCTAACAGGAAAAAGTTTCTTCCACATATCTCATTCTAAATCTCCCCTCTTCCACCTTAAAACCATTCTCTCTTGTCCTGTCCCTGAACTCCCCAATAAAAAGCCCCTCTTCAGCTTCTCTGTAGGCCTCCTTTCAGTACTGGAAGACTACTATAAGGTATCCCAGCAGCCTTCCCTTCTCTAGACTGAAGAACACCAACTCTCTCAGCCTTTCCTTGTATGGGAGGTGCACCAGCCCTCAGATCACCTTCATGGCCTCCTCCAGAACTGCTCTAACAGCTTCATGTCTTTCGTGTGCTGAGGACTCCAGAAGTGAATGCAGGACTCCACGTGGAGTCTCACAAGAAGAGAGAAGGGCAGAATCTCCTTGCTCGTCCTGCTGTTCACACTTCTGTTGATGCAGTCCAGGATATGGCTGGCTTTCTGGGCTGCAAGAGCACACTTCTGGCTCCTGTCGAGCTCCTCATTCACTAGCACTCTAAGTCCTTCTCTCAATCCATCCTCCACCTAGCCTGTATTTGTACTAGGGATTGCCCTGAGCAGGGTGCAGGATCTTGCACTTGGCCTTGTTGAACTTCATGAGGTTCACACAGGCCCACCTCTCACATACAGCAAAAAGTGTTTTGCTGTTATATTGGTGATGCCAACTTAAGGCACCCAAAAATATACAGCTACAAAGCTAGAAATACTGAGTTAGCTGGGGGGTATGGTAACATACATAAAATACAGTAGCACAAACTGCATCTAACCCCTGCACGCAGCACCGTTTCTGCAGGCTACACCATGTAATAGCACATTAGGGGTGAGAAAGGCACACAGCAAACAGGTCTAATTAATGGGACACATCCCACATAGCATTTACTTAATTACTAACAACAAAGCTTAAACTCAGTCATTTAATGCTGGGTGATACACAGGAAACGCAATCTGATTCAGTTTTTCCTCCTCATGCTCCAGCATAATGAAGCTGAGCTTCATTTTCCTAAATGCTATATTACAAGATATTGGAACAAGAACTGATGTGATTGGCCTTTTTTATTTTATAGACACCTACAATCAATATTTTAACAATTGCAAGGAAATATGTCAATCCTCATTTGCCTTCCTGAACAACAACAAAAACCTTCATAAGCATAACTAGAAAAAAGCTGTGGAGGTTGAGGTCTGATCAACACATGAGCACTTATGTGTTACTTATCTTTATGAATTCTTACCTCAATAGAGCTAGCAATGTTCAAACACTCCTCCATCCCAGGTATGTCCAGCTGGATAATTCGCAGATCTTTGCATTTTATAATGATGGTGCCCAACGAGCCCACAAACCTACAGCAAGACATGAAGAAAGAGTCTCTTATGAACAGGATCTGCTACAGCACGATGAGCTGCTAAGGCAGCTCTTCCCACAACATATGCCTACAAAATTCCTTTAGTAGTGATTTGTCTGCAGTATCTTTCAAAATAACAGAAGCTCCCCTCTATTTAATATTTGTAAGTTGTGCTCCGCTTCTTTAATTCCATCCTTGTGATACAGCAGTGAGTGGAAGTATTGCAAGATAGAAAAGGAAAAGTTTTCCTCACAACTTTGCTTTAAAACATGAACGAAAAGGTATTTGCTCAGGTATATTCTGACAGTACCGGAAGCTTCAGCTGCAAGTTTCCAGTTTCATTAGGGCAACGTGTTGAAACTTTGAGGACTGCAAAAATCATTTGAGTTGATTTAATTATCATAATGACATTTCAGTCTGGATACATTATACTCCTTGGATTTTATTGCTTTCCAATACCTGCAATCCCACATAGACATTTGCTTTGCAGACCTCAGAGAGGTTAAGGTCTCATCACTGCTCCTACAGCACAGGTCAACTCAGAAAAACTTTCAACATCACAAACACAGCACACAGACGCCCTCTCCAGTCTTCCTTACGCATCTGAAAGACGGAAGATGCCCAAACAGAAGCTGAACGTTTCCTTTGTGTTAACTCGCCTCCAGCATTCACAGAAATGCTGCAGATTTTAATTCATAAATCAGTGAACTAAGGAAAAGCCACTGCGTCCCCACACACACCATGGCAGCACTTGCAGCAACAAAGGGGGATGCAAGACACAGCAGGAGGCAAGGTCTGAGGACCAAGCTTCAGCCCATCGCAGCTGAATTTGCAGTTAGACTAGAGCTGCACCTGCTCCAGGAGACCTTTCACTAACCGATTTGCTTCACTTGTGCTAATTCCTTTTAGAATTATTATTACAGCTGAAAGGTCATCTTCCATTCCTCCTGCGCAGGCACAGGTTAACACACAGAACCGTGAGCCAGTAATGTGTGCTTGGAACCTAAAAGGCCAACCACATCCTGGGTTGCATCAAAAGAAGCAGAGTCAGCCCATCAAGGGAGGCGATTCCCTCTCCCTGCTATGCGTTCATGAGACCCCACCTGGAGTACTGTGTCTAGTTATGGAATTCGCAACACAAGAAGGAGAAGGAACTGTTGGAACAGGTCCAGAGGAGGGCCACAACGATGATCTGAGCCCTGGAGGACCCCTGCAATGAGGACAGGCTGCAAGAGTTGGGGTTCAACCTACAGAAGAGAAGGCTCCAGGGAGATCTTATAGTTGCCTTCTAGTACCAGAAGGGGGCCTACAGGAAAGCTGAGAAGGGGCTTTTTACAAGGACATGTAGTGATAGGACAAGACGGAATGGGTTTAAATTGGAAAAGGGAAGATTTAGATTAGATATTGGGAAGAAATTCTTTGAGGCTCTGGCACAGCTCGCCCACAGAAGCTATAGATTCCCCATCACTGGACGTGTTCAAGGCCAGGTTGAATTTGAGCAACCTGATCTAGTGGGAGATGAACATGCCTGCGGCAGAAGGGGTTGCAACTGGATGTTCTTTAAGGTCCTTTCCGATCCAAACCATTCTACAATTCCAACCAATTCTAATTTCCGTAGCACTGGAGGAAGAACTATAGGCGTTGTGACAGGAGAGTTCTGCAGCTCCAGCAGACAGTCTGTGCATCGTTTGCCCTTGTTGCAGTGTCATCTCACCAATCCCAATGTAGTAACAGTGCCTCACTACACTTCCTCTCCACGTTTCTTTAAGCAAAAACACCACAAGAGATCACTAGAAACTGATCCACTTCTCAAAAACTACAGGCCAGAGTTAAGTTGCTTCAACAGCTACAAGAAATTAAGCAGCAATTTGGTGACCATCTGATAATTAGGGAAAACACTGCTTTGTAAAAAAAGACACATATCATGGATGAATTTATGAATCTGGCACAATGTCACAGTTGTTGTGCACTAATAACCCAAAGCAGTGTGAAACTGGACCGTTTTACAGCCTTTGGTGGTTTAGGAGCCTTGTTATTCCACTCTCTCCAGCCCTGAGAAGAGCACACTCTTATCCTTTCCTATAGCAACGTTTCACTGCTGTTACATTCACAGAAAGCTGCTCTCAGGGAGGGAAATCATAGAATCATAGAATAACCAGGTTGGAAGAGACCCACCGGATCATCGAGTCCAACCATTCCTATCAAACACTAAACCATGCCCCTTAGCACCTCATGTCTAAATGTCTACTCTAGAAACCTTCTAGAAGCCAGGGCTGACAATATGGGCTGAGAGCATCTGCAGACGTGGCCATCTCCACTATAAATCATGCACTAAACTAGCAACACACCACTCACTCACCATAACGACCCCTGCTCATTTCATTTTAATTTACATTGTGACTGAAACTAAGCTCATAAAGAAAGAAGAGCTTGTAGATAATAATTTTCAGAACAGAGATACGGCTGGTATAGTACAAGCAGTAAGGAGAATGATGCCAAACTGCCATGATGACTGAGCAGTAGAAGACGGGAGCAGATTTCCTGAGGTGCCCATTGCTCAGTTCCTCTCCACCCTCAGGCCAAGACGCAGCATCTCAGAAATGCTCAGAGAAATCAGGAACACAGGAACAAAAATCAGCATCCAATACTTCACCTATTCCCAGATTCTAACAGAACCTATTTTTTTAACTGCTGCTGTTTGATTTTCCTAGTGTTGTTGGCTGAAAGGAAATGTATCCTCCGGTGTTGCTTTAAAAGGTGAGGAAAAAAATGGAGCTGACTTTGTAATTAACAAAAAAATTAAAGTATTACAAGCCAAGTGGAAAAGGACCAAGGTGAAGAAGCAGAAGACAATGCCCAGATGAGACGGGACTGCCACTCAGCAAGGGAAGCATGATGGGTAATGATTATACATAAAGCAGAAAGAAGTGATGGTGCAAAGATTCATCTCCAAACTCCCTACAACAAAAAGGGGTTGGCAAAAATAAATCGGACTGCTGCAGCCACAATTCAGCTTCACCACATCATTCCCATAAGCAATATTCTGCTAGAGGATATCTGATTGCCATGAGGAGTTTGGGAAGTCAGGGAGTGATGCTGCCAAGCAGTAGGAGACTGGATAAGACTGAGAGAGTTTGGAGTTCACTTCTGCCATCAGTTGTGCTGGGTGAACCAAAACAAATCGCTTCATCAGTGCCTCGACTTTCCTCTCTATTGAATGATGGTAGAGATGCAGCTTTTATCATAAAATCATAGAATCACAGAATCACCAGGTTGGAAGAGACCCACCGGATCATCCAATCCAACCATTCCTATCAAACACTAAACCATGCCCCTTAGCACCTCGTCCACCCATCCCTTAAACACCTCCAGGGAAAGTGACTCAACCCCCTCCCTGGGCAGCCTCTGCCAGTGCCCAATGACCCTTCCTGTGAAATATTTTTTCCTAATGACCAGCCTAAATCTCCCCTGGCAGAGCTTGAGGCCATTCCCTCTCGTCCTGTCCCCTGTCACTTGGGAGAAGAGCCCAGCACCCTCCTCTCTACAACCTCCTTTCAGGTAGTTGTAGAGAGCAATGAGGTCTCCTCTCAGCCTCCTCTTCTCCAGGCTAAACACCCCCAGCTCTCTCAGCCGCTCCTCATAAGGCCTGTTCTCCAGCCCCTTCACCAGCGGCATTTGAGGAGCTACTGATGAAATCCATAGAACGATTAACAGAGAACGGTGCTGACAAAGGTGCTTAAACAGAAAAATTCATACTCTATATATAACAAAAAAAATCTTAAGGTGTAACAGTCCAATACCAGCATCCAAAGAGAATAACAATCAACCTGCCTGTTTCAATATTCCGCCCCGTGCTGCTGCTGACTGCCCTTTCTCTGCTCCACACCTGGATTTGAAAAGGCCCAGGCCTTGAGAACCACTTTCTAACCCATAATGAGGCACAAACGATCAGGTACAGGTAGGCAGGAAAACTGGGAGGCGTACCTTTTCTCAATGGAATCGATGTTGGAGTGCAGCAGCCACAGCTCCTCGGCATTATCTTGACGCCGTGAAGAAAAAATGAGGTGATGGCCCGTCAAGCAGAGCGTCCCCTCCACGGCCAGGTAGAACGGGCGGTGAAGGACAACGTTGTCGGCGCGAGGGGTTTTGATCAGCTCTGCAAACTCCATCCTCGCTGGGGCTCGGGAGGGTCTCTGCCTCCACCAATCGTTACAGGGGTCCGACCTCACCGACAGCAACAGGGACAGGGTGAAGCTTGGAGGAGCTCAGCACGGCCTGCAACCCGCGGGCAGCCCTGCCCGGTGCTACCGAGGGCTGGCAGGGGCATAACCCGAGGGGTAACCTCCTTTCCCGGCGCGACAGAGAAAGCTAGCTCGGTCCCGGGGCTGGGCGGGCGAAGGAGGAGGGAACGGAGAGCTGGGGGACACCGCAGCCCGGCTCAGGCAAGGCTGAAGCCCTCGCAGGGGGGTCGGCGGCCTGCGGAGACGCGGGGGGGGCCCTGCAGAGCAGCGAGGGCCCGTCGGAGCGGGCGGGGATCCCCAGAGAGGCCGCAACGAGCCGCCCCGCAGCCCCCGGCCCCGCCGCTCCCGGGAAGCACCCGGCACAGCGGTGCCGACCGGAAGCTGCTCGGCCCTGAGCCGGATGTCGGGCGCTCACGTGATCCGCCAGGCCCAATCCGCGCTCCCCACCCCACCCCCCTCAACCGGAAACGACGCGACCTCAACAAGAGCGGGGGGCTGAGAAGGGAGGGCGGGGCCAGAGGGAGGGGGCGGGGCCTTATCGGAAATGAGCCAATGAGAGAAGGTGATTCGGGTTAAGGGGCGGAGCTTGGGGAGGGGGCGGGGCTTGGGGCTTAGGGGCGGGGAGGCGGAGCTCCGGGCTGCGACCGAGCAGGGAGGGGTTCCCAGTTTGGAGCAAGGGGTTCCCAGTTTGGAGCAGGGGGATCCCCGCTTTGGGCTGGGAGGGGGTCCCAGTTTGGAGCAGGGGGATCCCCACTTTGGGCTGGGAGAGGATCCCAATTTGGAGCAGAGGGATCCCCACTTTGGGCTGGCAGGGGGTCCCAGTTTGGAGCAGGGGGATCCCCACTTTGGGCTAGGAGGGGGTCCCAGTTTGAAGCAGGGGGATCCCCACTTTGGGCTGGGAGAGGGTCCCAGTTTGGAGTGGGGGGATCGCAGCTTTGGGCAGGGAGCAGATCACAGTTTGGAGCAGGGGGGATCCTTGCTTTGGGCAGGGAAAGGGTCCCAGTTTGGAGCAGGGGGTTCCCCACTTTGAGTAAGGAGACGGTCCCAGTTTGGAGTGGGGGGATCCCCACTTTGGACAGGGAGAGTGTCCCAGTTTGTAGCAAGTGGGATCCCCACTTTGGGCAGCGAGCGGAGCCCCAGTTTGGAGCCCGTGGGGTTTCCACTTTGGGCAGGGAGCGGAGTTATCCAGGAAAAGGACAACACTAGAGGCTGCATCCCACAAGAGTCATCTCCCACTGTGCCGGTGCCGCACCCCAAAGCGCAGCCTCTCCGGTCAGCCCCCCACCTCCGGAGACCCCCCTATGCACCGTGCACTCGCCCTGTGTCCTTGGGTTTGGAGAAAGCAGGGTGAAGGAGCAGCCCTGCTCCCAGGGACGCTCCGCGCCGCACCAATGATCCAAATCACGACTGCCCTTTCCACTGGAGCAGCTCCCTGTCCATGCAGGATGTAGCCCTGTGGTCAGCATCTTCCCCACGCTCCTCTCACAAACTCCTCTACCCTTTCTTCCCACATGCTCAGAATGCATCACTACCAGCGTCATGTTACATTACACAGCATCATGTGTCAGTTTTGGATGTTTCCAAGCATGCACATCCCTGTTACCAAGCCCTGAGAGGAGCTTTCCCAGCTCCCTCCATCAGCTCCAGCACAGCTGAGTTGTCGCCTTTCTTCTGCTTTATTATTTCCCCTCGCAGGTTCCCCAGTGCTTTGGCTGCTCCTCTGTGATGATCGGGGCTCTTGAGTTTCAGGCTGTGTTGCCTGCTCGGAGCACATGGCAGAACCAAATGTGTCAATGCAAACCCCTGTTTTGGTCTGCAACCACTTTTTCTTTCATATGTGAGTCCCAGCCTGTGCTGCAACCTGAGCGTTCCATAGAATCACAGAGTGATTTGGGTGGGAAGGGATCTTTTAAAGCCCATCTAGTCCGACCCCCCTGCAATGAGCAGGGACATCTTCAAATAGATCAGGTTGCTTAGAGCCTTGTCCAACCTGACTTTGAATGCTTCCAAGGATGGGGCATTGACCACCTTTCTGGACAACCTATGCCACTGTCTCAACACCCTCAGTGTAAACAACTTCTGCCTTATACCTAGTCTGAATTTCCCCTCTTTTAGTTTAAAACCGTTCCCCCATGTCCTGTTGCTCCAAGTCCTACTAAAAAAATCTGTCCAGATCTTTCTCATCAGCCCCCTTTAAGTACATAAAGACCACAATAAGGTCTCCATGGAACCTTCTCCAGCCTGAACAAGCCCAACTGTTCCAGCCTGTCCTCAAAGCAGAGGTGATCCAGTTCTCTGATCATTTTTGTGGACGTTCTCTGAACTCACCTCAACAGGTCTATGTTCTTCTCATGTTGCGGTCCCTGAAGCTGGATGCAGGACACGAGGTAGGGTCTCGCAGGAGCGGAGCACAGGGGCAGACTCCCCTCTCTTGACCTGTTGGCCACGCTGCTTTTGATGCAACCCAGGGTACGGTTTGCTTTCTAGGCTGTGAGTGCACATTGCCAGCTCACGTCCTTCTGCTTACACTCTTTGGACAGGGCAGAACCCTCCAGTTACATCATCCTGTGCATCATCCCCAAACTTTTCTCTGGTTAAAGGGGACAGCTGTGGACTGTAGTTGCCCCTTTATAGCACAGTGCATCCCATGACACTGGCAACAACCTACAGCTGGTGCTGAGGATGCAGAGTCAAGTCTGCGTAAGCTCAAGTGCTTTTCCCTGGGTTATTCCTGTGAAGATTTTCTCTGTTAGGAAAGTCAGAGAGCATGGGCACAGTTGAAACTCAAATGCCCACCCTGAATTTGTTGGCAGGGATGTGATCTGCAGCAGCTAGTGTTGTCCCAGACAGTGTCAGGGAGCAGCTCAGAGGATGAGCAATCCAGAAGTATTCCCACTCCAGTTTGGAGGCCAAGAAAGTCTTAACACAGCCAGACTAAACCTGAGCTCCAGAGGAGAGGTCTTGGCATGAGGTGGTTCACTAGCAGTTGGATTTCACCCAAACCAGTAAGTTAGCGAGATTCAAACCCAAATTAGAGGTGCGCAATGCTGAAATTCAGCATTTACCCTAGGAGTATTTGTGAGACTGAGAAGGGCTGACTACAAACCCTGTGCTTCCAAGCAAAACCAAACTTCTAGTAGGGGTAAGATGATGAAGGACTCTTCACACTGACAGACATCCCCAAAGAGGGGCTCTGCTGGCTGCGTTGGCCACAGCAGCTTCCCAGGAGGGCAGGTGGATGTGAGCTGTGATGCAGAACCACAGGTCTCGGTCACCTGGAGAAATTCAGATTCTTTAGTTTCCATCTGCTCTATCTCTGAAGAAGAACCAAGCATGAAAATCAGGTCATCAGACATTTCTAGGGCTCTCTTTGGAGGAGATAAATAGCTGTTTGCCACCACCCTGGACATGATTACTTTGTGGTGCAAGTTCAAGGTTGTTCAGTCCCTGCATCATGCAAACAGCCTAGAACTATCTGTGCAGATGCAAACAGGCAGCTTTTGATGACAGCCTGTTCTAGGCAATTGCACATGAGAAGAATTCCATAGATGTTTAGATACAGTGACCTGAATTTTTATACTCAGTTGTTGTGGTGAGTTCATTCTGAGTTTGTCCAGGCTGTTACTTGCATATCCTATTAATACTGTTATTAATAGGTGATTTCAATATATTTTCTTGTCATAAATGTATGCAAAGCTATTAAGGAAGATTAATTCTCACCTTACGGTGGTTCACACTGATCCACTTCATCAATACCTCTGAAAGTGAAGAGGGGTCTCTCTATGTCTGGAGCTACCAGGGTATGGGATTCCAATGTGTAACTTAAACATGTCTACACTGCTGTGTTCAGGCTAGCACTGAGGTGACCTGGAGGCAGCACAGGACTAATTCTCTTCATTTTACTGGACAGAATGGGAAGCCTTTGGTATGAATCCAGGGCTAAACACGAACTCCCACCTCTGGGGCATAGAACCATAGAATGATAGAATGGTTTGGGTTGGAAGGAACCTTAAAGCCCAACCAGTTCCATCCCCTCTGCTATGGCCAGGGACACCTTCTACAGGATCACATTGCTCAAAGACCCATCCAACCTGGCCTTGAACACCTCCAGGGATGGGGCAGCAACAACCTCTCTGGACAACATGTGCCAGTGCATCAGCACCCTCACAGGAAACAATTTATTCCTAATATCTCATCTAAATCTCCCCTCTTTCAGCTTAAAACCATTACCCCTCATCCTGTCCCTGCAAACCCTGATAAAGAGCTTTTCCCACACGGGATGTGTGCTTCTGCATGTGCTGGGCTGTTAAAGTGCTGCTCGTCTATGCAATTTATCCTGGCTGAAAAGCTGCTTCACTGTCCCTCACAATGCACAGTGGGACTGCGTATCCCTGTGTGGTTGCATAGGGAGAGCTGGTGCTTTGGGAATAACCTCAGCTTCAGCAGAAGAGCCTAGGGTCTCCATACAGCTCTGTTGTGATCAACTTATGAGTAGTTAACCATCGTGGACCTCCTTGGAGGCACTGTCTGGACTTTCACGTGTTAATCTCTTATGTCCCTCTGTCCCTTACAGCTCCCATCATCATGAAGCACCATGGGACCCCACAGACCAAGGGACAGCTGATTTCTCAGTGGGGTGGCCTTCACCTCACTGAAGGGTCTTTTCATTAAGAGCATCCTCAGTAGAATCCTAGAACCATAGGATGGTTTGAGTGGGAAGGGACATTTAGTGGCCATACAGCCCAGCCCCCCTGCAATGGACAGGGACAACTTCAACCAGATCAGGTTGTTCAGAGCCCCATCCAACTTGGCCTTGAATGTTTCCAGTGACCGGACATACTCAGCTAAAGGCTGGTCACAAAGGAAAGCAAAGACTTCAGTCCCCTGGGCAGCAGGGAAACAGCACAGTGAAGGAGGGAAAAGGAAAATCTTAGCAGTGGCTGCAGACCCCAGAGCTAATTATAAACCCAGTGCTTCCCCCATGTTAGTCCTGATGACTCTGCAAACCTCAAGTGATGTGTGGAAGTGGATTGTCTCTCTCCCAGCACAGAGGGAAAAAGAAGCTTTAAATATAGCTCCCAAATTGAGGGCATATCAGATATTACCCTGACAAAAGGAGCAAGAGGTGCTCTAGAAATGCACCTAAGAGGAGGAGTGACTGGCATACAGGTGGGTTTCACTGTCTGCCTTTTCCTGACATTTTTCAGTGTGCTTTAAGGAAAATGAGCTGCTATGTGGCAAAACTGGAAGACCTATACTCTAAAAAATTTGGCTCAAATCTCAGCCCTTCCAGGCGAACCTCTGAATATTGCAGCAAGAGTCATCCTGCCCTTTTTGGACTCAGTTTTTCCTCCTGTAAAATAAAGATCAGTAACAGTCGTAGCAGACTCCTTCCCTTCTTTATTTCAACACTGCCTGGCACAACACAGCCCTGATATCAGTCAGTAAACATTATTCCGGTCTGCTGGAGAATGGAAGATGTATGGGAGGAGTACAATATGTCTCTTGTGCAGTAAAACCCCACCAGCTTGACAACTTTTTCTGTTGTTCCTGCACAAATTATCCTGTCCTGCATCCCCAAATCCACAAATGCTGCTCCCCATAGAAGGAGAAATCACTCAACCTACAACCCGGGCTGTGCACACTGACATTTATAATGTAATCTCATGACAAGGGGGGAGAGACTTCCCTGAGCGAGGGAGAGAAGTTTTACAGGTGTATATAGGGATGCATTTCTTCATAGTAACAGAAAATGGGTTAGTCAGGGCTCACCAGCTGCTGTGCACCATAAGTTCTTACTTTCTCTTAAAGTCTCCTAAGAAACAGCATCCCCATCCAGCGGGAGTAGCATGCACATCCAGCAAGTGTCCGAGCAGAAGGAAATGCAGCTGAATCAAGACTCTGCCAAATGCCTGGAGATTCCTCCTGCCAGACCTCTAAATGCCCAGTCGTCTGCTTCCCTCTGCCTCGTAACATGTCTTGAAGAGCTTTGCCAAGAGGTTTGTCTGGCCTTGGCAGGGGAAGGGGCTCTTTCCATGTCCTCCTTGGAGAGTAGGATCAGAAACCATCTGGGTCTCTGGCTGCTCTTCCTGCATCTCCTTGAAGGACTCCAAGGCTTAGGGCAGACCCCAGGGAGTGCAGATTCCTTTCCCTGGTTGCACATAGTTGATCTGGATTTACCAGCAAGACCACATCTCCTGTATCAGAGGCAATTATGAGGATTTTAGGCTTTCCAGCAAGCGAGTTCTCCTCCACTGCATGTGCTTGCACCAGCAGGGTTTCGCCTGTGAAATCCAAGAAGTAATTGGCTGCAGAATAGCAGAGAATCACCCTCCATATGTTGCAATCCCATGACCATTTGCCTCTTGGATGAGTGCTAGGTTTTTCTTAGGAATCTCTATTTGCTTGATTTGATTCCTGAAATATATATTATCCAAACACTCAGCTGCTTTACCTGCTGATGTTTTCCTACAAAGGGAAGTGAAAGAGCAGCAAACACAGGATAAAGGATATTTGTGGCTGAACATCATCTGTGATTGCAGTGACCACATCCCTAGTGGCAAAACCAAGGCAGTCGTGAAGCCATCTGGCATGGCCAAGCCGTATACAGGATATTACGGTCTCCTGGCTTTCCAAAAAGGGATCCACAGTGGGCACCTTGCTGGGTATTAGTCCCTGTGCTAACTCTTGAGCTCTGCCTAGGAGCCAGTTTGCCCAGACAGAAAGTGTGCTGGGGCTGTGCTAAATTTTATGTCTTAGCGTGGCACTGCTTCATTTACTGGTGTGGAAATAGCCAGCGGGTCTGGAATAGAAAGAAGCAGACAGCAAAACCCTCCTGTAAAGAAGCATATAGATTATTCTGTTTATACAAAATTTCTAGGGAGTCCTTATAGCAGCCCTGCAGTACTTAAAGGGGGACTACAGGAAGGCTGAGGAGGGACTCTTTATCAGGGAATACAAGGATAGGATGAGGGGGACGGGTTTTAAGCTGAGAGGGGAGATTAAGATGAGATATTAGGAATAAATTGTTTCCTGTGAGGGTGCTGATGCACTGGCACACGTTGTCAAGAGAGGTTGTGGCTGCCCCATCCCTGGAAGTGTTCAAGGCCAGGTTGGATATAGATGCAGCTTTGAGCAACCTGATCCAGTGGAAGGTGTTCCTGGCCATGGCAGGGTGGTTGGATCTGGATGGGCTTTAAGGTTCCTTCTGACCTAAACCATTCTGTGATTGTATGATTCTCTATAACAGCGTGAGAGTTGGCTGAAGCTGATTCATGAGGGCAACACTTCATAAAAACTGCCATTTCCCACAATCTGAGTTCATCCTCTTGACAACTGGGAGGAGGGAAAAACATAGTTCTGGGTGCTTTCCCATGGGGTATGTGTTGGGTTGTCTGTGTCCTAGGAAGTGCATATACATTGGAGTAATTCTTAATTATTCCATACCTACAGGCATTATGAGGGCTTCTGCTGAAAAAAAGACCTCAAAGGCTTTTGTTCAGGAAGATCAAAACTGGTGAAACCTGACAAATTGCCCTACAAGACATTGCAGCCTGTATAACTATTAGTTCTTCCTTATAAAGTGAAGAGACTTGTCATGGTTGTGTTAAGGGACTCAAGAATTACCCCTTTGTATTCTCTGTGTATCCAAATGCTGTGTTTATGCCACAAATGCATCTGATATGGCTGTGGTCCTTCATCACAACCTTGATGGACAGGGAGGAAAGTCTCCAACCGATGTATTTTCTGAAGACCACATTTCACAGTGGGTTAAACAGGTAGCACCAACAGGACCTGAGGAACCATTTCACCAGCTCCAGGATGCCCTTTTGATGCTCAAACCCACCAGCAAGGAAATCTAAGTCAAATGCATAGAAAGTTTTACTTTCTTTACTTGATTATGCAAGGGGACTTCAGGTTCTAGAGGTTTTACAGACACAGTGTGGACCTCCCTGAAAAGAGAGGACAAAGACAGCAAAGCCAGCTCAGGTGCAATTCAGAAAGAGCAGAGACCAATTTGTTTAGGGGAACAGTAGGGGATCAGCAGCAGCTGACCATCTTCTTCCTCTATGGACCCTCCCTGGCCACCAAGTCAGCCTGAGGGAATATCCTTATGCATCAGCTGTACGTCCCACAGCTGCATTTTCCTACAAATAGGCATAGATTGGCGCATACTGGGTTATAGTAAGAACCTCTGCACATTTCACTGTGTGTCTACAGGTCTCATGAACTTCACAACCAGGGAAAATGGTTTTAAACATCAGAAACTGGAACAGCACACCAGTGTTGTCAGTTCATCAGTGACTGCTTAGGTTGTGCTGAGTATTTAAGATCAAACATGAATACCCTGAATTAGGGTTCACTAAGCTGAGTGTCTTGAGTAATTTAAGGCTATGTTTGAAGCATTACTTGTCGGGGAAAAAAGGATGCTCAGTGTGGGAGTAAATGTTCTCTCTGTTGGATGATCGGAAGTGAAAACCTTTTCCTTCAGAATCCAGTTAATGGTTCCAGTTAATAAAGAACAAATAGTCAGAGTACCCATGCTTATATTTGACAAAGAGATTAGAGATAGGGTAGCCCAGTAGTGTCAGACATGCTCCTACAAGCTGAAATACCTTTTGTTCCACTCCCTACAAGGATAAATTTAGAGCAATGACTTGTCATTTCAGAAATCAAAAAGGACACAGAGAAAGTGAGCACTGGAATAAAAGTCAAGCTGTGCTGTAAGTCACCAACAGTGCTGTAGAAGAGTAAAAGTCTTTTTAGCTGCGAGATTACAGACAAAGTGGAGCTGCTGTTGCAGTATGCTGGCTTTGCAAAGAGTGTCAGCACAGCCCACAGACGAATATTTTGCTGTGGAGTCCGGGAATAAGTAGAGTCAGAAAATCAAGAATAACTGGGAATGGCCTCAGTGGAAGCCAGTCCCACAGAAGAGGGAGCATTATTTAATACTGTCCTTCCCCAAATTCAGAAAAATGGCACATAAAACCAGGGCTAAATAACAAGAACTTCTCAGGAGTCTTTTCAGTTTGTGACCCTGTAAAATCTGAGAACAGGAAACACAGAACTACAGTTCAAAGCGAGACGGAAAAAAAAAAGTCATCCTGGGGAGTACGATCTGATCTAGGTGTCCTGCAAGGCTTTGAGAACAAATAGGCGAGTAAGAATACAAAAGAAAATGAATTGTGAATTCTCTGCTGAACAGATTTCAACATACCAACCTAATGAAATACAGTTTATTAATAAAGAGAAGGCATCAGATCTCATCAAATGCACTTTAGTGAAAAGCATTAGTAAAAAATGAAAAACTACTTTAGATAAAGTGGAGGGGATTACTAAAGGCTCTGTAAATTGGCTGAATTGTAACCTGTAAGGGGAAAGTGTCAGGCAGGAGGAAGGTTTCTGAGATATTTTCTCAAGGGTCGTTCTTAGAAGAAAAATTCAAATTTCAAGAACATGCTGGACCTAAAGCTAGAATGTGAGCTAGGGAGGGGCTCTTCATCAGGGAGTGCAGGGATAGGAGGAGGTGGAATGGTTTTAAGCTGAAAGAGGGGAGATATAGATTAGATATTAGGAAGAAACGTTTTCCAGTGAGGGTGGGGAGGCACTGGGACAGATTGCCCAGAGAAGTCGTGGAAGCCCTGTCCTTGGAGGTGTTCAGGACCAGGTCGGATGAGGAGTAACTTGATCCAATGGAAAGTGTTTCTGCCCATAGTAGGGGGATTGGAACTAGTTTAGCTTTAAGGTCCCCCTCCAACCCAAGCCATTCTATGATTCTGTGAATACAAAGAAAGAATAAGGTAACACACAGAAAGAACTGGGTTATAAGGACTGGAGTTATAGAAATAAGACAAGACTCACTGTGTAAAAATTGTGAGATTCATAGTGTAAAAACCATTCACGGTGTGCATTTGGTGCTTGTATACCAGAACATTAAACACAAAACACTGCTTTTGCAAATGCCTCATCACCAGAGCAGGTGAAAAGAAGAGCTGTGTTAATCTGCTCACAACAGAGCTCTGGGCCCACAATTTGATGTAGCTGCAGAGAAGGCAAATAGAAACAGAGCATTTATTACTATCTTTCTTGTACTGAGGAGCCCCAAACTGGATACAGAGCTCCAGATGCAGTCCTATAAGTGCCAAGTAGAGGGAAATAATCACTTTGCTTGACCCAGTGCCTGTACTTTTGCTGATACAGTCCAGTACACTCTGGTTTTCACTGCTGCAAGGACACCCTGCTGACACACATTGAACTGAATGTTTTGGGGAACGGATGTAGACTTATACACTGCAATGGAGGAGATGTCACCTTGAGGGAAGATAAGGAGCTGAAGCAGTGTGGCTTATCAAAGCTTTGTGCTGGGGAGTGACTCAGTTCAGGGCACAAGTATCTTCACAGGGAGAATATACCAAAAAAAAAAAAAAAAAAAAGCTGTTTGACTGAACAGAGGAAGGCATAACCTTCTTATTTAAACTTAGAAAGAAAGCTTAATTCTTCAGAATGAGAGTAATTAATAATAGAAGTTGTGATGTCTTTATTTCCAGGAGATTTTCAACTCATGACTTAAAGCGGGGCTCTTTGCCAGAGCATGGAGTGATAGGATGAGGGATAATGGTTTTAAGCTGAAAGAGGGGAGATTTAGATGGAATGTTATAAAGAAAGGTTTTCCTGTGAGGGTGCTGGGGCACTGGCACATGTTGCCCAGAGACGTGTTGGCTACCCCATCCCTGGAGGTGTTCAAGGCCAGGCTGGATGGGGCTCTGAGCAACCTGACCCAGTGGGAGGTGTCCCTGCCCAGAGCAAGGAGTAGGGACTGGATGGGCATTAAGGTCCCTTCCAACCAAAACCATTCCAGGATTCTGTGATTCTATGACTGGATACTTTTAACCAGGGAAAATTTTCACCAAAAGTGCAACTTCATGGCTTGTGAATTGTAGAAGATTGGATTATATTTACTCCTCCTTCTTTCTTTAATACTTAGAGATGTTGTGATCTTGAGCTACCCTAGGGTGCGCCCATACTCTAATGTAACAATGCTATACTCCTAAATGGTTGGCACAGTCCTAAGAGCTGATGTGTCCCAAGACAATTAGTCTGGGGACTTTCAGCAAATCCCAAGTGTAAGTTTAGGAGTTACCATGGAACAAGGACCATACCCAACTGCCATTTTGGATAGACCCACACCATTTTGGAAGCTGATAAGAGTTTAGTATCATGGTGATGGCCAAACCAGTCCAGCTGGTCTATGTAGCAGGAGCCATGCCCTGATACTATTTGGTTTGTAGCAAATGAAAATGTTTGAACAGCTCAGCAGAAAAGCAGACGACAAGATGAACTAAGGCTGCAAACATCCTTGCATCCCCAGCTGAGCTAATTTATTGTTTTGACATCTCCTTTCTGCACAGCATAAGGTTCAGCTGACTTAAATATACCAAGGACTTGGCAGCATATTTTCAACAGTGAACAGCCAGAGAAAAAGAGTCAAAAGATCCCAGTTCTTTTTTCTGTCTCACTATCTGGGCCATTTACTCCTTTGTCTTTCCCCTTTCTGGATTAAATTGCAGAATCACAGAATCATTTCAGTTGGAAAAGACCTCTAAGATCAAGTCCAACCATAAACCTAACACTGCCAAGCCACTACTAAACCATGCTCCTAAACAGCACATCTACACGTTTTTCAAATCCCTTCAGGGATGGTGACTCCACCACTGCCCTGGAGAGCCTCTTACAGTGCTTGACAAGCCTTTTGATGAAGTGTTTTTTCCTAATACCTAGCCTAAACTTCCCTGGCCCAACTTGAATCCATTTCCTTTTGTCCTATCACTTGTTACTTGGGAGAGAAGACTAACATCTGCCTCATTACAATGTTTCAGGTAGTTGTAAAGATCAATAAGGTCTCCCCTTAGCCTCCTCTTCTCCAGGCTAAACAATCTCAGTTCCCTCAGCTGCTGTCCTCCATATCTAATGCTCTGAATTAGGCTAGACCAAGTCTATGTTTGCTGCTAAGCATTTTGAGACAGATTTGCAAAATTGGTAATTGCAAGGTAACGAGCAAGGGAAGGTAGGGCCAGATTTATACCATGATGAGAGACTAGACATTTTGCATTACCACTTTTTAAAATATTTAATTTACTAGTAAATTATGTAAACAACACAAGGATCACAGAGGTCACAATGCTTACCAGGCAAAAGCTGGAAAGAAATAAGACCCATGGAAATATCTGTGTGATGTGACAGACCTGACTGGAGAATTTTGGGGGAACAAAGTAATTACATGAAGGTAAGATCATATCCAATTAAGAAAATACAGTGAAAAGTATGTTTTGTGGAGAAACAGAGAAGACCCTTCCCCTCTGCTGATTTTTGTCCATCTCTGCTGTTTCCCTTGTGGTGCAGAGTCCTCCATGATTTCCCAGCAGTGCTTTCTTTCATGTATGTGTAGGCTCATGCAGACTCATCCTTTCTGGTCCCCATGCCTTAACTCACAGGAAGAAACTGTAGCTGTTGGGTTTGCATCCAGAAAAGATGAATCTGTGTAAACACTGCAACTCTACGTGCTGAGCCAACATTAACAGTGCGTGGTGGGCTTTGCTTGAATTCAGATAGCTTGGATGACATACTCCCTGTTGAACACTTATAGGAACAAGGACATTCAATATCTATAAAATAAACTCTGCATCTGAAAAAAATAACTTGCCAAGAAAAAAAAGAAGTTGCTTAGGATGATGATGAGAGGACTAGGAAAGGCTGAGAGAAGTGGTTTCGTTTGGACTTGAGAAGAGAAGGCTTAATGGAGACCTTATTACCTTGTGCCAGTACATAAAGAGTGTCTAACAAGAGGATGGAGACTCTGTTTTTACAAGGAGTCACATGGAAAAGACAAGGAGTAATGGATGTAAGTTGTTCCCAGGGAGATACTGATTGGATTCCAGAAGAAAATTTTTCCCGATGAGAACTGTTAAACATTGGGATAATCTCTCCAGGGAAGTGGTGGATTCCTCTACATTGGACACTTTTAAGGCTGAATTTGACAGGTTGCTGGGCATCTCTTTGAAGCTATAGATCAGCTAAAAAGGTTGGACCAGATGATCCTTGAGGTCCCTTCCAACCTGGCATTCTATGATTCTAGGATAAGAGAAATATTTCCTTTTTCTTCACAATTACACTAAGTAGAATTATTTATTTTAAGAAGTCATGAATGGTCAATTGCAGAAATTAGAAGATTATTTCCCTGTAGCAGTCATGGAAAACAAGGAAAAAAGAGAGTGAAGATCAAAGGGAAAAAAGGAAAGAACAGAGGAGAGGGATAGGAGGGTATGAACGTGTAGTGACAAGTAGTTTAGAGGAGGCATAAAAAAGAGAAGGAATGGAGAAATCTGCAGAAGGGGTAAAACAGTGACAGATGAGTCTTTCTGCGGTTTAGTCTTCAGCAATCTGAACATAAAAATTTATGGTCACTGGATGTGGTATTCAAAACTGACCACTGCAGGCTGCCCAGACAAGAAGATTCTGAAGGTCTGATTTTGACAGTTCTTCCTAACTGCTGTGTTACCTGTGAGGGCATGAAGAAAAACAACAGAAAAGCAGAAAAGTGTAGAAAATGCTCATGTCTGGAGGCCAGGGGAGATCTTGGTGCACTGGGACTGAAGTACAATCCTCATCAAAAACAAAGACAGAGACATCGGTGCTTATAGATGGACTCCTGCCACGAACAGTGCGGCATAAGGAGAAACTTGAGTAAACCCATCTCCAAAGAGGTGTTATTTGCTTGCCAGCATATGCAATGTCACCCTGACCCACTTGTACCACTCACAAAGGTACCTGGCAGCCAGATCCATGCTCCAATGGGCTTCTCGCTGCTTGCTGGATGCTTTCACCAACCTGGACACGCAAGGCCAATTCTCCCTGCCCCACATCCAGCTGCCAGGACTCCACAGCCTGCACAACTCTTCTTGACCCTGAGCCAGCTGGGGCTGGTGACAGCAGAGCTGCTCCCCAGAGGTTTTAATTAAGTCTGAGTGACTTTCTGATAAGTTTTGGACACTGTCTTCAAGGCACAAACACAATGCACAACACTCAGGCATCAAATCCATCATGGGGAATAGTTTTCAGGGTGCATCCATCCCTGACCTACGCACTGCAGTGAGGTTCTGATAAGCTCTGGGCACTGTCTGCAAGGCACAGACACAATGATGGCATTAGATCCATCATGGGGAATAGTTTTCAGGGTACATTCATCTTCAACTGGTGCATTTTCAGAGATTTCTCAAGGGTCTTCTCTAAATGTGGTACTCTAGAACATTTTGGATGACTTAACAAGGGAGTGAGATCTGTACTCTTGTGAGATCCCACCTGGACTACTGCATCCAGCTCTGGGAAATCCAGCTTAAGAAACACATGGATCTGTTGGAGCGAGTCCAGAGGAGAGACATGGAGACGGTCAGGGGCTGGGGCACCTCTCCTATGAAAATAGACTAAAGGAGTTTGTTCAGCTTGGAGAAGAGAAGGCTACAGGAAAGCCTTCTGGCAGCCTTCCAGTACCTAAAGGGGCCCTACGGGAAAGTTGGAGGGGGACTTTTTAGCAGGGCCTGTAGTGAAAGGACAAGGGGTAATGGCTTTAAACTGAAAGAGGGTAGATTTAGATTAGATAAGAGGAAAAAATCTTCACCTTGACAGTGGAGAGGCAATGGAACAGGTTGCCCAGAGAAGTCATGGGCGTATTCTCCATCCCTGTAAGCGTTCAAGGCAAGGCTGGATGGGGATCTGAGCAACCAGATGTAGTGGAAGGTGTCCCTGCCCATGGCAAGTAGTTTGGAACTAGCTTTATGGCAAAGGACCTGAGAGTCCTGGTGTACAATTAGTTAACCACAAGACAGCAATGCGCCCTCGTGGCCAAGGCAGCCAATGGTATCCTGGGGTGCATTAAGAAACGTGTGGCTAGCAGGTTGAGGGAGGGTATCCTCCTCCTCTACTCTACCCTAGTGAGACCACATCTGGAGTCTTGTGTCCAGTTCTAGGCTCCCCAGATCAAATAAACCAAGAAACTACTGAAGAGTCCAGCAGAGGGCCATGAAGATGATGAGGACTGGAGCATCTCTCATATGAGGAAAGGCTGAGAGGCCTGGGTCTCTTTAGTCTGGTGAAGAGAAGACTGGGAGGGGACTTTATCAATGATTATAAGTATCTAAAGGGTGGGTGTCAAGATGATGGGGCCAGACTCTTTTCAGTGGTGCTCAGCAACAGGACAAGGGGCAACAGGCACAAACTGGAGCATGGGAAGTTCCTCCTCAACGTGAAGAAAAAACTCTTTAGTGTGAGGTCACCCTCACTTCCTCTGGCAGATCACTGGAAGAGGTGGCCCACGGAGTGTGTGGAATCTCCTTCTCTGGAGATACTCAAACCCCTCCTGCACATATTCCTGTGCAATCTGCTCTAGGTGGACTTGCTTTAGCAGGGATTTGGACTGGATGATCTCCAGAGGTCCCTTCCAACACTGACCATTCTGTGATGCTGTGATCTTTAAGGTCCCTTTCAACCAAAACCATTCTATGATTCTATGATCTTCCTCTCATTCATTTGGCTGGGTATTTTGTCTCAGTGTTGGTTGGTTGTTTATTTTTTCCCCCCAGTATTGATAGTGGCCTAAAGGAAATGAAAAAAAATGGTTTATGAACAGGAGTTAATAAATTTCCAGTTGCCATGGAGATGGTGGAAGGACATCTCAGAAGGCTGTTCTGAGTCCTGAACTATCCAGGGTCTTCATTAACAAATTACATAATGGAATAAAGACTTTGCTTACTGAATTTGCAAATAGCAGCATGAAAGGGACTGTAGCATGTTGGAGGACACTGGACGCTGGAGATTGATGGGTTTTGTGCAAAAGACAGGAAGAACTGGTGGAGAAGGTGAAACAAGCAGCATCTGTCAATGCAGCAGTTCTGTAGGAGAGGTGTGGGGCTGCAGGGGGCAAAAAGGTGCCTGTAAAGGTACAATGTCATCTTGTTACGGAAAAGGCAGGAATCATTTTTTCTAGAAAAAAGCCAACACTGTTAACACATGCCAGGCACTTGAATTAACCCATTTATTACTCCAGCTTGCTAGACTTTCAGGTAGTATGCTTAGGGCACTGTACTTCAAGTTGAGGTGCAGAGAGCCTAGAGGTGAGATGGTTAAGGGATCAAGGAAATATGATCTATAACAAATATCTGGAAGAATTGAATTCAGTGTCCCTGTTCTAAGTAGGGAGGTTGGAACAGGATAATCTTTAAGATTCCTTGCAACCCAAATAATTTTATAATTCTATGATGATGAGAAAAAAAATGCAAGAGCCATGATGTGCCATAAATTTTGAATAAAGAGCATGTAGGAAAGTAATAATGTGTTCCCCTTCACTAGAGTGGTCCAGGTGAAAAACAGTGGGCTGAAACTGCAGCAATGACAGTTCAGTGTTGTATATAGGCTAGCATTTCCAGAGGTATGGAAAACAGTGTCTTGAAGGAGCAGAAATAATATAGGGGAGGCTAGTTGGTGGTGGTAGTAACAAAGAGGCTTGATAGCTTTCTGAGAGGGATGGTTTAAGGTTTTAAGTAGTTCTGCCAGGTGGATGTGGAATGGTGACTCCCGGAACATCTATAGTTCCATGTATTTTTGGTAAGAACACACAATAAATCATTATGGTTGCCTCTTTGTTGGTAAACTGAAGAGTATCAGGTCCCAGTCTATGGTCTTGAGGCCAGCGGGAGTTCCCTGGCCACACCCATGGGGTTAAACTCTCTTCTACTCAAGTAGGACGACCACATCCCAGTCATGTTGGAAATCATACCTGTCTCATGGAGACACATAAAGTGCCGTGGGGTATGTGTTTGGCAAAGCATCAAGTGGCCTCAGAAATAAACGGACAGGGCTGTGCCAAAGATTTACCAACAGGCACACCCAGCTTGTTGCATCAGACTTCAGCACTGTTTATTTATTTGTATAAGTCAGCTACAGAAGTGTAAACTATGTTATAAAATCATAGAAACTTTTAGATTGGAAAAGATCTTTAAGGTTATCCAGGTCAATCATATACCTCACACTGTGAAATCCACCACTAAACTATGTCCCTAAGCAGCACATCTACATATCTTTTAAATATGTTCAGGGATGGTGACTCAACCGCTGCACTGGGCATCCTTTTCCAATGCTTGACAGCCCTTTCAGTGAAGAAACTTTTCCTAATATCCAATCCAAACTTCTCCTGGTGCAAGTTGAGGAAATTTCCTATCACTTGTAGCCTGGGAGAAAACACCAACATTTGCCTCACTACAATCCCCTTACAGGTAGTTGTAGGGAGTGATAGTCTCTCCTCCGCCTCCTTTTCTTCAGATTGAACAACACCTCTTCCCTCAGCTGCTCCTTACTGGACTTGTTCTCTGGACCCTTCACCAGCTTTGTTCCTTCCTGTGCAGCAGGGACCTGTCTAGCCAAGTGTCTTCAGTCTCAGTGGTGAATAACTGGTGCTCAGAAGAGTGGAAAAACGTAAAAAAAAATACAGTAGCATGTTCAAAGTTAGATTGACTGCCCTACTTGCTTTCTGAAAACATTTACAATTTCTTCCTCCACAATATTCATGGCAATGAGTTGCACCATCCCATTGTTTGCAGTGTGACAGAAGAATTTCTTTGTTCAGTGCATCATACTTTTCTATGTCATCTCCTGCTTATGAAATGGAAAAGCATAGTTCTGTCTTTGTAGGGCACTTACAGTTTTGACACTGCTGTTATGTGTCCCCAAGTACTCATCTCCTCCTATACTGGAAGAGTCCCAGTATGATTACTGTCTCAAAAATAAGTCCCCAGCTTTCACCTTCCTTGTTACCATCCTTTGGACCTCTTCTTGTCCTGCTGCACATGTGCAGAGACAGGGACACCAGCAGCGTGCACCACGTGCAGCATGAAGTACCCTCAAAGCTGTTACAGGGGCACACTGATGTTTACCATTGCCTGTTCTAGGAAATCCTAACACTCAATTTTTTTTTTCTCACTGCCTTCAGATGCTGAGGTAACTTTTCTCCTCAAGTGGTCTTTGGAATCATTTATTTCCTGGAAGGTGAAAGGAAGTTTAACTGTCATTAAGTCTCATGTGCCATCTTCCTACGCTGCCACTCAGTGCTCCCTCCTGCCTTGCAGACTTCTTGCAGTCAGCTTTTGTTTCAGTGTCCTGAATAACTACCTCCTGTCACCATCAGAGCTCCACCAGCAACAGGGATCAGGGCTCTGCATCTCAGAAATCAAGCACACTTTAAACCTCTGTTGGGAGGGTTTGTGAGGAAAAGATGATGATCCAAGTTTCTGCAAGTGATCTGCTCATCCAGGCTCCTGGGAAAAGCCTCCCAGCCTCAGTCCTCCTGCCTGTCAGTGGGGTGAGAGGAGACAGCAGAACAGGCACATTGAACACAGTGTTTTCTGAATTTATTAGAGGTATTTTGCAGTTATGGTTCCCAAGACGGTGATACATGGTGCTTCCCAAGCCAAGTCTGCTCATATCAGGGCCCCTCTTAGCTTGTCCAGCCCCACACACTGACAGGCTTAGGCAACACCAGGAGATTTATCAGTGCATCGTGGTCACAGCTCATCCTTATTGCATCCTTGCCAAAGACTGAGAAAGGCCTGAAGCCCTCTGATATTGATCTTGTTTCCTATCAGGTCCCTCTGCTCCAGCAGATCTGTTCCATCTACTCATCAGTCACTCCTGTCACACTCACTGGTTTTTATTTGAACCAGATTTTATTGATACGAGATCTGGGGAGAGCAGAGTTTTGCCAACACACCCAGGTACATGATGGAGGTGACAGACGTTGTGCTGTGCGGTGATCCATGAGAGGTCCTGTGAGCAACAGGACCTCCCCCAGAACTTTACTGTCTGCTCAGAAACACACTATAAATACGAGGATCCCCAGCCTCACCACTCAGCAGCGCTCAGCTCAGGCTCTCTCTGGGTCTTCTCTCTCCAGCGTTGCTCAGATCTCAGCTCAACTCCAGACATGAGGTTCCTCTACCTTGTCTTTGCTGTCTTCCTACTGGTCTCCTTGGCTGTCCCAGGTAAGAGAGTGAATTGTATTGGGAGGTGAGCCTCTCTGTACAAGAGTGGGAGAATCAGAGTGATGAGGGTCAGAGTTCCAGCTTGAACAAATAGTCTCTATTGGCTTTAAAGACTGTGATTTTGTTGCCCACGTAAATGTGTCTAGTCCTTTGGGTATGCGAATCAGTGCTGGTCTCCTGCAAATGTGCAGATGACCTGCTTATCCAGATTGTTTTAAACGGGCTCTACGTTCATGTGCAAACAAGCGAGTCTTTAAATAAAAAGCCACCTTGATGTACTGTAAGGGGCACCTTTGGGATGGTTTAGACATTTTTTGACACGTTCTAGGTCAAGGTGAGCTGTGTCCTGGTGTAACTATTTTAGCCATGGAGTACTAAGTGAGTGCTGTGTGTCTTTTTCAGATACACCAGCCTCCTGGATGTCCCCTCTGCTCAGATGACACCATCTTTTTTGTTAAACCAGTCCTGAGTATATTCTCATTGTCCAGTTCCATTTCATTTTTAGTATGCAGCGCTGAGAGGTATCCCTCTAGTTCTGGGTCTCACCTCCACCTTCAATGAATGCAGAGGAGATTTGGGGCTCAAAATAATTCCCACTCCAATATCCATCTACTCTGAACATAATTTCTGAACTATTTTATGCCAATAATCTCCCACTCTGGTGCCTACTATTTGGCACTTGAATCTATTTTGACACATGCAGGTCAGATTTCTGTTTACCACAGAAACTGCCACCTGTGAAACCCTCTGTATTTTCTGGAAGACCAACTCAGTTTTTCAAGATTATTTTGGCATTGCTTTTGGTATTTTACTCTGAGAACGCTGATCCTGTCTCTTATGAGAGGTGTAAGACATCTGTGCATTCGTGCATATATAAGCATCTTTATATGTGCACCAACCACTCTCCCTCTGTCTCCCCTTGCAGGCTATGGGCAGGTGAGGAAGCACTGCCCCAAGGAGGGGACCTGCTCCCCCAAGTGCGGCAAGGCGTATACGTGGTCCACCTCTGCTGACTGCAGGTACTACTGCTGCCTCCCACCCAGCTGGAAGGGGAAATAGGAGCCCAAGAGGAAGCACCCAGGAAAGAGGAGGCACCACGGTGGCTTTGGAAGCAGCTTCTCAACTGTCTCACCCAATTACCATCCGCTCCTCTAGATAATTAAAAAGAGGAAAAAAAGATGTAACTCTGGTGTGTGCGGTGTTGTTATTTAGAATCATAGAATCATAGAATCACCAAGTTGGAAAAGACCCACCGGATCATCAAGTCCAACCATTCCCATCAATCACTAAACCATGTCCCTCAGCACCTCGTCCACCCGTCCCTTAAACACCTCCAGGGAAGGTGACTCAACCCCCTCCCTGGGCAGCCTGTTCCAGTGCCCAATGACCCTTTCCGTGAAAAGTTTTTTCCTAATGACCAGCCTAAACTTCCCCTGGCGGAGCTTGAGGCCATTCCCTCTCGTCCTGTCCCCTGTCACTTGGGAGAAGAGGCCAGCTCCCTCCTCTCCACATGTCCCTGTGGTCCCATGTTAAAGCATTAGGAGAGGTTCTCCAAGTTCAGACTAAAAGTCCCATTAACAGCACATTTCATTGTTCTTTTTGAACAAAATTCATAACATAAGTGATAAAAATATGGAGTTTTCCTCTCTGTTTCCCACATTGAAGTCAGTCAACAGTAAGTGAAAAAGGTCTGGTTTAAATAACACTCTCCTGGGTGACTCTTTCCCTACTGATCCTCATAGCAAAATGGGTTTCATTAATGGGAGAGAGTCTGGTTCAGTCCTGAGGCTCAAAACAATCAGCATCCAACTGAGATTCTGGTGAGACTGTTTTTTCCATGACTGAGTAATGAGTAGGAAGGGATTGGTGCAGAATTTCACACTCCCTTCAGAATCTTCCAGAGACCTTCTCTAGAAGGATCTTCAGAAGAACATCATTCCTGCCCTCTGGCTCCCAAAGGCTTCTCTGCTGAGGCCACCTACAAGAGCATTCACAGGTACCTGCTGTGAGCACACAGCAGCCCCAGCAGGGCTATTTGCAGCAGCCTTTTCTGCTACAGTGATTATGTCCATCCTCATCTGTCTCAGCCAATGGAGTCACCATAGGTACCGTCCATATAGAGAATAGAATCATTGTCTGCATGTGCTTTTAATGATGTCCTGTCTCATGTTCCTGTGTCCTAGGTGTGGGTTTATGAGTGCTCGTAATGTGCAGGTATCCTGAAATCCTGTAGCATCTGAAGGTGTCCCTGGATTGTGAGGAGAAAGGGCCACAGGGTGCAGAAATCCAAGAATTATAAGGAAATTCAGTGAAACAAAGCAGAGATAGATGAAAGCGAAAAATGTAGGTAGAGGCAACTAAAAGAGAGCATGGAGAGAGCACCAAGTGACCACCAGCAATTGCTGAAGGCATTCAAGTAGCTACCTGCAAGCATGATAAACCCACACTGGCTCATGGTAGGCTTCCACCTCCTTTGCTTCCAGTAAATACATAGTGAGCTTGAATAAAGCCAATACCATTTCTGCTGACCTCTGAGGCCCCGAGATGGGGAATGGATAAATGGAAAGGTGAAGAGTAGCACAAACAAAATCTCAGCAGCAGATTAGAGAAGGGACTGTAAGGTGCCTGTTTTGTTTGCCCACTTGATCATTCTTAGAAAAGGAATCATTTGGGGAACATAACACATATCTATAGCATGAGCTCTGACCTCCCAAAAAAGTTTGGTGTTGTCAAAATACCTCCTCAAGTAGTGTAGAAAAGAGTAATTCTCTATGTTGTAAAATTTATCCACTGTTAATAATCTCTTTTAAGATGTTGTCTATGCCACTGATCCAGGACTTGATTTGGTGTATATGAATACAAATATTTTACAAGTCTTGAATCACCCATGTGTCTTGGTGCACTGAAGCCACTGCGGAAATTCTCAGTATTACTGCAAAGGATCCTTCCCCAGTCATCATCTTGTATTTCCATTCTACTTCTCTGGACAACTTGTGCCAGTGTCTCACCACCCTCACAGTAAACAATTTCTTCCTAATATCTATTCCAATCTCCCCACTTTCAGCTTAAAAACATTCCCCTCCCATCCTATCCCTGCACTCCTTGATAAAAAGCCCCTTCCTGTTTCTTCATCCCTCTCACATGAAGTTTTCACGGTGTCCCACATCTTAAAAGGACAGGTATCTGGGGGAGAAAAACTCTTTGTCTTTTGTATCTGACAACTAGAATAACTTGAGAAATTATGATAAGTGGCAATTAAAACAGCAACATCAATTGCAGCTCCAAAAGAAAGGATGTTTTTCTGAGCCTGCTTCTGGAAGCTGCAGGGTGATAATAGAGCGCATCCTGCTTGGTTTTCTTTTTTTCCTCACTGCTTTCCTCTGTATCTTATTTTCCGTGAAATACAATGACTTCTGCAGAAATGTTTTAAAGGAAACAAGCTGCATAAAGCAGAAAAAAACACTTTCCACACAAATCTGGAGTTACCATATTGTCTGGTGCTATACATTTTAAAGATCTGTCTTTTCTTGCAGTGACAGTCAGTACATCTGCCCTGGAAGAAAGAGGAACACCAGGCATAATGAGAACGTCTGGTCCAATGATTCATGTTAATACGCCCATCTGTTTCTCTCTCACTCGTACCTGCATGTAATCGCAGGAAGCAATCAGGGCAGAGTCTGCTCTGTCTTTCTTTGCATCAGAACACGGACCTTTCTGGTTGGGTGCACTTTGTGTAAATAGCAAAGTGACGACTCGTCAGGACTCTTTCTAGTTAATGCTTCCCCGATAAGAAAGGGGCTGAGGGCTCTCCAGATCCCAGATTTTACTCTCTGAACTGCATACATGAGTCTTGTTGCCTCCAATGCTTCCCTGTTCTTGCACAGGGATATTAGCTGTCATTAAAAGGAGTTAAACACTTTCTCCCTGGAACAGGAAAGTCAAAAAGCAATAAAAGGTCCCAAATTTCTGCCTAAAATTCCCAAGATTTATCAAGTAAGAGCATAATGCTACTGTTCCCTGTTCTCTCTTCCTCTCCTAATTACTTGCATTCCTGGTCTCTACTGAGCAATGAAATAACCAACAGAAAGCCATTTATTCGACATATGAAATCAGTTTAATTTTTCCTTTGTGCATCACTCTACATCAATCTGTACTGAGTTCCATCAGCCAGTTTAAGAGCCAGTCACTCAAACCAGTGAGGTCCGCAGCCATAACCTTCAATACCCTGAACAACGCAGCACCAGTAGCAAATTTTGCCATTTTTCCATTCAACTGCTTTTCTAGATCTTTTATTATCAAATGTACCACTGTAGCCGCACAGTGACCGCACCGCAGTGTTTCCTTGCAGAAGAGCAGCTGGAAAGCTGCCCGGTAGAAAAGGACCTGGGGATGCTGGTCTGCAGTGGCTGAACATGAGCCAGCAGTGTGTCCAGGTGGCCAAGAAGGCCACCAGCATCCTGGCTTGGATCAGCCATGGGGTGGCCAGCAGAAGTGGGAAAGGGATTGTCTCCCTGTACTCAGTGCTGGTGAGGATGCACCTCGAATCCTGGGTTCAGTTTTGGGCCCCTCGCTCCAAGAAAGACATTTAGGGGCTGGAGCATGACCAGAGAAGGAAAACAGAGCTGGGGAAGGGTTTGGAGCACAGGGATTATGGGGTGTGGCTGAGGGACCTGGGATTGTTTAGCTGGGAGAAGAAGAGGTTGAGGAGACCCCTAATCACTCTCTGCAGCTCCCTGAAATGAGGCTGCAGCAAGGTGGGTGTTGTTCTCCTCTCCCAAGTAACAAGTGCTAGGGTGAGAGGAAATAGTCTCAAGTTGTGCTAGGGGAGGTTTAGATTGGGTATTAGGAAAAATGAAAAATTTCTTTACTGAACGAGTTGTGAAGCTCTGTCAGAGGCTGCCTGGGGAAGTGATGGAGTCACCATCCCTGGAAGTATTCAAAAACCACATAGCTGTGGCACTTCAGGACATGGTTTTGTAGGAACAGTGGTGTTGGTGGGATAGTTAGACTTGGTGATCTTAGAGGTCTTTTCCAACCTTAGCATTTCTATGATTGTATGATTCCCCGTGAACTCCATCTCCTGCAAGTAGAGCCCCCTGGCTCTGGTCGCTGCCTCCCGCATCCCAATCTCTCCAGTCCTCAAACCCTCTGCCTCCTTCAGGGAGCTCTAGCAGATTTTTAGGACAGGATTTTTGCCTGTTTTTTTTTCCCATGTTATTATATTTATGACTGATGCAATCCTGGCTTACAATTCTCTAGGTCCTTTTAAGTTGTTTTTTAGCATGTCCTCATCTTCACACAGTAAATCTTTTTTAAGCAATAGATCACAGGCTGCAGTCATGAGGGCAGTTTTTTCATCCTTGAATTCTCTTAGGACTTTGTGGGGGAAAAAGATCTGGGTGCTGGTGATTTATTGGTGCCTATTTCCTCTCTTCCACCTCCTTTACAGTTAAGACAAGTCCTTTGATGAGTCCCTACAAAAGAGAGTTCAGCATGAAGACCTCCCTTCTTTCTTGCAAGTTGAATGCAGCTGCAAATATTTCATTAAGCTTCCATGGAGTGGCCTTAGCTTTTACTAACTTCGCTGCTCTGACCATCTCCTGCCCTACACGCTCATCATCAGGATTCCTGTTCCTGATGTGTTTGGATAAAAGGACTTATTTTAAGGTGTTTCTTTGCCTTTTGCAAATTCTTCCTGCAGTTCTCTGCTGAGTTGCCTTATTGTGTTTTACACTTTGTCAGGCACACTCTATATTCTTTTCTCTTTTCCATGCTTGGACACAATTTCAGCTGCTTCTTTCTAACAACCTCCCTCATCCCACTGTTCTGCTATGACCTTTTCGTTTCACACTTTCTCAGGACTTTTTTTTAATAGATGTTGTACATTTTCTCTGAGCTTCCAATATAGTGGACTTAAACAGCTCCCACAGTGCTTGCAAAGAATCTATTTGCAAGAATTTAACTCTTTTAGCTGTCCCTTTTGTCTTCTTTTTAACAATTTTGCCATTTTTATGTAGCTCTCTTATTGAAATTAAGCACAAAACTAGTGGACCCTTCATCCCTTGTTACCCCTGGAAAGATGTGGAGTGCTAAGTACTTATGATCTGTGCTGCAGAGTAGCTCTCCCAGGGTAAAACTTTGAACTAAGCCCAATATGTTAGTCAGAACCAAGTGCTGTTTCTCTGTTCCTTAGTGTACCAAAGGCAGTACTGAGAAATCATTTATTATGCCTTTGCCTCCTACTGATAGGTCAGTGAGCCTGTAGCTGAAGTTTCCTCCCTATAAATACATGAAAACCCTAGAATCCTTTAATTTATTGATACTGGCTTCCTAAGCTGTAAATATTCAAGTACTTCTTCAATAAAAAAGTGCTTTTCAATACATAGATCTGCTTCTTGGCATTGCTAGAATTTATAATATGAATAGATTGAAACTAGAAAGAGACTTTTTTTTAGCAGTAACAGTGACTCATCCCACTAGGGAAGATATGTTTTCTCTTTTTCTTCAACATCTGTTCACACCTGGATACCTTTGTCCAAGAAATCATCAAATCAGAACTGTTTAGATTGGAAAACACCTTGAAGTCCAGCCATAAATGCCAGTCTCTTATTACCGATTTCTCATACACCACATCACAATCCTTGCCGTTTTGGCTTTCTTTTTGTCTCTCATACCTGTCATTACCAGCACCTCTCTCCTCCCTCCTTCCAGTGTGTGTAAGTAAGGCTGGTTCAAGTGCTCTTGGGTGCAACTTGAGGCCATTTCTTCTCATTATATCACTTATTACTTGGGAGAAGAGACCAGCACCTACTTCACTCCAACTTCCTTTCAGGGAGCTGCAGGGAGCAATGAAATCTCTCCTCAGCCTCCTTTTCTTCATATTTAACATAAGCACAAGGTGTGTGAGTATGAAATACCAACTGTTTTGTTGGTATTTTTGGGAGCTGCGTCCCATCTGCATTCACCACTTAAGGACAAAAGAGCCATTTGCAGTGGGTGAACCCCTAAATTGCCACATGTGCAGCTCCTGTGGCTGGGAAATGCTATTCTGCATTTAGGGTACCTGGGCAGGAGAGGCCAGGCAATTTCTTTCTGCATTTTTAATTTTTTTAGTAAAATTCCCACATTTTGTGTGTTGAGAGCTTCTCTACTACAGGGAGCTCTGGGTTCCTCTTGGGGATCCCAGGTCCAGCCTTCTGCCAACAGAAGAGGTGGGATCTGATGATGCAGGAAGCCTGCCTCCCTCCCTCCTCACATCACACTCATGTCAAATTCCAGGCTGAAACCCTCCAAACAGGATCCATGCCTTCCGACCTGTTGTTTAATGCAGTTGGAGGGTCTCTCTGCTCCCCAAGAAGCTGCAGCAAGGTGCCCCAGGAGGTTACAGAGCTGCAGATGACAGAGGCAGTAACAGGGCCAGGGGTGTGGGGTGGTAACAGTCATTCTCCTATAACAGAAATTGGAAAAAAATTACTTCCTTTAGGTGCACAAAACATTAGGGAAGCTGGAGATGCAGCAAAGCAAGAGATACCACTTCAAAAACACATTTTGCAGTTCATTCACTCTCATGTGGGTTTTCTTTTCACACTCCTCACACCAGCCTTATTTTTTCTTGGAGGAAAAATATGAAAGAAACTGTAAATGTTGGTTGGTTTGGGTTTTTTTACTGCTCAAAGATACCTTTTGAAATTGTTATTATTTTATCAAACATTCAAATTGCTGTGTCTATGCAGTCTTCTCGCCTGCACGTGGTCATTGTAGGTGACTTTTCTTTCTTGCATATTCTGTTGTCTGAGGCCAGGTGGAGTTTTACAGGTTACTGCTTCGAAGACAACAGTCTATGTCTCTTGATGGGCCATCCTGTATCGAGTGAACCTTTACCTGCTGCCTATCCCTGCCTCATCTCATCCCCCATGGATTATATATTAACTCCCCCATGCTGAGTATCTTACAGTATACATCTACTTTAGAAAGAGATTTATTACTCTTACCACAAAAGATATCCTAAGAAATTCCACTACTGCCACAGCTGTGTTAGGATTCCTGAATCCTTGGTCAGTCTTTAAACTGATACTTTTTTTTAAAGTTAGAAGGTTTCACATTTAATAGACTCATAGAATCACGGGATTGTTTGTGTTGGAAAGGACCTTAAAGGTCACCCAAATCCACCCTCTGTGCCATGGGTGGGGACACCTTCCACCAATTCAGGTCGCTCCAAGCCCCATCCAACCTAGCCTTGAACACCTCTAGAGATGGGGCAGCCACCACTTCTCTGGGTTAACCTGTGCCAGGGCCTCACCACCCTCACAGGAAAATATTTCCTTCTAATATCTAATTTAAATCTCTCCTCTTCCAGCTGTAAAACGTTCCCCTTTGTCCTATCCCTGCACTCCCTGATAAAGAGCCCCTCCCCAGCTTTCCTGGAGGCCCCCTTTCAGGACTGGAAATTTATCTCATGTCCTAAGAATAGAATAACAGAGCATGAGGCTTCTTACGAGGTTATTTCTGTTTGCCCCAAAATTGTCTGCTACGCATTTGGACCCCAGTGGTTTGTAGCAAGCCCCTTGGAGCAGCTTGCGATGCATGTATGGACACAAAGCTAGAATTCACCTCTCTGGCTGGAAGCGGAGACATCCTGCAGGTACCATGTGTTCAGACTACCCTGGTACTCAGAGGAGTATGAACAAATAGAGAATTCAGCCTTAGGAAGTGTCACGGCTTAGCCCCACACGGCTTGATTGGCAGCCAAATGCTAGCAGTTGTGGTATGAATCCCTTTCCTTTTTCCACAACTCCATGTACCAGCTGTAATGCCAGGATCTCTGCTGACCTTGGAGGAGGATGCAGAAGAGAGGAGACACAGACCTTCCCCCTGCAGAAGTTAAACAATCTTCCTGCAAGGGAGAGGTCTATATCTCTTCTTTTCTCTTGCAGGATCCTTCAGTCTGAAAAGAGCAGTGCAGTAGCCCTCGTCTGGGTTTGAAAAGCTCCACGAATGGCAAGGTTTTATTTTTCCTCAAGGATTTCAGAGGAACAAGGCTGTTTCAGAGGAACAATTCTGTCCCATGAGCCAGTCAGGAAGTTGACCCTTTTTTTGAAACAAACATCTCACCCTCCAATATTGCTCCTGAGGCTTGGCTGGCTGCTCTGAGCCATTCAATGCCACAACATCCCCTGTCCCCCTGCAGAAAGCCTGGAGTGAATGGTTTATCATGCAACGGAGGGGCAGGGAAGGGGACACTGAAAAAATACACCTTGTCTTTTCATCCATCAATGGTGACCCCAAAGGGAATAATCTAGTTATAGGCTACATTGAGAAGTCACCTGCTTTATGCTAGTGTCCAGGACAGCCATAGGATCACAAAACCTGAGTGGCTGCACCGGGCTAAGGATGCTCTAGAGGCATCTCAGGAGAGGGATTTTGGGGGTGCAAGGGGAAGGCAGTGGCTATTTGCCTCTGGTCTCCACCCACACAATGGGACTTAGGTCCCCAGTGTAGAGGCTGAATGGGACTGATGGGGACGTAGGGGCTGTTGTGCCCCCTAAAACTAAACTGGGATTCAACTTGTGGAGGAGTGAGATATGATATTAGGCAATCTGTCCTCTCCCAATCTTTGTGACCACTCTTCTCTGAAGCAATGGAAAGATCTCAAAGCCTCTTATTTTCCAATGTGCCACTTTGGTGTCACAGGCCTGGGACTGCCAGAAGTGTCTGGGGCTGTTGAGGCGTGTCATGATCACGGTCCAGGGAGATCTCACTGCAGAACCTCTCCTGGCACTGACCTTCCCAGGGATAAATGAGCCACACACCGCACAGAAATCATATCCATGCATCTTTACTCCAAAGCAGTGAACACCGTCTCTATTGCACTGTGAAGACAGCACCAGGAGCCCCACCATAAGTGCTGCTCTTCCTCTGGGGCTGGATTCTTCCACAATCACTTTCCCTTTTTGGGTAGAGGGATGCAGCAATACTTCTTCTTCCCGCAGGAGTGCCTCAAACTCCACTCATCCCTTTTTGCACACGTGTAGGAACAGTACCCACTACATATACCCTTAGGCATGCACCCACCTGCAATGGGAAAGAGATGGGTTATAAGAGAAAAAGTCAGACACCATTGGAGTGCAGAGCCCCCGAAGTTATCTCCTTGCTGGCTCTAGGGTGGTACAGGTACACAAGGTGGTACAGATGCACAAGGTACATTTAGGCTTAAACTCACATGAGATGGGTCCCATGCTTTCTGTCCCCATTGAGCTGGGGATCACTAAACTCTTAAAGATCACTTCTCTGTGTCTGTTAATACTGCAGTTTGCTGACACGATCCCTTTGCATAAGCACAAGAGACAGCATTTACAGTGCAGCATTCATCTCATCTCAAACCAGCTGTGCAAGTTAGTAATCAAATCATTAGTCAGAACCAGTTGCACGAAGCTGATCTCGCTGCTGAAGCTGAATGAGATCATAGAATCATAGAATCACCAGGTTGGAAAAGACCCACCGGATCATCGAGTCCAACTATTCCTATCATTTATTGAACCATGTCCCTCAGATGAACCACCTCTCTCCACCTCAAGGCATAAAGGCTGGAGATGAGACAGCCACGCATATTCCCAGCCTCAGGGGTCAGCCCCACTTTCTTCCCTCCATGCATTGCTGTCTTACCTGGGATGGCCAAGGAGAAAAGTAGGAGCACAGAAAAGACCACACAGAGCACCCTCATGCCTGGAGTCCAGAGATCTCAACACACTGAGAGCAAAGCAGGCCTGAGATGACCACGTTAGGGGACCTTGAAGGCCCGGGGTTTTATAGAGGGACTTCTGCCACAAGCAGCACAGCAGGAGGAGAAACTTGAGCAAGACCATCTCCAAAGAGATGTTGTTTGCTTGCCGGCATGTGCAATGTCACCCCGACCCATTGGTCCCACTCACAAAGGCATGTGGCAGCCAGATCCATGCTCCAGTGGGCTTCTCTTCACTGTTCACCGGCCACTTTCACCAACCCTGACACACAGGGACGATTCCTCCTCCCCCAGGTACAGCTGCCAGGACTCCACAACCACATGGAGCTGCTGGGCAGAACTCTGCTTGACCCTGAGCCAGCTGGGGCTGGTGACAGCAGAGCTGCTCCCCAGAGTTTTAATAAAGTCTGAGTGTTGTTCTGATAAGCTCTGACACCACCTTCAAGGCACAAATACAATGCACAACACTTGGGCATCAAATCAGTGAGGGGGAAGAGTTTTCAGGGTGCATCTATCCCCTGACTCATGCGCTGCAATGAGGTTCCTCATGGGTCTCACCTAAATGTGCAAACTATACAACATTGTCATAGAATCATAGCATGGTTTGAGTCGGAAGGGGCCTTCAAAGGCCATTGAGTGCAACCCCTCTGCGCTGAGCAGACATCTTCAACCGGACCAGGTCGCTCAGAACCCCATCCAACCTGACCTTGGATGCTTCCAGGGATGGAGCATTGACCACCTCTCTGGGCAGCCCCTTCCAATGCCTCACCACCCTCAGCATAAAAAAACCTCTTCCTTATATCTAGTCTGAATCTCCTCTCTTTTAGTTTAAAATCATTACCCCTTGTCCTGTCACTGCAGGCCCTGCTAAAAAGTCTGTCCCATCTTGCTGAGCTCAGTGCTGGGTCCAGCCCTGTTCAATGTCTTTATCAATGACCTGGATGAAGGCATTGAGTGCTCCCTTAGCAAGTTTGCGGATGACACTAAGCTGGGTGGAAGTGTCGATCTGCTGGAGGGTCAGGAGGCTCCAAAGGGATCTGAACAGGCTGGACCGCTGGGCTGAGACCAATGGCATGAGGTTTAACAAGGCCAAATGCCGGGTCCTGCACTTGGGGCACAACAACCCTATGCAGCTACAGACTAGGAGAAGTCTGTCTAGAAAGCTGCCTGGAGGAGAAGGACCTGGGGGTGTTGGTTGACAGCGACTGACCATGAGCCAGCAGTGGCCCAGGCGGCCAAGAAGGCCAATGGCATCTTGGCTTGGATCAGAAACAGCGTGACCAGCAGGTCCAGGGAGGTTCTTCTCCCTCCGTACTCAGCACTGGTGAGACCACTCCTCGAATCCTGTGTTCAGTTCTGGGCCCCTCACCACAAGAAGGATGTTGAGGCTCTGGAACGAGTCCAGAGAAGAGCAACAAAGCTGGTGAGGGGGCTGGAAAACAAGCCTTATGAGGAGTGGCTGAGAGAGCTGGGGTTGTTTAGCCTGGAGAAGAGGAGGCTGAGGGGAGACCTCATTGTTCTCTACAACTACCTGAAAGGATGTTGTAGAGAGGAGGGAGCTGGCCTCTTCTCCCAAGTGACAGGGGACAGGACAAGAGGAAATGGCCTCAAGCTCCACCAGGGGAGATTTAGGCTGGACATTAGGAAAAAGTTCTTCACAGAAAGGGTCTTTGGGCACTGGAACAGGCTGCTCAGGGAGGTGGTTGAGTCACCTTCCCTGGAGGTGTTTAAGGGACAGGTGGATGAGGTGCTAAGGGGCATGGTTTTGTGTTTGATAGGAATGGTTGGACTCGATGATCTGGTGGGTCTCTTCCAACCTGGTTATTCTATGATTCTATGATCTTCTTATCAGTCCCCCTTAAGTAATGAAAGGCTGCAATAAGGTCTCCCTGGAACCTTCTCTTTTCTGGGCTGAGTAACACCAACTCTCTCAGCCTTTCTTCATAGTAGAGGTATTCTATCCCTCTGATCATTTTTGTGCCCCTCCTCTAGACCCACCCCAATAGCTCCATGTCCTTCCTGTGCTGAGGACTCCAGAACTGAACACAGGGCTCCGGATGAGGTCTCACAAGAGCAGTGGAGAGGAGCAGAATCACCTCCCTCAACCTGCTGACCACACTGCTTTTGATGCAGCCCAGGACACGGTTGGTCTTCTGGGCTGCAAATACACTTTGCCAGCTCATGTCCAACTTTTCATCCATCAGTACCCACAAGCACTGCTCAGCAGGGCTGCTCTCAAACTCATCCACCAACCTGTATCGATATCACGGGTTGCCCTGACCCAGGTGCAGGATCTCACACTTGGCTGGATTTTCAACACAATCATTTGACCCAAGACCTATTTGAGTATTTTGCCCTAAATCTTTCAAAAAGGACTGTAATGTTGATTAAAGTATATGTAGGCAAATATGTAAATGAAGCTAAAGTAATGAATTGTCACACCGCATCTGATCAGAAATCTGTTGTGAGTCCTATGCTATCCTACGCAATAATTTTCACATTTGTCTAGAGAGTGTGCTTACTAAATTGATAAATAAGAGGTTGAAAAGGACTGCAAAGCATTAAAGGACAGGATTAGCATTCCAGTGGATCTTCTCATGCTAAAGAGAGAATAAAAACCAATATAATTATGTAATAGGGGAAATTACCCTGTCTATACAGACAAGAATAATTAGCTGGAGAATTCAGAACAAGGAGGTTTTGGCTGTATGATAGATCTGCAGGGAAAGTTTGGGTTGCAGTGGATTATAGATAGGCACAAATAAGCAATGTTGCGGTTTTAGGAAACCAGCACCAACTGTCCAGCAAGACAAGGCCAGGTTGGATGAAGCTTTGAGCAACTTGGTCTAGTGGAAGGGGCAGGGGCATTGGAACTGGATGATCTTCAAGGATCCTTCCAACCCAAACTATTCTCTGATTAAATACAAGCTAAGTTTGTAAAACACAGGATGCACCCTTTGCACTGTGCACTCCTTGGGAAGTGCATCCATGCAGTTTTGCACATCGTGCTTCAAGAAAGCAGTGAAAGGGCTGATGGGAGCTCAGAGCATGGCAAGAGATCAGGAAGATGTGATCCGTAAGATTAACCTGAAGCAAGTGGAATAACATTGATCAGGAAAGAGAAGACATTGAAAACAATACAGACTTCAAATCCAGAAAAGGCAAGACATTGGAAAGGAGTGATCTGCAGTTGGTGGTCGGGATGAGAAGCCAGTGATTCCAGTTGCAGCAAGAGGTCCTCACTTGAAATAGAGGAAAACTTTGTAATGACAGCATTGTACAGCAACAGAAAGGATTGGATGGGGGAAGTGTGGAAACACCATCACTGATGGTCTTACAGAAAAAAATGGACAAACTACTGAGAACAACACCTAGAAATAGTGATGGGAAAACAAATGATGAGCACAGTCCCCTCTCATTGACTTTTACCCAGCTTATGTACTCAAATAAGATCACAAAGGGAAACATAAGGCTGAGCCAAATCATAGCAGAAAGCCTGGTTCAAGTAGAAGCAAGTATCTGGGAAGGAGTCCAAGAACATGTTTTCACTCAGTACAGATCTTCACCTTCCAGTAACATGAAATTTAGTGGCTTTCTCAAGAAGATTTTATATCTTATTTTTTTATTTTGTATTTCCTTCATTAATTTATAAAATGTTTTTTCATTACAATTGTCATTTTGACCTCTCGAACAACTTGGGGCAAGTGCCACATTTCAGCTGTGTTAAGTGTGAAAGAGGACTTTTTTTGATACTTTTTCAATAAATGGATTATATACCATTTCATTTCATCTATTGCTTAGGTTATGAAAACCGGATTCTCTCTTCCTTAGGACACTAACATTTTTACAGCCTTGTGATGCACCTCCAATAAGTGTTTGTTCCTGAGCTGAAGACTGCCAGTATAACAGTATATTTAATTTTATGGAAAATTAGTCCTTTCTTTTAACCTCTTCTTGCCCTACTGCAGGCCACGAGGGATGGGGATATGAACAGTGCACACACCACAGCACAATAACCCACAGACCGATGCAGTGATGTGATGTTTTCTTTTGCCTTAATAACTGCCTTAAACAAGTCCTGATGTACAATTATCCACTTTTTGTTTCTTGTCTGATGTTTTAAGAGCAATCTCTTCAAGAACCCCCAAATCTTCTTCCTAACTGGCTTTAGGTAATTCAGACCTATCATTTAAACACAGATTATATATTTTTCCAAATTCACAACCTTAAACCTTGTCAACTGACACTGATTCAGCATTTTACATTTTTCTGCTCTATTACTCAGTGTTGTAAGATCCTGCTGCTGCCCGTTTGATGGTATTCAGTAATTTTGTACCAGCAGCATCTTCTGTCCCTTCACCAGTCGACTTTTTTCCCTGGCTGTTTATAAAGCTATTAAATGGCGCAGTGAACTGGGGTTAGAAATGCTCCTTTGCAGAGCTCTGCTCATATTTGAAACCCGAGATCTGTCTGGAGGGTTTGTGAGGAAGAGATGATGATCAAAGTGTCTGCAAGTGATCGGCTCATCCAGGCTCATGGGAGCTCTCAGCCCCAGTGCTTCAGCCCATCCATCAGAGGGGTGAGAAGGGACAACAAAAAGAGACTACATGGAACATGATGTTTGCTAAATTTATCATAGAGATTTTGCAAACATTGTTCCCTTCACAGGTGAAAATGGGAACATTGGTCCTTTCCAAGGCAACAGACCCAGATGGCGACTGGTTTGGACAATGGAGAGGGAATTATCAGTGCATCAAGGCCACAATTCAGCCCTATCACATGCAGTTGTATCTCTGCCAGAGGTTGGGAAAGACTTGAAACCCTGCGATACTGATCTTGTTCTCCCCTTACCATTATACCCATAGATCTCCATCAGGTCCCTCTGACCCACTAGCCCAGTCCTAACAACTCTACTATTGACATCCCCTATTTGCTTGTACTCTCATCAAAGTCTGTGCTGAAATTGTATCTGATATTGAGCAACCAGATATGCGGGAAGGACGTGGCTGCCCGCACACTTGGGTGAACATGGGAAATTCTGCTGCTGGTGCCACGACTACATGTCCAGCCACAAACAACACTTGGATGAATTCCCATGTCTCCCCAGCATCCTCAGCTCTGCAGGGAAATGCTCTATAAAAACCAGCAGTCACAGCCTCCCAGCATACCACCTCCTCCCTCCGAGCTCTCTCCAAGACTCCTCTCTCCAGCCTTGCTCAGATCCCAGCTCAACTCCAGCCATGAAGTTCCTCTACCTTGTCTTTGCTGTCTTTCTGCTGGTATCCCTGGCCGCTCCAGGTAAGATGGCAAACAGAGTGAGATGAGCTGACATTAGCTAGGATTCTCTTAAAGTAACTTTAGCTCTTGAAAACAGAGTGATTACCATCTGTGGTGATTGCTATAACGTGGCTGTGTACTTTAATGACTTTTTTCAAGGGACAGTGAACTAAGGACTATCTCAGAGAGACTGGGGCATGAATAACTGAGGGTAAAACTTCAGCATCCAGTTTGAGACTGAACCAAGGCTGTATAACAGCCAAATAAGAGCCTGGATGTGGCCACTTCTCTTGGGGTCTGAGTTTCACAGTACTAGAGGGGAATTTTCTGTGCAATTAAATTTCTATCTCAAGGCTATGGATATGTTTCATTTACTTATGTGACACAGCTATTGCTACTAACACTTATTTCCATGACTCCAGGGCTTTCTGGTCCTTCTTACAGTCAAAAGGGGATTCGGGACTAAGATCTCTCCAGACAGGCATTAGAACTCCCCTTCAGATATTGACTCTTGTCCATTTAGGCAAGATCTTTGACTTGGTCTGATTGGAACCACCATGATAAATATTTGCTTCTGCTGTAAGGCCCATTTCAAGAAACTTGCAGCAGCTTTTCAGCTTTTCAGTAAGGGGGCAATTTTAAAAACCGTGATATAACTACAGGGACCTGAGTGGACATCTAAGTTTTTGAGATCAGCTTAATGTTACTTTTTCTGGTTTGTTCTTAGAGGATCTGTCCTGGTCCTCAAGGAAAAGTAAAAGACAAGGAAACACACATGTGCATAGATAAGCATCTTTATGAATTTTGCTTTTGGGGTGTCTCTCAATGCCAACAGTGAATCTGCTCTCCCTGGGAGCATCTCTTTCCCAGTCTGCCCCTGTGTCATCAGCTGCCCCTGTAGCCACCATCTGAGGGGAGAGGGATGCACAGGGAGTTTCTCAGGGTTGTGCACTTCAAGGTCCCTTCCTGCTTTGGTGTTGGGCTTGGGTAGGAGCTTGAATGCATGGGAGGATGGATGAGGATCAACCTAGATGCAGGGTCTCATCCTTCTGACCGCTGCCACATTTGTACCCGGGGGTGATTGGAGGGCATAAGAATAGGGCACAGAAGCATCTATCCAAATCCAACCACTCTCCCTCTGTCTCCTCTTGCAGGCTATGGGCAGGTGAGGAAGCACTGCCCCAAGGAGGGGACCTGCTCCCCCAAGTGCCGCAAGGCGTATACGTGGTCCACCTCTGCTGACTGCAGGCACTACTGCTGCCTCCCACCCGGCTGGAAGGGGAAATAGGAGCCCAAGAGGAAGCACCTGGGGAAGAGGAGGCACCACGGTGGCTTTGGAAGCAGCTTCTCAACTGTCTCACCCAATTGCCATCCCCTCCTCTAGATAATTAAAAAGAGAAAAAAAAGATGTAACTCTGGTGTGTGCGGTGTTGTTATTTGTGTCCCCATGGTCCCACATTAAAACAGAGACTCCAGGCCCAGCCCAAAACTTTGTCAGCACCAAGAAAGCCTGAAAATCCACCAACAACAAGCTGCAGAGCTGCCAGTGGTCTTATGGGGCATGAATTTGAGAAGAAAGGGTATCATTTTACCTCTTGCTTTCTCCATGGCACTGAACATAGCCCTCTAGAGACAAGAGAGAATCTCTACATTCCTTACTCTTTTTCAGGCTTATAGGTTTTCTGGCACAGAGGTGAGACTCACAGGTAGCTCTCAGGATCTGCCTTTCTGCCTTTGTAAAAATAGGTGCCCTATTACCCCTTTCCCAGTTACTGGGGGCTTCACCTGACTGCCATGACTTTTCAAATATCATGGAGAGTGGTTTGGCAACTCCATCGGCCAATTCCCTCAGAGCCCTGGGATGCATCCCATCAGGTCCCATAGACTTACATGTATTCAGGTTCCTCAGGTGGTCACTTGTTCTGAGTTAATATCAGGCATCACTAATCTATCCGTTGGATACAGTGGTTGTTACTAGTAAACAAGTCAGGGACCAGAAGATCTGTAGGGACTGAGTGATAATTTAACTTCTAGAAAGAAGTCAGCTAGAGGGATCCACTGGGGAAATCTGGTGCAGTTTAATCCTTCTTCTGCCTCATCTTCTCCTCTGCTTGTGTCCTGATTTCTTACCATACAATGCAATGGACGTGCTCAGTGCAGAAAGGAGAACAACTACATATGGGCCGCAGGGACTGGGATCTGCTCAGCATCTTAGACCTGTGCTGTCCAGGTTGGATGTGAAGGACAGAGAGGAAAGAACCTGCTTGGTCCCAGCCCTTTTGTGTTTATGCCCTTCTGCAAGTCTCTGTTTGAGATTAAAATGGAGATTTGGGCGAGCTAAACTGAGGTATTTACATAGAAGGCTCTATAGACATGCTAGAGGCTGATTTGCCTAAATGAAGATGTCTAGTGCCATCTGTGACATCTATATGTGTCTGGCAAGTATGATATGGGGGCTATGGGAGACTATCCTCTAGAAACACTGCTGAAGACCAAGCAGGACATCTCAACTATGCACCTAAGGTACCTGAGTCACTGGGAATAGTTAGTCCAGTCAATGGTTTTGAGAGACTTGAGAGCATCTTTCAATTCACCCTAAATAAAAACCTCCAGGCTAATAATCCAAGTGACTTTCCCAGCTCTGTGGATTATATTGAGTAGATCTCCAATGACTATCAAAGGAATGTAGACATCTAGAACAAAAGGAGACATCCACATGTGAGCTCAACATGAAGGAGCATTCATCTAGAAATTAATCCCACTTAGAATGGACAGACTTGGAGCAAGTTCTTCTGCAACTTTTGCTCTCCAGGGCAGGCAGCCCCAACCTGCTTTCTGTCAGTTCTGAAGGGAAAGATATAATGCAGTGCCAGTATTGTTCAGTCTGAAACATTAGCTTATTGCCAGGGAACACAACCTACAGAATCTCTGCTTGGGTTCAGTTTCTTCTTGGACTGGAGGTGCTGTGGTAGCTCTTTCTTTGCTTCTCCTCAAGGGAGAAGGAAATGAGGGAAAAAACATATTAATCACAAGCTGATGTAAATGTAAATGTAAGTATTAGGATTTCTTCCCAGCTTGTAGTGAAGGATACTTCAAGGGAGGCAATAGAAGCATAAGCTACTTGCCACTCTTCTTTGGTCACCTCTGCATATGGTTCTTGGCTATATTCTATACATTTATGTTTACAAAGTTCAACACTCGGAAACTGGAACGGAGTTGCTATTCATCCTATCTGCAGAAAGTGGCTTCCAAATCTCTTGGACATGGCTCATGAGAAGGAGAAACTTGCAAATTTTCAGGAGGTCTCAAAGGATGCTGCCTGCATTCAGCCAGCTGAATTGAGTCCTAGATGATTAGCCATAGGTTGTTTGAAGGAAAGATATTTCAACAGCATAACTTGCATGCCCATTGTCACAGCACTTTGCATCCTAGTAGAGGGTCTAGGTCTTGACATACAGTTCAGAATGCACATGATGCATTGGCCAGTGTAATACCAGTCCCCTCAGGTCTCTCTTTTGCAAGGGATAAACAAGGGTTCTCAAACTTTTTTGCTGTAATGCTGTCCACCATAACCATTCCTACAAGCCAAAACCAAGTCCCCTGACCAGAGACTGACTGTCCCAGTTATCTATGCTAAAAACTCTGGCATCTAGACTGGGAGGAGGACAGATCCCAAGGGAGATGTGCCTGTACAGGCCACATGAGATGTCTTCAGAAAGCCAGTGTTAAACAGGCACAGAGTGGATGTCTCTTTGTCAGATGGCCACTGGGTTGGAGTGACATAATATCCTGCTAAGCAGAAAACAATGAGTCCTTGGACAACAGTGAAGTCATACTCCTCCTTAACACTGTCCTCTCTGTCAAGAAATTACTATAAATATTAGTATCTCCAGGCTTATTCTTAGCAATTGATTCAAGATCTCTCTGCAAGGCTGCATCCCACACCTGCTGTCATCCTGGTGGAAAACCCGGTCATGAGGTTCATCTATGTTGTGTTTGTTGTTTTTCTAATGGCCTTGATGGCCACCCCAGGTAAGGTGACAAGTTATGTTAAGCTGAAATGAGAGATAATAGTGAACCATAAAGGAATTAAGGTTTAAAAAAAAGACTTTTCCAGGAAAGTAGGTATGGGTGATGAGTCTTGTATAGAGATTTTAGTTTGGTTTGGCTCACTAGACCTTTGGGGTAGAGTTCAGCTTCATAATCACACCATCCTAGATTTAGACATCGGTCATCTAGGAGTCTTCATGTAAACTGAGTCCCATTGTGGTCATTGGGCACTAGTCAGTAGAATTAGAGCAATTCAGTTCATCTCAAGCTAAATACCCAGGGTGTGACTATGCTGATGAATTCAGCAGTACCAGGACTGAGGTCTCAGCTTGACCTTTGAATGAAGACTTCTGTGACATTTAATTGTCAGCACTGTCACTGGCTCTGTTTTGCTCTTGACCAAATCGAATGGACTCAAATCATGCCTGAGATAAGGGCTGACAGTAACCAGGGTCCATTCTTGAGTATCAGTGTGGATGTCGTCTTAAGGAAAGAGTTTACTGTGTGGTGGTGGGATTTCTGCGCTGTTAATCACGATGAATTAGTCAATGCAGATATAGCTCTCTTTTTTTCCTTTCTACAGGCAAAAGCCAGTCAAAAAAGAGGTGTAGTGGGTGTTGTTCCAGGATATGTGCTAAAAGAGAGAAGGAGGAACATACTGAAGACTGCAGGATGTGCTGCTGCCTGACACACAGGAAAAAGAAGTAGAGACTTAGTGCTGAGAGGAGGTGGGAAACAGTGGTGTTTGCATTAGTTTCTTCTTGTTTGATGGAAATGGAGTTTGCTTCTCACATTAAAAAAGACCATTTCTCACCTTAAAGTGTGCTGTGTTGTTTGCTGCCTTCCAAGAAGAAGATCCCAGAAATAGGCTGTTTGGAAAAAATTTTGGAGGGTCTCACCATGGGTTAGGCATGTGTTACCAAGATGCTAAATGACAGCCCTCAGGCACTTGCCTTCCCAATGCTCATTTACATCTCATCCTGCCGAAGAAATCCAACCAGGAATGTGCAGGGAATGCAATGGCTTGAACCTGCCTCCCACAAGGCACATCCTGGGCATCCTCTGCAGTGTCTTTCAGCTTTTCCCTCCCACGTCAAAGCAGCAGGGCTTCCTCCTGTCTCACATGTTCCCTGTGAATTATCCAGACTCATTGCTGTGGGACTGATCTGGATGAATCAGGCATTCCTCCTCACGGCCTCTTGCCTTCCTCTTTTTGTCCTGTGCTTTTATTTAAAGAACAATTTAAAATGCCCAGACGCGAAAAGAAACATTTTGTCTGATCTCAAAAGAATCCTTTCTTCTTCCTTTTTTTTTGGACAAACTGAAAAGGAAAAAAACTTCATTTCTTTTCTGATCAAAGTCAATTATCTTTCAATTCTTGGGGCTTGCCACTGAGTCAGAAAATCTACTGTATGCCTTGCTCCAATTTGGAGAACAGGGACACGCACAAGTGCTGCAGCAGGAAGCAGAGCACACAAGCTAGAAGAGAAGGAAATATCCCGGTCTCTTCTTTGCTCCTGTAAGGTAAAGCATAAAACAGCTCAAATCAGCTTCATGCATTGCTGACCCCAGCTCCCATCCTTCACTGTGATTTCCTTTCCTTCCCAGGCAACGTCCCCACTCAGAAATTCCTGCTGCAGGGTATTGTAGATGGTGAAACTTCATCTGGGTTCACGGAGAGACTGAGTGGTTTTTCTGGAGAGTAATTCACTGCAGCTCAGGGTATTGCTTTCTGCAGATGTCTGAGGCATTTTTTTCCTTTTACTACCATCAGTCTCCTCAACTGTGGACTCCAGTGTCACCTTCTACAGGGCACAGAGGAGCTACCCTAAGCACAGTTGGAACCAGTCTCCCCTGTTTCTCTTTGAGAGGAAAGAAATCATGGGTTTCCTCAATTTTAATGTACAGCAAGGTAAAAGATTTAAAAGCTCAAAATAAAAATGGATCACCAGAACTGTATCACAGAATTACAGAACAGTTTGGGGTGGAAGGGACCTTAAAGTCTATCCAGTTTCAACCCCGCTGACATGAGCAGGGACATCTTCCACTGGATCAGGTTGCTCAAAGCCTCACCCACTCTGGTCTAGAACATCTCCAGGGAAGGGATGGGACATCCATGACTTCTCTGGGCAACCTGGGCCAGTGCCTCACCACTCTTCACCTTATCTGACAAAACACTTCAGCTGAACCCAAATATTTTCCCTTCCACGGCTGTCCTCTACCAATCCCAATCTCACCTTATGAGATATTTATTCAAACAAATTCTTTTATTTCTACGGAAACATGCTTATAAAAAAATGTCAGTAATACTGCTATCACATTGTCACGTTGCTCTCTTGTTGTCATTTGTTGCCCTCTGGATTTCTGGTGCTGTAGTGAAATCTTTTCAGGAGGGCAGGAACATGTACTCAGTGCTCTCTGAGTGGGGGACGCACCATCTGCTTGCGTATTGCCCAGTTTACTGGATCTTGCTTCCAATGTTCCTTGAGGCAACATGAAATACACAGAAGATTAAGAAAATTCCATCTTTTAGTGAGGCTGCAATCAACAGGGGCCAACAGAACCTATTGCAGGTCTAACCTGGCTGCAGGTAATAGTGATGTATTTTTCTCATTGTCTGAGATGTGCCAGTTCACTTTGCTCTTTTAAAATACCAGGGATGCTCATGAAGGCCATTTACAGCCTGCCAAGTGTTGGTGAATCCCCCTCAGTAGGATTCCCCACATGTCCTGACCACCACACAGGCCAGGTGCTGCAGCTGCCTGTAGTCAGTGCTTATTTCTAGGGTTTTCACAAATACAGAATCATAGAATCACCAGGTTGGAAGAGACCCACCAGATCATCAAGTCCAACCATTCCTATGAATCACTAAACCATGCCCCTCAGCACCTTGTCCACCCGTCCCTTAAGCACCTCCAGGGAAGGGGACTCAACCACCTCCCTGGGCAGCCTGTTCCAGTGCCCAGTGACCCTTTCCATGAAATATTTTTTCCTGATGTCCAGCCTGAACCTCCCCTGGTGGAGCTTAGGCCATTCCCTCTCGTCCTGTCCCCTGTCACTTGGGAGAAGAGCCCAGCTCCCTCCTCTCCACAACCTCCTTTCAGGTAGTTGTAGAGAGCAATAAGGTCTCCCCTCAGCCTCCTCTTCTCCAGGCTAAACATTACTGCAGTTATTGCTTTTATCACTGTGGGAGCTCTTAGAAATGGTTCTCATCCCTTTGCCCTTGTTACACTGGGGGCTGGACAATGAGGGATCAGGAGACAGCAGAAGTTATCAAAAAGTTATCAAAAGCTGAAGACTTACAGTCTTCATCCCCAAAGCCAGCTCAGCAGAAAATGAATTATTTTATTTTCAGAAGTTATACTTATCTCCAAAATTTTAAGCCTACAGCTAGCTGCCTGTTTGCAGGAAAGAAATGCTCTCTGGTTGCTCAGCAAGAGACATCTCCTGTCTGGCATGGAGGGCCCAAGGGCCAGGTGAGGACAAGAACAAAGTAATGCCCAGCAGTGAGGGATGGGGACGGCGGCGGGGTGGAGAATCGCTCACACAGCAGTCGTAGCCTGGACATGGCCAGGTAGTGCCAGTTGGCCTCTGGTCAGAAAAAAGGCCCTGGCACCGTTTAATTGACTGGAAGAGATGTCACCAGCATGTCCAAGGCCACAGGAACAGAGCCAGGAAGGTGCTGCATTGCTTATTTCCCATGGACTGGTGAGCTCGAAGCAATAGAAGTGGGGGAAATGGAACTGCGATTGTTGTTTTGTGTCTGGGTCTGTCTGCAGATTTTCATAGGTTGCAAAGACAATGTGGAGATAAGGGTGACCTGATAAAAGGAATGCTTGGAAAAGCTGGAAGAAGATTGAAGGAGAAAGAGGGGAGATTTAGGTGAGATCTTAGGAAGAAATGTTTTGTTGTGAGGGTGATGAGGCCCTGGCCCAGGTTACCCAGAGAAGCTGTGGCTGCCCTATCCCTGGAGGTGTTCAAGGCCAGGTTGGATGGGGCTTGGAGCAACCTAACCTAGTGGAATTTGTCCCTGCCCATGGCACGGGGGTTGGAACTGGATGATCTTTAAAGTCCCTTTCAACCCAAACAATTCTATGATTCTATGAAAATAAAGGATTTTAAGTTTGTGTTCCCAGTCTTCCATTTCCAAAGACAAAGCCTGAAGAACAGAGATATATGGAATGGGGACATGTAGGAGACCTTGTTTCCAGTTCTGATGAGCTCCTGAAATGGAAACTGAGGCAGAGGAAAGCTCTGGGAAATGAGGTGGGGGTTTGCTGAGGGGACACAACGGTCTTTTATGAATGGGTGACTGGCAGAACGGTATGTTGTGCCACATGGTGAAGGCACCTAGTGGTAGAACTCATCTGACCATCTTATTGTGTCTTTCTGCAAGGAAGGACAATTTGGGAACAGAGAACACATAATGCTAAGACCACAAGCCAGAGTATTCCTGGCTCCTACAGCCTCTTCCTCCTTGGATTCCTAATCCACCCATTGCCTCCCAAAGAAGCTGCTCTGGGCACCATGGATGGTGAGGAAATGCTGCAGGAGCAACACGAGCTGCTTGGTCTGCCAGCATAAAGGCAATTTGGCTCCCAGACAACCAAGAAACGGAGTGAGCAGCAGGTCCAGGGAGGTTCTTCTCCCTCTGGACTCGGCACTGGTGAGACTGCTCCTCGAATCCTGTGTTCAGTTCTGGGCCCCTCACCACAAGAAGGATGTTGAGGCTCTGGAGCGAGTCCAGAGAAGAGCAACAAAGCTGGTGAGGGGGCTGGAGAACAGGCCTTACGAGGAACGGCTGAGAGAGCTGGGGGTGTTTAGCCTGGAGAAGAGGAGGCTGAGGGGAGACCTCATTGCTCTCTACAACTACCTGAAAGGAGGTTGTGGAGAGGAGGGAGCTGGGCTCTTCTCCCAAGTGACAGGGGACAGGACAAGAGGGAATGGCCTCAAGCTCCGCCAGGGGAGGTTCAGGCTGGACATTAGGAAAAACTTTTTCACGGAAAGGGTCATTGGGCACTGGCAGAGGCTGCCCAGGGAGGGGGTTGATTCACCTTCCCTGGAGGTGTTTAAGGGACGGGTGGACGAGGTGCTGAGGGACATGGTTTAGTGTTTGATGGGAATGGTTGGACTTGATGATCCGGTGGGTCTTTTCCAACCTGGTGATTTTATGATTCTGTGATTCTATGAAGAGGAAATGCAAATCCCTCTTCCGGGAAGAGGCAGGTATGATCACTTTACCAGGCAGAGACCAGCACTAGCAAGATGCCAAGGGACATGGCTTTTACCAGCTCTCTGGACCTTCTGAGCTCTGTCTCCAGGGGCTGTGCCGCTTGCAGTGTCAATAGCCAAGGTGAGACACGTGTCTCGTAGTCAGAGTCCAGGCAGCAGGCAAGGAAAAAGATTTGGGGAAGGCTGCCATCTTTTGGATGACAGCAAAATAACGGCACCTGCTTAGGACACGCTGCTCACAGACCCGAGAGATGTCAGCTCAAGCCTTTCTCTTGGAGGACAAGTTGCAGCCACAGACAACTGAAGTTATTCCTGCTCCTGTCTCGCCTCCCACAGGCCTATCCAGCTCCTTATTTAGGGCAATCTAGGATCAGATCTGGAAATTATCTGGCAGATTTTCTATCTGGCTTTCATGCCCTTCAGCAGTGGCTGCATCGGCAGTGACAGAATTGGGAGAGCAATAGCCAAGCCACCTTCCACCTGGCTGGCTCAGGTCTCGCAAACAACACGGAGATTGCACGTGGAAGGGCAACTAAGCTTGGTAAATCAGTTTTGGGGCTCTCTGCCTATTCCTGCTGCTGTTAGGTGATTTTTATCTTTCCACAAAAACCTTTTTGGCATTTGCAATTACTATACTTTCTCAGCCCTTGAGGTGTAAGCTTTGACACCAACCAACTCAGTCCTACACTCCTGTAACAATCCGTCCTCTGGGTCCTTTCCAGTGCTCCCTCTCACAGGCTCAGCTGCTCCATGGACTTAAAAGCATGGGAGCACCTGCCTGCCTGGTGGCCCAATTTCCTGCAGATTAAACATTCATCTAATGGCCATAAGCTGCTTAAATATGTCTTGGGCAAAGCCCCTTTGTGAGTGCCCTAAGAACAAATGGTTCCCTGCTGGGACCACTGCTGTGCCCCTACACCAAAGAATTTCTTATGGATGCGTCATCTGTTTTCGTTCCCTTTTGTGCATCTAGTCGGCTCGTGAAGGAGTGAAGAATCTGCCCCATTGTGGACAAAGGGAGGTGGCCTGTCTCACTGCTTTTGCCCTTGTGGCCAAAGAGACTCTTCAAGCCTGTATCCCTTTTCCACCCTGTCCCATCTCTCTGGGATATCCCAGTGCAAGCCTCTCCCCCCAGTCCCACACTGTCTTCATCTTGCAAGCCAAAACCACAATGATAGAATCATAGAATCACCAGGTTGGAAGAGACCCACTGGATCACTGAGTCCAACCATTCCTATCAAACACTAACAATGGTTCAGGATCTATCGATGCATGAGTTTTTTATATGCCTGACAAAACCCAAATCAAATCAGAGTCAAAATATCTATTTGCTTCCATGATTTTCCACCCCTACAAGCCTGGCAGTTCTACATCTCCACTGTTTGACCTCCCGTGCCATCTCTGACCAAACTGAAACCTTCAGGAAGCTCCCTCAAAAAGCACCAAATCCAAATAAAGTGAGAGTACCCCAGAGCTAGATCAGCCTCTCTTTTTGACTGCATGCAGCATGGAAAGGTGATGGAGCTGAATGATTGTAGGAGTATCTGTCCCAGAGAGTAAGAGTTGGGATTATTTTTCCAGGGGAACTTTTGATCTTGATAACTTTAACCTGTTGCCCAAATCTTACCTCTAGTGGATGCATGATATAGACCACTGTCCCTGTGCTGCATCACTGCTTTATTATCTATATTGAAAGCAAATACTGCCTCAAAAATCTAAAGAATAGTGCATCTCACCAGGCTCTGACTACACAGCAAAGAAATAATAGAAAAAACCCAATACAGAACTAAAAGCACTAGAAACAAGGCAAGGAATTCTAGCAACGCTCTGTGCCCTAAAATCATGGGGATTCATGCAAGGCTTATGCTATTAGAAGGGGACAATGACACGCACGCATCATGCGATGCTAAGCTAGGGCTCCTAAGCCATGGCTCCTTGAGGATTAGAGAAGGAAAGTAGGGGGGAAGTGGCTGGAATGGAAGAATGGGAAATAGATTAGCATTGCCAGATTTTAGAGTATAATGGGGGTTGGAGGCTCTGATCCTCTTCAGAAGAGAGTGGTCTAGTAGGAAGAAAGGACTCATGAGCTGCCCAGGAAGGTGAAAAAGAGGCAGAGTGATGCCATTGCTCAGAAATAGGTTCTGCTTTTCAGCTAGGACACAGAGTGCCCATCTTGTGCAGGGCATCCCAAGGGAAGGGTGCTCTGCAGGTAGTAACATTAGAGTCCAGTATTTCAGCTCCCACCGCTCGTAGTGCTGCAAAGGACAGGTGAGAGCAGATGGGTCCATAGGAAGGAGCATAAGGGAGACACGGAGGAGGGAGGGGAAGCAGGATAGCTAGCAAGAGGTGGGAGATATGCAGGCAGGAGGAGTTTCAGGTACAGAACATCACCAGAGACCAGAAACAGAGAGGTTACATTAACCAATGTGATGTGATGGCTTCATAAGCATCTCAGGATTTGTCACAGGGAATGGCTGGGGAGGTGCTGGACCCTGTGACTTGAAGAAGGGCAAAAATGGAGGGAGGAATGGTGTCAGGGAGTGACAGAACTTCATCCATTGACTGTATGATCAAGGGGACTTAGAGGTGGTTCTGGAGGCAGGTCTGGTTTGGTGTTTCACTGGAAAGGGAGAGTCTAGCATTGCCTAGAGAATCAAAAAAGATATGAAGCGTATCCCAAACTGCTCAGGAAGGCAGATGTACCCTGGGTAAGCAAGGGTCCACCAGCTCCAAGGCTCAGTCTCATGGAAGATGTGGCTCAGCACAGACCTGTTCATTGCTCACTAAGTACCTCTCTGTGGTGGGAATCCCAGGCCTGCTGGGACGGGCCTGTTCATAGCTGTGTTACAGGCACTACTGCTGTCCCCACCATGCTCTTGTGACATCCATGCACTGCACACCTCGGGGAAATCTCCCAGCCCTTCCAGGATCCTTGGAAAGGCTTTTCCAGCATCCTTGGAACAGCCCTTCCAGCATTTGCCTTGAGTTTGGTGTGGGCTGTCTGGTACTGGGTTCACCTATCTCCATGTCCTGCTCTACTCTTGGAGGGGTCAGTCAGGCTTCCAGTCCCTATCCTGGAGGTTGATCTCCCTTTGCAGGTATTTGTTGACTACAGAGGGAGCTCAGGATGATGATGTCCAGACGAGGGGTTCCAATATTCTCAGATCCCACCGTGCAAGCTACCCTGGGGGATAACAGCCTGAGCTACTTCAAGTATGGTAGAGCAGGACAGCGTCCGTGTGGCTGTGATGACCAGGACAGGAGCAAACCAGAAGGTCTGTATAGCCAAGACCTTTATGAACAGTTTAATCTCATAAATTATGAAGCAAAATTGCAACTCATGCAAATAAAAGAAGCCTCCTTTTCCCTGTAAAAGCAAAAACTGCTGTAACTGAGTAATTACTCCAGCCCTGGCTATCCAGTCAGAAAGCATCAGGCATTTCTGAGCAGCACAGAATGAGGGACCGACGGGGCTGGCTGGCATTTCATTCCAGCTTCCTTTCACTTGAGCAATCCGCTCTTGAGACTCTTGCTTTAATCACTTTTACAGTTCCCTGCACTCAAGGCTGCTGTAGCATGTGCTTGAAGAGATGCTAAATGCTTTTTTTGTGGCATTGTTTTGCTTAAAACTAACTTTTTTCCTTTTCCCTCATTGCTGGTTCCTCCTGTTGCTTGTGATACCTGGTATATTTTCATTGAGAAATGTGACTCATGGCCAAATTATACTCTGAATCTCTGACTTTCTTTTCATAGAATCATTAAGGTTGGAAAAGACATATAAAATCATCAAGTCCAACCATCAACACAATATCAACATACCTACTAATCCACGTCCTGAAGCCTCAAAACTACGTGATTTTTTAACACCTCTGGGGATGGTGACTCCCTGGGCAGCCTCTTCCAATGCTCTACTGCTCTTTCAGTAAAGAAATTTTTCCTAATACCCAATCTAAACCCTGGCACAACTTGAGGCCATTTCCTCTCATTGTATGCCTTGTTACTTGGGTAAAGAGACCAGCACCCATCTCACGACAACCTCCTTTTATGTAGTTTCAGAGAACAGTAAGGTCACCCCTGAGCTTCCTCTTCTCCAGGCTAAACAATCCTAGTTCCCTCAGCCACTCTTGATAAGGCTTGTGCTCCAGACCCCTCACCAGCCTCGTTGACCTCCTCTTGTCTATAAATTTCCCCCAAAAGTTCATCTGGGTGCACTCATCATCCTTCCTCTTCTGCTGGGTCTCACATAGTGTCAGCCCCTGGGAGACCTTCCTTCTTGTGTTTATACAATAGCCGTGTTCTCTTCCCAAACAGACCTAAGATCTTTACCCAGAGAAGCCAAAGGATATGTTGGACATTTCATGGGTGGTATCCACTTTTGTTCCAGTGTGCTGGAAAAGCCTAAAGTTTGAGGAAAGAAAGTGGTCAAAATAATCAAAAAACCCAGGAACATTTTGTAAAGAAAAAAGAAGATGTTTTGAGGATATTTGAGCAAAAAAGGGAACCACAGGTCCAAAACTCTTTCTATTTTACCCTGCCATGTATAATATAAGTAACTGGATGTCATTTGTTGAAAGTAAAGTTCGGTGGAGGTGCAGCAAACCAGAGGTTCCTCCACTGTATATTAGTCAATTTATGGACTTCACTGCCAAAGAAGGTCATGGAGTCAACTGCTGTGACTGGATAATTGCATGACCAGGAACATTTGTAGCTCTGCATGCAAAGATCCTGTAATAAAGGTAATCAAATCTCATGCTTCAGTGCATAAGTGGATCTTCTGCGGCAGCCAGGGAAGAGGTTTTCCACCCGCACACCCGGAGCTGTGCAGTTCGTTTGGTGTGCTATGGAGGTAACCTCTGAAGCCTCAGGTTTTGGCCATTGCTGGAGGCAGAAAGCAAGATTTGATGAGCCGGTGGTCTAACTGGGTATGGCAATTCCTATACAAGAACTGGGGAGATCACGAAAGGGGAAATGTGCGATTAATGTGCTACAGTGAGCCATTTTGCTGCCACATTTGGTAATCTATGCAGTTCAGGAGGCATCCTCAACAGCAAATCGTAGTCTGAAACATCGAGAAAGGACCAGAGGGCACTTAAGCAATGGAGTCTGAAATATCCTCAGAGACTGCAAGTGGCACTTTGCCCAGTTTTAGAATGAGGACTGATAAAGAAGCCCTCAGTTCTCAGAGCACACTAAAACACTGAACCTCCCTCCCATGACCTCGATAACCTTCTTCCCATCCCTCAATGCCCAAATGGAGATTAGTGGTGAGTGTTGAACCACAGGGGCCTATATGGGGACTAGTGTTGCTTAATATTTTCATCAACAATATAGAAAGCAAGATCAAGTGCACCCTTAGCAAATCTGCAGGTGACACCAAGCTGAGTGGTGCAGTTGACACACCAGAAAGAAGGGATGTTATCCAGAGGGACTTAGACAAGCTCAAAAATGAGCCCATGTGAACCTTATGAGGTTCAACAAGGCCAAGTGTAAGGTCCTATATCTGGATTGGGGCAATCCACAGTTTCAATACAGGCTGAGGGATGATGTGATTGAGAGCTGCCCTGCCAAGAAGGACTTGTGGGTTGAAAAGCTGGACATGAGCCAACAACGCACGCTTGCAACCCAGAAAGTCAGACATATCCTGAGCTGCATCAAAGCAGCATGGCCAGCAGGTGAGGGAGGGCATTCTGCCACTCTACTTGGCTCTCCTGGGACCTCACCTGGAGTCCTGCATCCAGCCCTGAGGTCCTCAGCACAGGATGGTCATAGAGCTGTTGGAGTGAGTCCAGAGGAAGCCACGAAGATGATCTGAGGGCAGGAGCACCTCCCATATGAAGACAGGGTGAGAGAGTTGGGGTTGTCAGTCTGGAGAAGAGGAGTCAGTTGGGAGACCTTAGAGCATCTTCCAGTTCTGAAAGGGGCTACGGGAAAGATGGAGACAGACTTCTTAGCAAGGTCTGTTGTGACAGGACAGCAGCAATGGCTTTAAAGTAAGGGAGGGTAGATTTAGCCTGGATATAAGGAAAAAATTGTTTACAATGAGGGTGGTGAAATACTAGTACAGGTTGCCTGGGGAGGTAGTGGAGGCTCCATCCCTATGAACATTCATGGTCCGGTTGCATGGCACCTTGAGAAACCTGATCTGATTAACGGTGTCCCTGTTCCTTCAGAGGGATTGGACTAGATGATCTGTAAATGTACTTTCCAATCCAAACCATTCTATGATTTTATGACAAGCCATTGGTATTAATGTCAATTAGAAGGCCAGCCACTGTTCTACAACTACCACAAATCAGAGAAGAAACATAACACCCAAGTAGGTATCATGCTGAGTATCAAAGATTGTGGTTTACATGGATAAATCTTGGACATCAGAATCCACGCAGGCCTGCCTCAACTAAACTTTCCACCATATGCCAGAGGAAAAAAAAAAAAAGTAATGTGGCAATAAGATAACTCTTTGATACTGCAATGAGGACAAGGCACTGCGGATTTGGGATGTTTGAAGGTAAGAGGACAGTACAGACAAGCAGCATCTTGGAGAAAATGGCATCATCCAGTAGTGTGAACACAGGTCAGATAAAAATGCCAACTGTGGCTGGTACAGGGGACACTCAATTAATGTTCTTCAAACCTAGGTTCAAACCTGAATAGCTGTGCTCTCGATTACAAGCATCCAAGGTCTGCTTCAGGAGGCTGTGAAATCCTGCAACTTCTGTGGGTCAGCACAAACTGGAGTAGAAATGGATGTTTCCCAGCAAGCAGAGAGCTGTGAAATATTCTACTGAAAACCAGCACCAGGAAACTGTTCCCATCTGATACACAGTAATTTTGCACAGTGGTGAAGGTTTTCACACATAGCAATAAAGAGTGATTTTGGAAGGCAAATAGCTGAAAGAGCAGTTGCACCTGAAAATGAAGTTATCACCTCTGGTCATGACTGCAGCTCCCTGACGTAGTGAACCAACGCGAGCCAGGCACAGGATTTCCCACTGGGGTACCAGCCGCCAGACTGTTACGCTGCCTTCACACTGTCAAACGCACTCGGCTTCGCCTTTCACTGAGCACGGGGTTAAAGTACACACAGCTCTAAAGAAAACAAGCTTTGCTGCAGTGCTGGCAGTCAGCTGCGATATTCACTGATCACTTCTGTTCGCAGAGCCCATACAGCCTACTCAGTCCAGCATCCTTCCCCGGTGTCAGTTTTCTATTGATGCATCCAAGCTTTTATGAAGAAGAAAAGATAAGGTCCTGGGAAATGGTTGGAAAGCCACAGATTACTCAATAATATTTCCCAAATGCTGAACAACAAGTTGAACTTGATCAAGGAGGCATCAGATGGACCCATCTTGTCCCAGTGAAGGGAAGATCTGGAGATCATCAGACCTCAGGATTCTCTCAATGATGTTTCCTTGGTTTCAACTGATCTGTGTCCCCATTGCTGTGAAGAAGCTGCAAGAACCTACACCAAGGTCCCTGCTTATTTAAAGCCTTGTCACAGCAGAGCTCTACATTCTTCACACTCTTTAAGAGGTCAGTCTTCAGCAGACATCAGTAGTGGGCTGGGTGGGAGAGCACTCATCCTTTTTTCCCAGTGGTGGTACCCCTGAGGGAGTGTGTGGCAGAGTCTACATGCTTGTCTGTTGAGATCCAAGCTCTGTTTCATGTGTTTTGGACAGGAAAGCCAGTGATGAATACAACTCCATCCATCAGGAAAAATCCAGAGCAGATGTGCTGAGGCCAATACACAACCTAACTGAACGAACAACAGGGATGGAAAATACATGTGTCCCAGGACTGGAAGCACTGAGATCTCTTCTAAAGTTGCGTATATGCATGACTTTGACTCTCGAGTGAGGTCCAACTACCAAGTCGCCCTTTACCATAATCTCTAATAACCAATTCAAGATAAGACTTGAATATTAGGAAGAACCTGTGAGGTCCTTCCACCTACATTTTCTCCTGCAAAGACAGTATTAGCCTGTGTTGCATGCAAGAAGTGGGATGCCTTACTGCACTGCACTTCTCTGTACCTAGGTGGTTGTCCTTTGCACTAGGAAAGGTGAGGTTGTGATTCAGCAAAGCATTACAATCAAAATTAATCTGAAGCCTGTCTGTGCTCCTCAAAGTGGCACTGAAAGCTAGTATTTAAACGCTAGTATTTAAATATTGTGTGACACAGGCATGTCTCAGGCTCATGCTTAAGTAGGGATAAGGATTCAAAGATTTCAAACACAAGAAGGACATGGATCTGCTGGAGTAAGTCCAGAGGAGTGTCACAAAGATGATCAGAGGGCTGGAGCACCTCCACTACGATGACAGGCTGAGAGAGTTGGAGTTGTTCAGCCTGGAGAAGAGAAGGCTCTGGGAAGACCTTATAGCAGTCTTCCAGTACTGAAAAGGGTCTACAGGAAGGCTGGGGAGTCTAGTGACAGGATGGGTGGGAACGGTTTTAAGCTGAAAGAGGGGATATTAGGAAGAAATGTTTTCGTGTGAGGGTGGTGAGGCATTGTCACAGGTTGCCTAGAGAAGTCATGGATGCCTCATCACTGGAAGTGTTCAAGAACAGACAACCTGACCTAGTGGAAGGTGTTCCTGCCCATGGCAGGGAGGTTGGAACTAGATGATCTTCATGGTCTCTTCCAACACAAACCATTCTATGATTCTATGATATAAACATTTTGTTTAATCAAGACCTGATAAAAAAGTTGCTGACAAAAAGGTGGAAACAGTGGTGGACGTTTATGTACTGAAAGCACATGCAAGCAATGGGATGGTACTAAAATTCCCGAGAGGAATGTGGGGCAAGGGACGGTGTCTGCCAGTATGTGTGTCCTAGTCCCTGGTGTGTCATGACACTAAACCAGTTCCTGAAATAACGTTCTGCTGTCTTGCCTCCAGCCAGCCCAGCCCAGCTGCTGTCTTGCATGGAAGTCCCTGGCAGCCGTGAGCTGCAGCACACTGCACCGAGAGCAACTTGCTAGCACAAGTGGAACCGGCGGCTTCTCTCTTGAATCTTAATTAATTTACAGCTAGCACAACAGACGCACTGCATCTTCACAGCACCATGCAGAGCAGTAAGCAGCGGCTACTTGAAAGCACCATGAATGTCATTCCTCATGAAGGGTTTCCTCGATTGTAGATTCCTTGGTGGGATTTTCTGACCTGTCTTATGCAGGATCAGCAGAGTGGCTTTTAGAGTTCAGGTCTATGAATTAAGTCTCTCTTTCTGTCTCAGAGGAATGGGAATTCTTCCCTCTTTTCCAGGTGAAATACTAAAGGGGCTGAGGAGTCACTAGTCAAGGCTGAACAATCTCAGCTCGAGCTGGAAGGACAATTAAGAGCTTTTTGGGTCAAGGTAGGTCACATTCAACAGGCCTAGTTTTACAGTCCTTACCTGGATGGTTGCCCCATTGGATTCATTGCAAGAACAGTGATCTGGAAGATTTAGATCAAGAATTATTGTTTGCTGCTGTTTCAGCTTCTTTTTTTTTTTTTCCTCATTCTGGCCTAAAAATGCCAGAGCTTGTTATCCTCTCAGAGATTCAACCTAAGCATTTGTGCTGCCGAATCCCCCGTGCCCCTTTTTATCAGCCTAGCTAGCAGATAACTGAGTTCCTCATGCTTGTCTTTGAGAAGTCCGTGCTATTCTGCTTTGTTTGACCTCTTCATATTTCCCTCTGTATCGCATTGACCATCCCTTGAGCAGAGCAGAAGGCAGGTTTCTCTGTCTGGGCTTCCTACAGAAGCTTTGTGACACTTGTACCACCCAAACACCAAGCACGAGATTCATGGCTCTCAGGCAGCGGTAACCCAGGAATTAAGACTGGAAGTGTCAACTGATCAAAGCACTTAGAGTTATTGGGACACAGCTCTATCTCTGAACATGTTTTCACTCACTCTGCGTAGTCTTTGTTCCTCTTGTTTAACTTCAGCCATCCAAAAGTTAAGTTTCTTGTGCAGTCAGCAGAAAGAGGACAGGCATCTCCAGAGCATGGTTCATCCTGTCCCAAAGCACATGCTTTGGGAGAGGAATTGCCTTCTAGATGTGCTGTTATCCTCTCCAGGTCCTGCAGAGAGACTCTGAAGGACCAGCTTGAACAAGACATCCAACTTTTACCAGGCTAAAAGAAGATGAGACTAATTCCCATGCCTGGCTTAGTATTTAGGAACCTTACAGGGAAGAAGAATTGATACAAGAGCTTTTATGCTTCTTCCATTGCTTTATGAAGCAATCTTCAGGTTTATTTATCTCTTCCTTCCAGTCTCTTTAAATGCCACTGAAGTTGCTGTCATTGTAAATCAGAGTCATCAGAATTGCCTTTCAAAGCAAAACTTTTAACTGAAACGAAGAGACATCACTGTGAAGCAATGTGTGGGGTTATATATTGCAGAGACAGTAGCATGCAGTTTGCTCCAGCCTTGCCTCACAGTGGGACAAATGGATGGGCTTGTGGCAATTCATCATCCTGGGGAGCAGTCTGTCCCAACAGTAGTAAAACAGCTGGACTGGTTCAAACCAAGGAGTCACCTCGTGTTTTCTCTCCAGTGTCGGCCACAGCAGGAACCTAAGAAAAAAGTAAGAACAGGGGAAGCATGTATAATGCCCTTGCTAATTTCCCACTTCTGGGTCATTATCAGCTCACAGGATTTGTGAACCTGTTGCTACTTGTCTCAAATGGGCTGTTCTTCCTACTTCTCATTCTGGAAGAGACAGTTAACAGTTAGTCCTTATTGTTTATCAGGCTCTTTATCAGGGAGTGCAGGGATAGGACAAGGTGGAATAGTTTTAAGATAAGAGAGGGGAGATTGAGATGAGATATTAGGAAGAACTTTTCCTGTGAGGGTGGTGAGGCACTGGCATAGGTTACCCAGAGAAGTCACGGAAGCCGCATCCCGGGAGGTTGGATGAGGCTTTAAGCAACGTGATTCAGTGGAAGGTGTCTCTGCCTGTGGCAGGGGGTTTGGAACCAGATAATCTTTAGGGTCCCTTCCAACCCAAACCACTGTATGATTCTCCAATGGGCTGTTCTTCCTAGTTCTCATTCTGGAAGAGACAGTTAACAGTTGGTCCCTATTCACGATTCTCCAGTCCTCCAGGATTTTGCAGCCTCTGCCCCACAGACATCTGGTTCATTCCATGCAGAACATGTCAGGAGTCCCACTGGAGAAGTTTGTCACTGTTCAACCTCGATGTCTGGGTGTCCCAGAGGTTCTCATGCTCCAGCAGTTTTGCATGCAGTGACTTTTTTCCAAGCGCAGGCATGACCAGTGATCAACTGCTGGTCCCCAGTGATAACTGATCAGCTGAAGAATGTAGCTTTTCTCTGAAAGAAATATGTTGACCTCGAGTCCCAGGTGAGCCCAAGCTGGACAGTGAGACTTAAGAATGGTGATTTATAAAAGAGCTTGAAGCAGTGAAGCAGGAAAGAGCAAAGGGAATAAAGACTCTTTTATGTCTTTCTGGTTTCTTGAGGAAACAAGGCTTGGGAAATTGCATCCTCAGAGTGTCCATCTCTGGTTTTCTGTGCCCTTATCATTGCTACTCCCTCCAAAAACTCCTCCATCCCTTGGCCAGCTTCTACATGATCCCAAGGAGAGGAGAGACATCCTATTAACGTCTCCTCCCAGTCACAGCTACAGATGACAGGCACAGCTCAGAAGGGAGAGGATTCTTAAAACTACTTGTTATTCAAAGACTTTTTTTTCACTTTATTTGTTTGGATTTATTTCCCCAATCAGTAATTTTGTTTGGTTAAAACTAATCAGCATCAGTATATGCATACATACATTTTAATTACCATCATATATTATTGCTCTGGTTGTGGGTTCAATGTAACTAACTTTATGACATTCCCAAAGTATGGTTAACTACCATACCTAATCAGCTTAATCAGCTGAGGAACAGGACATTGGAACAGGCTGGAGAAAGGACACATTTATACCTGAAAATGTTATTTGAAAATCAGTTTCAATGGCTATTGAGGTGTTCGCACAAACCCCTCACTCTATAAATTCCAAAGTTGAATATAATGAAATTGAAATTCACTTTCAGCATAAAAGAAACATTACTATAAATCCTACCATGAACTGAAAGGCAGCAATACCTCATGTCTGTGTAGCAGGCATCCTCAGAGGGTTTTCTAGATGTTAACTCATGTCTGTATCCTGAATAACCTATGAAATAACTTTGTTGGCCCTCGCTAGGATGCTCTAGGCTTAGTCTTTTCTGCTTCACTATGGTTTTGGAGTAGAGTTTTTTTTCTCCTAAACTCAACAGAAGATGCTTCTCTCAAGGGCACGAAACAAAGTCCAGTTTATTTCCTGCAGCAGAATTCCAGTCACCACTGGTATTTCACAAAGTGGTCTATAAATGTAGCAACTAACTCTCTTTGGCAAGGGTAAATTTCCCCCACCAGTACATTACTGCTGTGTGAGAGTGGCCTGACAAATCCATTGACATGACACAAGAAAAGATTTAGGAGTAGTTTGGGAGCATAATAAATGAATCCCCCATTGAGTCGACTATGCGTTCCTTGGATCTATCAAGCAATCAAAATAAGCCCTTTGGATTACTGGAGACAAATGCCTGTCTGCACAACAAATCATTGCAGATTGCTTATGACAGCCAAATGAGACGTCCTTTCAGAACATCACCCAGCAATTCTCACACAGCTCCGGACCACGTTCTAAAGCAGGAGTTAGGAAATTTAAAAACCGCATCACCTCTTTAGGGTCTTCTTTCACAGGATAAAGGACAAATGACTTCAAATGTGCATGGGAATGCCTGCTCTTACAGAGCAGTTTGGCCAAACGTCTGCTACAAGGCATTAGAGCTTTTCCATTGCCTTTGACATTTCAGGTTACTAAAGGATTATATCCATAGACTGTGGTAATCCCTGAATATTTAGAAAATACATGCACGACTCTCCAAACATCAGACATCTGCCCCATAGTGCTGCACATCTGCCATTCCCGTGGATTTCTGAACAATTTCTTTTGATGAGCAGGTTTATTTCAATGGAAATCTACAAATGAGAAAGGCTCCCGTTCCCTTCATGGCTATGTCGAGTCTGCAGTTTTAGAGCTTAACATTTTTATCCAAGACAAAATATGCTGTCAGTCTCTTTGGACATCATACAAAGATGCATAAATGCACGAAGATAAATAAGTTGAACACACATAACACACATTGAAATCTACTTTGCTAAAAAATCTGGCTCTAAGACAAATACATGTTTTTTAAATTAACATTTTTTAGAGACACTAACTGCATCTTGAGCACAGAGAACACATTATTTTGTAGGCGTTTTCAGTAGCGCAACACCAACCCCTATTTTTAACTATTGACTAATTACCAGTAGATCTTAATTACATGGTGTGTGGAGGCACTAATAAGTTTACAAATCTGCCAACAACACTAAACACATATGTCTTTTCAAGCATTAGTCTCCCTCTCTTTTTGAAAAAAAAACTTTTCTCTTTTTTCCCCCTCCAATTTGGCAACAGAAAATACTGGAAAAGGCTTTAATTGCAGCTGATTAGAAGGCAAGCATCTAAACACCCATCCTTGCAGAGAAAAGAACGGCTGAAAGCACAAGGAGAAACCAAAACAGAAGCCAAGAAGTCAGCGAAGCCTAGAAAGCTTGTGTTTTCAATGGGGTGAGAGAAGGGTTGCCTTTGGAGTAGTTACTTTTTCTTCTGTGCAAGTTTCATGGAGCTGTGTGTGGGTTTTATTTATTAGCTGTGTTTGGGAAACAGTGGCACGATATGTCTCATATTTGCAACGAGGCTGAAAACCAGTACAGAGGGGAGCAATGCAGAAGGAGCCGCCGGTTCTGCTCATGCTGCCTGTGCACGGCTGCCCCCAGGAACCTCCCAGATCTGGCACGCACAGCAGAACTATTGCAAACCCAACAGCACCAGGATCTTCTTCTGGCCCCAGCTGGCCTGCTGGAGTCATGTCCACAAAATCTGACCAAAAAAAATCTTACAAAACCCCCCAGCTTCCAAAATATGATAAATATTATTTGCTTTATCAAGACAGAATCATAGAATTGTTAGAGAAGACCTCTAAGATCATCAAGCCCAAATGTCAACCCAACACCACTGTGCCTACTAAACCATGTCCTGAAGGACCACATCTACATGGTTTTTGAATACCTCCAGAGGCGGTGACTCCATCACTTCTCTTGGCAACTTTTTCCAATGTTTGACCACTCCTTCAGTAAAGTGCTTTTTCCTAATACCCAAACTAAACCTCCCCTGGCGCAACTTGAAGCCATTTCCTTTCATCCTATCACTTTTCACTTGGGAGAAGAGACCAGCACCCACCTGGCTACAGCCTCTTTTGGATAGTTGTAGGTAGCAATGATGTCAACTTTCAGCCTCTTCCTCTACAAGCTAAACAATCCCAGTTCCCTCAGCTGCTCCTCATAAGACTTGTTCTTATCCATCTTAAGATGGAGATAATTGCTGAGAAGAAGCATGGTGTTATTTTATGCAGCTACTTTAGAGATTCTTATGGAAAAAGCTTTTGGCCCTTCCAAAAGTGAATAACTTTCCAGGAGTTCCCCCTCTGTTCTGCTTTGCTGGGTTATGGCACAATGCAGCCAAATCCATCCCAATGCAATTTTCTGATGTTTTAGTTGTTGCTAAGTAGAATTATAGAATCACAGTAGCATCTGTAATAAGTCAAAAACTTTTCAACTTCCCATGCTCTGCCAGTGAGGAGGCGCACAAGAAGCTGGGAGGGAGCACAACCAGGACAGCTGACCCAAGCTGACCAAGGGGTCTGTGTAATTCCATTTAATGTCATGCTCAGTATTTAAACTGGGAAGTTGGCTGGGAGAAGGAGGATTACTGACTGCTGCTTAGGAATGGGATGGGCATCAGTCATTCGGTGGTAAGCACTCGTATTGTGCATCACTTGTTTTGTATAGTCTATTAGCACTACTCCTACTACTGCTACTTCTACTACTTCTGCTGCTACTACCATCATATCCCTTTTCCTGTCCTACTAAACTGTACTTAACTCACGAGTTTTGCCTTATTCCATTCTCCTCTCCATCCCAGTAGGGAGTAGGGGAGCGAGTGAGCAGCTGCTCAGTTCTTAGTTGCCGGCTGGGGTTAAGTCATGACACTAACAATCACACCACAATTTATCATGCAGAATTCCAAGTTCTTTACAAACTTTCATCTGCTTGAACACCCTCATGTTGGTGACCGTACTATCACATCTGAACCTCTGCTGACTCGTCCTGCTCTCTGAAGACACATAGCCATTTGCTCTCTCAGGTTATGACTGCAGAGTCTAGCACTGGTCAGGATTTAAAATCTTGAAAATGGTTTTCTTTTTAATCAAACGTGAGATTAAAAAACCTCCCTTTTGTGTTCTCAAGAGTAAATTCTCCCATGTTCTGCAAAAGGAACACATAGAGTTGTACATGGCCCTTCCATTTCAAACCACAAAGTGATTACTGTGGTCCATGTTAGCATATGAAGATACACTTCTGGGAAGCAGGAATGGGAGAAGATGCATTTTTGGCATTAGCCACAGAGGATATCACAAAGCCAATGAAGAACCCTTCAAGTAAGTGTTTCCAAAGAGACAGCTCAAGTTCTGATGACTACTGACTCTCAGAACTGCACATCTAAAAGTGATCATGAAGGTTTCTTTGTGCTCTTCCCAGCAGCTGAGTGTCCAACCAAAGTCTTTCTACTGGACCATCACCCTGGGCCCATTCTCACCACAAGTCTCTGCACGCCCAACAGCATTTATTGCAAGAGGTAATCACTTGTGGCAGGTTTAATGTTGTTTTAGAAGCTACAAAGAGGGTGGTAAAAGTATCAGAGAACAATCAAAAGCATGATTTTATAGCAGTTGCTGTATGGGAAGATTTCTAGTATAAATATTTTCAATTATTTAATAGGTACAAAAATCAAGCTTCTATTTTCAAGTGTGAGTATAACCAAAGAGTTAAGGATGGGCATATTCCTAGAGATGCTTTCAGTCTGAGTCCACACTGCTGTTGGTCTTCTGAAGTATTTGCCATGGAATCACTAGATAAACTTTGGTTTTACGACTAAGTAAACGAGAGCAGGTGTTGCCTTTCCATATCCATATTTCTAACTGCAGAAGGGTATTGCAGTCCGGGATGATTCAATGTTTATTTTTACGTGGTGGGAGAGAGGAGATTATTGTAATTTGCGTTGATGAAGGAGGTAGTTTTCACCTTCCCATTTTTCCATATTGAATCTTTGTTAGCAAATAGCATGTCTTGAGTCAAATGAGAGTTGGAGATAATTTAAATGGGTGCCACACTTAGCCTCAGCAATGAAATTACAAAAGTGAATCCACATGAAAGCAGAATCATTTTTTCTCAACAATTTTTGTAATTATGGACAAGGCAGGCATTAGTTTTTGCTGCAAAGAAACTAAACCAGTTACTCTGGTATCTTAGGGCAAAACTTTAGTTCCTTAATTAACAGATTCAGAAATATTTTGTGCGCTGGCAGATGGAAGAAATGATAAGAGCACTTGCCAAAACTGGATGCGCTGGTGATGTGCACACATCAGAAAGCACAGTGTGTGCCTGAACCAAGACTTCAGAATAACAAATACTTATTTTTCAGATGGTGTCTGAAATAGACACGTGATCATTTTTGCCATACAGATAAGACCTTAAGTGTCCATTTCAAGCTGGGCAAATCTGTCCCCTGAGATCTTAAATGACCTGTGTGAAGCCAAACTAATTAAACGCATTTAAAAATAGAGAAAGGGAAATGGTGATGCTTTTAATATGGTGAGAGAATAAAAGGAAGAAATAAAGTGTTTCTGTTATCCTACAAAAGAGGTCTTTGCTCAGTCATAGAATAAACAGTATTTATGCCCCATCTCCTTATATCACTTAATGCCAAGTGGCAAAGCCAGATGTGTTGTTCTCTTCAAAACAGATATAAGAGCCCATGCTGCTGTCTGAAACTAGAGTCTGCTCCTTCCAAGAGAGGATGAGTAAGGAGAGGACAAGGGCACAGAGTGGGAAAATCCCTGGAGAAGCAAGCTTGTTACTTCTGCTACTACTGAGAAAAGCTGATCGCTTTTAGGGAGAACAGGTCTTGTTTGTGCCTAGAACCAACATCAGTTAGGTATATGTGCATGTGCACTGGGCACCTAACCCTGCTCCTGCCAAAAGTTATAGCAGAATGCTCGGGATTAGAAGTGATTTCTGAATATCTACTGCCAGCTGAGATTCCCTAAGGTGGCTGGAGCATCCTGCTCCAAGATGCAGGAGATATAGGAGACCCATACTCTTTTGGAGCATCAGCAAGAAACCAGGTGAGACTGCCTGTGACCTTCCAAATATCACCAGATGTCTGCATGTGGGCAACTGAACAGAGCCATTGGTGAGCTCCTTCTTGACCCTGGTGGGAACTCAGACAACTCACTCACGGAGGCATACACTTAGATGTCTTGGTTTGGAACTGAATCTAGGCTCCCACTGATTTAGAAATGGGGTTCTATCAGATCAAGGAGTTTTATTCAGGATGAAGTTGGCAGAAATGGTGGCTGCAGTGGAGCCAAGGCATGGGACAGAAGATTTACTGAGTGCAAAAAGACAAATAAGCAAGAAAATCCACATGTTTCATGGTGAGAAGGGCTGCAAAGGTCCCACCAACATAAACAGTAGCAATAAAATGGGAATGGAAATTCCATCCTTGAGAAAAGAAAGAATGGAAAAGCAAGGAGACTTGGGGTGAGTAGAGCTTTAGGAAAAATTGTCTAAGGAGGATCTCACAAGGTCAGTGGGAAATCAGAGGAAGACGATTCCCCTGCAGTACCTTGACTAGAGGAAGCACAGACACCAAGGTGGTGTAGCCCACATTAGAAACAGGCAATGCTTGGGCTGATGTTTCAGCTACAGGGAGATGGAAGAAGCTACAGTCAACAGAGTGGCTATCACCAGTGGCCTTTTCCTTTTTGCTCTCCAAGGGGAAACCCAGGCAGGTTGGGATTAGTGCAACATCCTGTATTTATTTGATTTGATAAAAAATGTCATGCATTTAATTAACAACTCTGTTGTGACAGTATTAAATACAAGAAAATACTTCATTTTAGTACATGCATGGGTTTGGAGAAGGTTTACAGCATTTTCAGGTACTAAAAAGAGCATCAAGGACTGTGTTTGGAAAGGGAGATCATGTTACAGGGAATACACTTTACCTTAGTTAAGGTGTGAAATACAGCTTCGCTTCCTCCCATGATCCATGACTTTTCACTGGCTTTCCCAGTGACCCAGGAGAACAGAAAAGGTACGTGCTACACACAGTTCTTATTGGCACAGCGGCCAGGCTCCCCGTGCATCCAGTTCAGAAGGGGAAGCATTGCCTGATAACTTTATTTTTCACTGAGCTCCAAAGAGCAGTGTGGCACGCTGACAACAGCAGCCAGCTACTCTATGAGATACGTCCCTGCCCTTCATAGCCAATTAAATCATTGGAGCCCCATGGGGGGAAGTAGGAAATGCTGTGTAGCTGCTTTTCCTAAATCCCAGCTTGGAAGAGCACCAAGCAAGTCCATCAGACTGGAGGTCTTAGTTGTTAATGCTTTTCCAAGGAGAGAAACATACAGTTCCCTGTACTGCTCATCACCTTTTTTGGCTGATGAAGTCATGTCACTTCTTCCTGATGGGTAACCAGTGTCTTGAAGAGCATGACCGAGAGGATTATCTTGTGGTTGGTTTAACAGGAGAGCTGCAAGTACAGCCAGGCTTTGCAAAGAGAAGGCAGGCAGTCAGAAAGCTTCTTGTAGTTACTCTCTTCCGCACGGGCCAGTCCCCACGTGGACCTATGATCATGCATCCAACATCACGGGGTTAGCTGATTTCATCTAAAATGTGTCCTGCGAAGGTGTGTTTCTGAAAGAGGAGAGAGAGGTTTCTTTTGATACACAGGAATAAATGAAAATAGTTGCAGCTCCCAGAAGATTAAAGCCCGAGGAGAGCTGAATAAACGATATAACCTGCTGAATAAACCATATAATTGCAGGTAAGGTCTAGATAACAGGAAGTATTAAGTTTGCTAATGGACACCTCCAAAGACCATACTAATTCTTAAATTTCTCAGGAGGTATAAAGTGATTTAAATATAATATTACTGTGCAACAGAGAGAAGTTTGTGATTCATGTAATTATATATTTATCACACAATCATCATAGAATGGTTTGGGCAGGAAGGGATCTTAAAGCCCATGCAGTTCCAGCCCCTCTACCATGGGCAAGGATGCCTTTCCACTGGATCAGGTTTCTCGAAGGCTTATCCAGCCACTAGATCATCGAGTCCAACCATTCCCACCAGTCACTAAACCACGCCTCCCAGCACCTCCTGGAAAGTGTAAAAGCCATTCAAAACTACTTGGTTGCTGTGAAATTATAGCGATGTAAGGAACTGGGAGTGGAAGTCAAGCACCTGGTCCAGCTGTGTGAACACGTCACGTTGAGTTGCGTCAAGGTATCAATCAAGACCAAAAACGTGATTATTGATGGTCACTGACAACACTGATCAGTTGATTGCATTGCTAAACTGAAAGCTCAAAACGGAGAGCTAGAACATTTCTCAGGCTCTCTTAGAGGTATTTCTTAGGGTGATTGTGAGCTGGCTTTTCACTGCATAACAGTCGGCACCTTCTGCAGCTTTCCTAGAGAGCCTGATGTCATAAAGTGTTGTCACAGGGAGAGAAATCACAGGAACACAATTAGGTGAGGTTGCTCATAGCCTCACCCAACCTGGTCTTGAATATCTCCAGGGATGGGAAAGTTCTATACACATAGCATTCAAGAAGTCTAACAGAAGTACAGAAGTTAATTGACGGAAGGACTGACCAAAGTGTCTTCTAAGTCAAGCTCACGCAATAACTAGTAACTTCACCAACACATCCAACTTCTGATGCTGTGGAGACATTAATGTCATGGCAAGGGAAGCTGGAGTTTTTTTCTGCCTCATGCATGAATAACAAAGCCACCTGCTATATTCCAACGGTGGATGCTTTATCGTTAGTGATGATGCATGAGGCAGAAATAATGCAGTTTGATTTTTAGAGACAATACCAAGTTGAGCTTGCAATGCTGTCAGCCCACACTCATTTGACTTGGGAACTGAGCAAACAACATGGAAGTAATTGATGGAAACTAATGACAAAATAAGATGTCATTTTTCTGACCTACTTTGCTCAAAGTAAATCCCCATTAATAGTAATTATCGGTGCTGGTAGCAGACTACTCCACATACACCAAACATTCAGCTGGATCCGCCCCCCAGTTATTCAAATGAGGTAGTTCCAGATTTACACAACTCTGATTCTGGCTTACGCTCCTCTCTATAAATAGTGTTTGTTCCTCTGATCTGAATAAATGCCTGGAAGATGGAAGGCCACACAGCTCAATTAGTATATTGATCAGGACAAAGAAAAGCCTTTTAACCAACCAGCAGAAGAAGTTTACGATCCCATGCCTTGGGTGGCAGGGTGCTGCTGGAGTAGCAAACACGCACCCCGTTTCTGGTGTCTCTCTGATGCTTCTGAAGAACAGAAAAAAAAAAATGAAGTTCACGGCATAGACAGATCCATGTTTTATAAATACCTGAAGTATTAAGGCTCACCTGGAGTCTATCCAGACCACTGGACACAGGTGCCTCCAGCATGATGGAAGCATGGGTCAACACTTAGCACAAAGAAAAGATTTCTCCTCTCAAACATATGATTTAAGAGACATTGACATTCACCACTTCCAAAAAGCCCTTAAAAATATAGAGTGTTGGCTAATAAAAGAAACAGGCTCTGACTAATGTATCTTCTTTCTGATAGGGCCGGATGATCTTAAATGTCCCTTCCAGCCCAAACCACTCTGTGATTCTATGACTGCAGCTCTTGGCTGAAGGGGCAAAGGATCTTTCCCATGTCCATGACTGAAGTGACCAAGCAGCATTGGCTGTGGGTACCAGGTAAATGAGCGGTTGATGGGCTGCTTTGATCAAAGCCGCATCTCTGCTGTGTGAAGAGTGAGCAGGAGTTGGAGAACATCATTGGATAATCAGGAATTGAGATATAAGCGGTGGAGATATCACTTCTGGCCACCCACGGAGTCATGTATCCGTGACTCATTGCCTGATGCAGGAAGGAATGTAGTGCACCATACGCCAAAATGGACAAGATCTTTCCAAGGAGAGATGATCTGGGCTGGAAAACTTTTCAAGGGCTTTGATCCCAACTGTTTATCGTTTCAAATTTGTATATGTATGTATATGTATATCAAGCTATGTGTTAAAGCTAGTTTGTGTCTTTTTTTAGTCTCTGTTACTCCTACTGGAAGGATCTTCCGATTCCTAGACTAAATATATTCATGGCCAGTTCCTACTCATTTACTCTTCTGCTGCTGCTGTTCAGAGTCACAACGCCTTTCCCTTGGCTCGAATTTACTTCCTGGGATGTATTTATAGACAGAAAATCTTATTCCCTCTCCAGTCTCATTTCACTAAACAACAGAAGCCAAATTCTTTCAGTCCAGAGTAGGAAGGGAGGCTGTCCTGATCTCTGATCGATTCCTGGTTCTTCCCAGCACGTATTCCAGCCTGAATTCATCCTTCTAAGACACAGGTGGCCACACCAGCACCAGGAAATCCAGAGGCAGTCTCAACACGCATTGTATCATGCTATCTAATTCCCAAGCCACTGTTTTTCTCATCTAGCATGCCAACACTAAAATCTTTAACTTCTGTTTTCTCCCACCCATATGGCTCATCACACAAGTTTGGGTTGTTTTTGTATCAAAACAGATGACTCTTCTGCCCCTTTATTGGTTGATGAAGTGCAGCGTGCACCTACACTTGTATTTAAATAATAAGACTAAATAGTTTCATTTCTTCTGTGCTGGTTTGTTGGTTTTTTTTCTTTTTTCTTTTTTTTTCCTTTTGTTTTCAAATCTTATGTAGCAAATCTGCTGCATGGAAAACTTTGAACGAATGAGGAATGCTTCCATTTATATCTCATTGCACTGCAAAATGAAAGTTTAAGCTTAATATGGGTGCCTCTCAGCCAAGAATACAGGTCCCAGAGTCCTTATTTCTTAGTGCTGTGAGAAATAACACGTGTATTTGCTGCTTAGATTTTGAAGTGCCAAACTGGAGAGTAATTTTATATTACATCTATATTATTAACCATGCTCCATGCACATTTTGGTCAAGTTGAGTTTGTGTCTTTTTTTAGTCTCTGTTACTCCTACTGGAAGGATCTTCTGATTCCTAGACTAAATATATTCATGGCATTCGTCTCCTTTATCTCCTTATTCATATTTCTTGCAGAGCATAAGTCAGCAGAAAATAAGGGACTTTTTGCAAGATTTGAATTCAACATACAGGTATCCATGGGATCACGTCCTCTCCAATCCCATTGCATTTATAATACCAGTTTTCCCCTTTTGAAGAACTTTGTGCCAAAGTTTCACGCACTGCAAATAGCTTTGATTTGGTCACACAGGGATCCATCAGAATTCATCTGGACAATGCACAAAGCTTTGTTTTCTGCTTCCTTTCTTCTGTTTCACTGCTATAAGAGGATCCAACCATTTCAAACCCAACAGCGTCTTTCAGACTGTGCAAAACTTTTGAACTCCTCCGACATCACTCAGAAAGGCCAACCACATGCTTCCCAGACAGCTTATTTCCCATACGCAAGTCCTCCCACTCTTCTCAAAACAAAATTAGTTTTCCCTCCCTGGAAGTATTTTATCTGCATTCGTGCACCTTTCTACCTGCTTGAGTGTTTTTTTCCCTGTTGAAATTTAGACTCTGCAAAGCAGCAACTTTGGCAGCTAGTTCTGGAGCCCCAAAAAAGAAAAGAAAGTGCCAAATTCAAGCTCCCACAGCAAGAGGCAGAAGCAAGAGCCCGTGGGAGAGTAAGAGAGTTGGAGAAGGAGCATCTGGAAGAAGGACACTTATCTGACAGGGAAAAAAAAAAACCCAGCAGAAAAGAGGGGAGATTGTAACCTACAGAGGACAGCACGAGACAGCAAAGAAAAGACAGAGACATGAATGAACAAACATGAATGGGTGGAAAGGGAAGCAGGGGAGAAGGTCCTTGAATTTGGTTTCCTTTGCCAACAGGAAAGCTGGGGAGGGTCTCTTTGTCAGGGAGTGCAGGGATAGGACAAGGGGGGTGGTTTTCAACTGAAAGAGGGGAGATTGAGATGAGGTATTTGGAAGAAATGTTTTCCTGTGAGGGTGGTGAGGCGCTGGCCCAGGTTGCCCAGAGAAGGTGTGGCTGCCCCATCCCTGGAGACGTTCAAGGCCAGGTTGGATGAGGCTATGAGCCTGATCCAGCGGAAGGTGTCCCTACCCATGGCAGGGGGAAACAAACAGGATGGGCTTTTGACCCAAACCATTCTATCATACTATTACCCTGCGTTTTCTCAGCTTGCCAGCAGGTCGTCGATGAAACATGTGCCTGGGGTGCAGCTTAGCCCCATGCAGATCCTAAAACCAGATCTGGGAGCTGCTTCCTCAGCTTGTCAGAGGTTTGTTTCCCCCAGCAGGCAGTTGGGCCCATGCAGGGGAGCTGGACGGTTCGCTTCACCCTGTAAGGAAGGGAAAACGTGAAGAGAAACTCAGAGGAGAGCCAGGATCCAGCATGTACCAGGGAGCAGCTGGTGGTGGGAAGGGGGAGGCAGTCTAGCTGAGTGGGCAGAGTGAGTGGTGGCCCTGGGATTTGAGGGTGAGCAGGGCACAGGGACAGGGAGGTGGCACTGCAGGACAGAGGCTGGGCCAGGGAGCAGATCTGGGAGTGGGATGGGGCCAGCAGAAGGAGACCCAGTTGAGGATGGTCTGGAGGACGCTGGTGTCAGTGCATGGGGGTTCGTGGAAGAAGCATAATGGATCCTATGGGTGGTGAGAGAGAGGGGAGAGGGAGAAGGGCAGTGAATGCTGGTGCAGTGGGAAGTGCTGCAGTGGCAACTGGTGCAGCGAGCAGCAGTGGGAACAAGGAGGAGGGCAGCAGAGCGTGCCGGGGCAACAGGAATTGCAGCAGTGGGTGCTGGTGCAATGGGAATGGAGCAGAGGACACCATGCCAGTGCAATGGGAGTGGTGCAGAAAGCACCAGTGGGTACCAATGCAATGGGAATAGGGCGGAGGGCAGCAGTGGGTTCTGGTGGAATGAGGTGTGGTGCAACAGGCAGCAGTTGGTTCTGCTTCAATGGGAGCTTCTGCAGTGCCAGTGGGGCAACGGGCACTGCTGGTTGCCTGTGCAATGCGGACTGGTGCAATGGCAGCAGCGTGTGCTGGTTCAGTGGGAGTAGGATGGAGAGCACTAGTGGGTGCTGGTGCAGTGGGAACTGGTGCAGTGGGAAGCAGGGGGTGCCAGTGCAGTGGGAACAAAGAGGAGGGTAGCAGGAAGTGACAGTGCAACAGGAACTGCGGCAATGGGCGGCAGTGGGTGCTGGTGCAATGAGCAGTAATGGGAGCCGGTGTGATGGGCAGCAATGGCACTGGTGCAATGGGCCCCGGTGCAATGGGCAGCAATGGGAGCCGGTGTATTGGGCGCTGGTGCAATGGGCACTGGTGGAATGGGTACCAGTGCAATTGGAATCAGTGCAGTGGGAACTGGTGCAATGGGAGCCGGTGCATTGGGCACCGGTGCGATGGGAAGCAATGGGAACTGGTGCAATGGGTGCTGGTGCAATGGGCAGCAATGGGACCTGGTGCCATGGGCACTGGTGCAATGGGCAGCAATGGGAGCTGGTGCAATGGGCAGCAGTGCAACAGGCACTGGTGCAATGGGTACCAGTGCAATTGGATACCACTGCAATTCGAATCAGTGCAGTGGGAACTGGCACAATGGGAGCCGGTGCATTGGGCACTGGTGCAATGGGCAGCAATGGGAGCCAGTGCGATGGTAACTAGTGCAATGGGCACTGGTGCAATGGGAACCGATGGAATAGCTACCAGCGCAACGGGAGCTGGTGCAACGGGTGCTGGTGCAATGAGCAGCAATGGGAGCCGGTGCAATGGGAACTGGTGGAAAGGGAATCAGTCCAATGGGAACTGATGCAATGGGAGCTGGTGCAATGGGCACTGGTGCAACAGGCAGCAGTGGGAAATGGTGCAACGGGAGCCAGTGCAATGGGCATTAGTGGGAACTGGTGCAACGGGAACTGGTGCAATGGGTACCTGTGCAATGGGTACTAGTGCAATTGGAATCAGTGCAGTGGGAACTGGTGCAACGGGAGCCAGTGCGATGGGAACTAGTGCAATGGGCACTAGTGCAATGGGAATTGATGGAATGGGTACCAGTGCAACGGGAGCTGGTGCGACGGGAACTGGTGCAACGGGAGCCAGTGCAATGGGCATCAGTGGGAGCCGGTGCAATGCAATGGGAACTGGTGCAATGGGTGCTGGTGCAATGGGAACTGGTGGAAAGGGAATCAGTCCAATGGGAACTGATGCAATGGGAGCCGGTGCGATGGGCACTGGTGCAATGGGCAGCAGTGGGAACTGGTGCAACGGGAGCCGGTGCGATGGGTGCTGGTGCAATGAGCAGCAACGGGGGCCGGTGCGGTGGGAGCGGCGCGGCGGGCAGTGGTGCAGCGGCTCCGGCCGGCGGGCTCAGCCTCGGCGGGGATCCGGGGCTGCCGCCAGGCGGCCGGCGGAGGGGGCCGGGCGGAGGGGCCGGCGGAGGGGGCCGGGCGGAGGGGGCCGGGCGGAGGGGGCCGGGCGGAGGGGCCGGCGGAGGAGGCGCCGCCCCCGGAAGCGGCGGGCGGGCAGGCGGGCGGGCAGGCGGCGGGGCTGGGGGGGGCGCCGGGAGCGGGGACGGGGGGGGGGCAGAGCGAGCGAGCGCGCCCGGCGAAGGGGCCGGAGTCGCGGCGGCGGCAAGATGGCGGCCAAGTCGGATGGCGGCGGCGGCGGCGGCGGCGTGGGTTTCGCCCAGCTGCACAACCTGGACGAGGCGGCGGCGGCGGCGGCGGCGGCGGGCGTCTGCGGCGGCGTCGGGGCAGCGGCGGCCGAGGGTGCGGAGGAGCCGGGCGGCAGCAGCTCCTTGCACATCTGCCACTGCTGCAACACGTCGTCCTGCTACTGGGGCTGCCGGAGCGCCTGCCTGCGCAGCCTCTTCGGGCGGGCGGCCGCCGCCGCCGCCGCCGAGCCGCTGGCCCCGCGCCCCCCCGCTCCCGCTCCCGCCGCCGAGGGTCCGCAGGTCGTTGCGGGGGCCGAGCGGCCGTGGCTGGACTGCCTGTGGATCGTGCTGGCGCTGCTGGTGCTGCTGGGGGACGTGGGCACGGACCTGTGGCTGGCGCTGCACCACTACGGGCGGCGGGACTACGTGTGGTGCGGGCTGACGCTGGCCTTCGTCCTGCTGCCCTCGGTGCTGGTGCAGATCCTCAGCTTCCGATGGTTCGTGCAGGACTACACGGGCGGCGGGCTGGGCGCCGTGCAGGGGCTGAGCAGCCGCGGGCCGCCCATGATGGGAGCCGTCGGCCGCCGCGGGGCACCCGCCACCCCCGGGGCGCAGCGCCTCTGCAGGATCTCCGTCTGGGTCTGGCAGTCCGTCATCCACCTGCTGCAGATGGGGCAGGTCTGGAGGTGAGCGGCGGCGCGGGCGGGACCCTCCGGGGTAGAGGGGGACGCGGGGCAGGGACCCTCCTGGTGCCAGGGGGATGCGGAGCAGGGACCCTCCTGGATAGAGGGGGACGCGGGGCAGGGACCCTCCTGGTGCCAGGGGGATGCGGAGCAGGGACCCTCCTGGTTAGAGGGGGACGCGGGGCAGGGACCCTCCAGGTGCCAGGGGGATGCGAGGCAATGTCGCCTCCTGGTTAGAGGGGGATGCGAGGCAATGTCACCTCCTGGTTAGAGGGGGACGCAGGGCAGGGTCCCTCCTGGATAGAGGGGGACGCGGGGCAGGGACCCTCCTGGTGCCAGGGGGATGCGAGGCAGTGTCGCCTGCTGGTTAGAGGGGGACGTGGGGCAGGGTCACTTGGCTCCAGAGGGACGCGGGGCAGGGTCATTTGGCTCCACAGGGATGTGGGGCAGTGTCACCCGCTGGTTCGAGGGGACGTGGGGCAGTTCACCTCCTGGTTCAAGGGGACATGGGGCAGTTCACCTCCTGGTGCCAGGGGCACGTGGGTTAATGTCACCTCCTGGTTCGAGGGGGCACGGGGCAAGGACCCTCCTGGTTAGAAGGGGACGTGGGGCACGGACCTTCCTGGTTCAAGGGAGACGTGAGTCATTGTCCCTTCGTGGTTAAAGATGGACGTGGGGCAGTATCACCTCCTGGCTAAAGGTGGATGTGGGGCAGTGTCACCTCCTGGTTCGAGAGGGACGTGGGGCAGAGTCCCTTCTGGCTTGAGGGGGACGTGGGTTGTTGTCACCTTGTGGTTAAAGGTGGACATGGGTCAGTGTCACCTCGTGGTTTAAGACAGCTGCGGGTCAGTGTCACCTCTTGATTTGAGAGGGATGTGGGGCAGTGTCACCTTGTGCTTTGAGGTGGACATGGGTCAGTGTCACCTCATGGTTAGAAGTGGATGTGCGTTGATGTCCTCTGGCTGAGGTGGGGTGGACATGGCTCAGTGTTATCTCCTAGTTGGGGATGGATGCGGGGCTGTGTCACCTCTTGGTTTGAGGTGGCAGTGGGCCATTGCCAGGTCCAAGGTGTGCATGTATCAGTGTCAATCTTGGGGTCTGAGGTGGATGTGGGTCATTGTCACCTCCTGGTTTGAGATGGCTGTGGGTCAGTGTCACGTCATGGTTTGAGGTGGACAAGGGTCACTTGTGGTCTGAGGTGGATGTGGGTCTGTGTCACCTTGCGGTCTGAAGTGGAGATGGGTCACTGTCCCTTGGATGAGGTGGTTGTGGATCAGTGTCACCTCATGATCTGAGATGGACATTCTTCGGTGTCCTGTCATGTTTTGATGTGGGTCACTGTCCCCTGGCTGAAGTGGGGCAGTGGAAGTCAGTTTCACCTCGTGGTCTGAGATGGACGTGGGTCAGTGTCACCTCATGCTTTGAGGTGAAGCTGGCTCACTGTCCTGTGGCTGAGATGGGATGGATGGGGATTGCTGTCAGCTCATGGTCTGAGATAGACGTGAATCAGTGGCATCTTGTAGTCTTTAAGGTGAAGAGAAGTTCCCCAAAATGTGGCTGTGGGGCTGAGGTGGGAGGAGTGGGGTACATTGGTTCAAGCAAGATGTTGGGTTGGCGCTCTCCATGTGGATATATGGAGTGAGCACCGTTTCACTGAGGGGAGTCCTGAAGGGAGGAGAGATGCCCCCCAAAATGAGTCTGTGGGGCTGGGGAGAGAGGAATGGGGGCTGCTGTCACCTCATAGCCTGGAAGGGACACGGATTGGTGCCCCTAAGAGAGCTGGAACTGGAAGTGGTTCCAGCTCCATGGGGCTATAGATGGTGCCTCAAGGGATGGGGTAGGCTTTCCCCACACACGTGGGGTAGGATGGGCTGGGGGGGCAGGAGCTGGTGGAGGGGACCCCTGGTGGGTGACAGTGTGGAGGCAGGACTGGGGGTGACCCTTGCACCAGCAGCACTGAGCAAGGAAGTCCTGTGGCCCTGGGCAGGTCTTACCCCACGGCTTCCCTTCTGGTGCTGGGGAAGGCAAAGGAAAAATCCCACAGAAAGCGGGGAGCTGCTCCAGAGAGGGTCTGCAGAGGGGTGGACGGCAGACCCTCAGCTGCTGAGTGCTGGGATGTGCTGTTTCCAGACGGCTGGTGTCCTCCTGGCATGTATCGAATCCCTTGCAGATGATGAGGGGGTGAGGGTCGCATCCGTCCCCGAGAGCATCTCCTCACCTGGCGGAGGAGGAACCCCCCAGCTCGCTGCCCCCCAGCCCGTACAGAAGGAGCAGGTTGTGGGAGTGGAAAACTGCAGCGTGATGCCTGGGCTGTGGCTTTGGCGACAGAAGAAGCCTTCTTCTGGGGAGAGTGGGGACAGCGTTGGGGTTGCAGGTGTGAGACTGAAGGTCAGGGATGGGGACTGTGCCGCCCCAGTGGTGGAGGTTCTGGGGCAAGGGAGATACTGGACAGGGAACATTCTGGGAGGTGACCCCCGGCTCGGTGGGAATAAAAAAGCATCCGCCAGAGCGAGCTGGAAATTGCATTAATGCTACCCCAAAAGAGATGGAGGAGGAGGAGGCAGGGAGGGATGCTCCAGGATGAAAAGCCTGTAGATGCTAACACTTGCAGAGAGATGTCGGTTCTTACGGAAGGGGGTGTTGTAAGGACAACTGGAAAGACCCGGCTGTGGCTCAGGGTCCTCCGAGATGGTTCATAATGACATGGAAGGGGCATGAAGTGCGGATGGTGGAGGGAAGTCTCCGGGTTGTGTCACAGGGTGATGGATGCACCCCTCTACCCCATGGATGGGTTAGACTGAAGGGAAGAGGCTGCAGATGGGGCTGGTTGGGGGTTATGGCATCTAAAATAGGGAGAAGACGGTGAATTGTTTTAAGGCGGGGGGGGGGGGAAGATGTTACGTCATGGAGAAGCCCTGGAGGAGCTTGCAGGAAGGGTTAATATCTCTGCGTTGGCATTTCCTAGATGAATTAATGGGGCTAAAATAACCTCCCCGGTGGATTGCAGGAGTCTTTTTTTTGGGGGGGCGGGAGAATATGGATGAGAAAAAAGATGAAGGGGGAGGCAGAAACTGGTGATTGATGGGGAGGTCCTTTCTCCCCCCCTCCCTCGTCTGGGAAGCCGAAGGGGTTAACCCTGCTGCCTACTGAAACCGGGGAAGAAGTGGCTGGAGTTAAGATGGAGCCAGCGTGGTTGAGCCTGGGGGATGGGGTGCGGGGGTGGAGGCAGGGGAGGGCCTTGACACCTCTGCCGAGGACACCCCTCTCTCCGGATAAAACGAATACACACATCAAAGATAGTTTGTTTATCTTTAAAGAAGCCGAGGGAGGGGAGGGGATCTGCGTGGGAAGGGTGCCTGAAACCTCTACCCAGGAAACGAGCCCATGGAATCGTGCAGAGGGACTGCAAATACATATTTCTTCTGCATCTTCAATGTCATTTGTGTGGTGCTGAAAGCACTTCTGCTGAGGGGCTTGTTATTATTATTATTTTGCAGTCGAGATTTGGGCTGGGGGATGTCTGCGGGTGATGCGTGTGAGGATGATGAATTGGAACGCGATGATGAATTGGAACGCGACCCTTTCTCTTGCTTTCCCTGCTGCTCCTGAGTCCTGATCTCCAGTTCTCCATGCAGATGCTCCTCTGTCAGGCTGGGATTTTTTCCCTTCCAAGCAGAAATAAATGATTGTGTGTTAGCTGTGGTGAGAGCCGGCATTTGCAAAACCACCCCGTACCCCTGCACACGGTGGGGACACTGAAGCGATGCCCGCAGAGACAGATGCCGGGCATCTGGAGGGGGGATTTTCTCCCGTAATATGAAGAAGCAAAGCTCAGGTTGCCCAGACTTTGTTAATGCAGAGAAAAATGTTTGCTTCCGAGGTTATGCAGGGCTGAGACTGCCAGAAGGGACCGAAAAGGAGCTCTGCAGAGCGGATCTCGTTAGGTGAAAGGAGGGAGCTTTCCTGTTCATCACCAGTCTCACTAGCAAACAGCTCCTGCTTCTTAAAACACGCCGAACAGTCTGGTCGGCGTGGAGCTGGCTCCCAATATCTGACCGGAGCAGGAATTAACTTCAAGGAATTAACTTCCTGGGATTGGTGGGCTGTCCTCCACAAGGGTGTCTTTTCTCATTCCCACTATAGCTATTGCAAATGCCATTAAAATTAATCTTGAATGTGGTGATGGGACTAATGCTGGAAGGCGCTGTTTTAGCGCTGCTTGCCTGTAGCTAAATTGCTTCATGCTGTTAAGAAGTTTGTATGTGGGGATGAAGGAGGAAGACCTAGGACAGTCTTAAGTTCAGTGCATAATGCACCAAGCGTGATTTCCTGCACGCTCACGGATACGCGCTGCGACTGCCTGTGGCAACATCGGGATTGTAGGTTGTGTAGAGGATGTTTGGGGCTATTGCTCAGCAGCTGGAAGCAAAATTTTAGAGAATAGAGGGGGCAGGTTAGAGTTGTACAGAAATCCTCATCCCGAATTGCCAAGGGCTTGCTGCTTGGTGAGTGTTAGGCAGTCTGGGTTTTGATTTGGGGGGTTATACAGTTCCTGGAAGGATGACTTCTCCTAAATATTGGGAAGTTTTGCCAATAAGGGGATGAATCAATAACATTTTATGGCAGAAATATAAACCTACATCGGGCTCTTATTTTAGCAAGATTGTTCATTTTGTCAGGATTGTGGGAGAAGTAGCCGATTGTTTCTGAGCAATCTAGTGGGAGATTTGCCTTCTGTCCATGTCCTCTGTTGTCCTGTTCAGATAGAGTCGTGACCAGCCAGGAATGCTGGGAGGGGGCAGTGCTGGTACTTGGCGGGGGGAGGGGGTATGTGTGTGCTTAGTGATATTTCTGGGGTTTTGTGGTTGATTTTGGCTCAGCTGAGAACTTAAGGCTGTGTTAACGCTGCCTGCCTGTAGTGGCTGCTGGAAATAAAGTATACATACACATTTTAAAGATACGTGTGTGTGTGAATTTTGATATATGTGTATTTAATTGCTACTTTAAGTGGTATGATCTCAAATGTGATCTGGTAAATCTCAGATTCTGGGTTTTTTAATCTTTATGAATCTACAGTTTTTACCTTTCATCTCAAATCTCCTAGACTATCTTGAAAGCTAGAACGATTCAGCCAGGCTGTCCAAAAAGTGAAGGATGCCAGTTGGGTCCTATTCTGCTCTCTACTGAGCTGCTGTGCTTCATGCTGCAGAAGGGTTTTTCATTGAGGAGGGACATTGCTGTGCTGTGGTTTTGCTGGAAATGGGCTGAAGGCAAGTTAGCATCAGAGCTTGCCAGAGCTGTTGCTTTTGCTGAAGCCATTCAGCTGTGTGAGTTCAAGAGAAGCAATTTTGACTTCAAGTTTTCTTATCTTGAAGAGTTGCATAAGTTGTAATAATGGCAATTAAGAGTATAACTTCTGTGTCTGATGTACCTTTGGTTAACCTCAGTTATAAGTGGGTTAGTGGGTCATGATTGCTGTCCTGGAGGTTCAGAACATAAAGTACAATCCTTCATGTGGTCGAACGCTATAAGGAAATCCTTATTGGATTCCATTGGATTAACAGTATGTGGATTTTGAGCTAAATGAATGCTGATCAGCTGGAAATTGCTCTCGTGTCTGTGAAACTGTCAGTAAGGGTAAGTTTCGTGACTTGAATGTAATCTGTTAGTGGGTTTTGGTTTTGAAACTGATTTGAATGCATATTTAGAAGCAAAACATTCTGTAAAAAAAACAAACAAACCAGAACTACCCTTGTCACTGTTTTGACATTAAAACCACCTTGTGTACGTGTGTGATTAAAAGAAAAATTCCTAATATTTAGGCAAAGGCTTGACATTGTGTTTATTAGTGGAAAGACCAGATCTATGAGTTGTTCATCTTTTGGCATGCCTGGAGGTGGAAGGATGAATCAATGATTTAAATGGAATATGTGTTATTTAATGACAATGTGATGAGTGTGTTTAGGCTGTACTAAAATACTTTGTTTTGGGATGAACTGTGAGTTGGACAACATGCAACTTTGGATAGTTTAGCTATCCAGGCAGCTACAGCTCTGCCTAAGTCTCTTGAAATGGGAGATGAACAGAGAGCTGCCGACCTAATGCTGCCTCACTGTCTCAGTTTGGGATCATAGAATCATAGAATCACCAGGTTGGAAGAGACCCACCGGATCATCGAGTCCGATGTTCAGCTCTGTAGAGCCTTTCTGTGAATTTACTGCCTGTCCTGGCACGCGCAAATATTTTTTTTTCAGCTTTTTTTTTCTGGTTAGCTTGTCTGGCAGCTAAGTTCTTCCCTTTAGCCAAGTTTTAACAGCTTGCTTTTATAGTATGGAGTTTTGTCAGCTTTTGACAAGTTGGCAGAGAGAAGACATACTGGGATAGATGATAAATATGTTCTCCCTACAAAATCACGTCTGGGATGTAAGATTGGGTGGGTTTTTTTTCCAGCGAGGTGATATTTCCTTCTGAAAACCTTACCCATTCTGCCCCTGTTTCTGAGAGTTTTCTGTGGGATCTCTGTAAGTGCTGTGGGTGTAGAGGTCTGAAGACATTGAATATGAAGTGCAAGGCAGGTAGGTTGTGTGTGTGTAAAAATAATCATCATTATAATAATCACAAAAAAAAGCTGTATCACTTGAGTAGGGTCTCCATTGCTTGCGGGGTGGTGGTGAGGCTCCATGTCTTGTTGACTGCTACCCACTAGAGGGGGTCAAACCACAGATGTTGAAGCAGATCTGCTCTGCCAGCCTTGGGAGGGCAGAGTTTTCTCCAAACCTTGACTTCAGACAAATAATGTGCTGCCCTGATGTGGTGGGAACTCACCTTCCCATGCAATTCAGTGTTTCTGCAGCCACAGCATGGCTTGGGAAGGTGGGTGAGTGGGATTTTGAGGAGAAACTGGAATTTGGTTTCCTCTTGGAAGTGGGGATGCTGTTGAGGAGGACCCAGGTGGGCACAAGATGCTGTGTGGGTGAAGTGATCCTGTGGTGACGACAGCTGCCATGGTATTTGGGGAGGAGGAAGTAGAAGCAAAAATCCTTTGGTGGCCTGGCTTTGTTCTTAGTGGAACCAGCATAAAGTTGCCATGGCTTTCAAGACAGGGACACCAGTGTGAGGTATTTTCAAGAGACCATCTCCAGGAGTCTGAAAACTACAAGGGAAGGTGGCTGCTTTGAGGTTGGACTGCAGGCTGCTTTCCTAAATGCTACCACCTGCTTGGCTTTTGACCCCTTCCAGTTGCTCAGGCTTCACACTGAACTCTAGGAAAGCCAGTCTTGCCTGTTTTTCCATGTGCCCTACAGCTTTATCTCTGATGCCAGTGGCAACCTGAAAGCCCTCATCCTGGTGGAGGGGAGGCAGGGTGTCAAGAGAAGGAGAAAAGATGGTTCATCTGGTTTTTTTAATGTTGAAATTATAAGCTCTCTCTTTTCCACCTTTCTAGACACTTCCATTTTGCTTTTAGCTGCATTGAGCTAGCTTTATTCTTTGCAGTGGTTCTCCTCTCAGAAAAAAATGTAGGTTGTTCAGGGAGCATTTCCTTTAATGAAAAGGATGGAGGTAGAACTGATGGTGATAAAGCATCTCTTTGGAGGAGAGCCGCTTTCGCTGTCTTGAGACTGTAAGGAACAGAAATTGGACGTCAAACATGTAATTTTCCTTGGGGAATGAAGGTGGGCCTATGGAGAAGTCTGGATCCCTCGCAGAACTTCTCCCTATATCTTTTATTTTGCTTTATTTCCCCTGAATCCTGACTTGATTTTTAGCACCTCATGAAAATCAGTGGTAGTGTAAGCCAGTGTTTTAACGCCTGAAAGCTTTTAGGCAGGAGGAGCGATGAATTGGAGTTATGCTTTGCTATAGCTAGAGATAAAATTAAGTTGTAATTAAAGGAGGTGTAAGCAAAGAACATGAGCCGAATATTGCTACTTCATTGACCCACTCTCTGCTGCTGTGCTAGATTGATACCCTAGTCTGCTATGACTGCCTTCCAGCACTGAGATGCTTTTCCAAATGGGATCCCAAAAAAATGTGGGAAGAGCTTTCCTAGGGAGAAGGATCTTTAGAAAATCTTCAAACCTGGCAGCAGTCTCTGGTGGGAGGAACAACTTGCATTACTAGCTCTGTGGAGCTGAACAACACAATCTTTGCAAGGCACATCCGCAGGCATGTCCAATGTCCTTGGCAACTGGTGATGCCTGCGGTGTCAAGGATGCTTCGAACGTCTCCTTGGCTTGTGGGACAGAGCCAAATGCCCTGTCCCGGTGTGGCTGGGAGCAGCCCACTGCAGATTACTGTAGCTGGGCTTTGATTTTTTTGTTTTTTTGAAACTCCTTCCACTGCAGGAATTCATATTGCCCACCATCCTGTGTTCCTGTTTTAGCCTATGGTTGGTTATATGTAACTGCTGTAGCATAGGAGTCACCTTTACCTTGCTGGTCTGACCCACGGACTGAGTACTCCCTTTCAAGTACACACACGCTCAGATAGCATGTGTCTGTCTGCTTCCATTATTTTGGTATAAATGGATGTGTTATTCCTTCCATCAGTGTCTAGAAGCCCTAGCTGAATCAGCAGCCCTGTTAGAGCAAAATCGGATCTTGGCCAAGAGACAAAAAATAGAGCAAAAGGCAATCTTAGATGTGTCCCCAAAACCATAACGGGACGTGAAGACTGTGCTTCTCCTCACGTCTCCTTTCTTCTGAACTCTGTGAGAGCTCAGGTTCACGTATGAAATATTCACAGTATGTCCTTAACTGCCTTCAGCTGCACAGAAGTTCCTGTGCAGAATTGGCAGCTTTGCTGAAACCTCCTGTTTTCAAGTTCAGAGCCTTTCTCACCAAGACCTCTTCTTCCTCTGCATGGTTGCACGCTAGGAGGATTTGGTTTCCCTGATGCAGAGGCAGTTGCGAATCTTTGCATCCCAAATGAATACCTGTGTATTGTATTCCCTCTTGCACAGGATGTGTTGAGGGGATAGGCTTAGAATCACAGAATCATAGAACGGTTTGGGTCGGAAAGGACCTTAAAGCCCATCCAGTTCCAAGCCCCCTGTCATGGGCAGGGACATCTTCCACTGAATCATTTGCTGAAAGCGCCATCCAACCTGGCCCTGAACACCTTCAGGGATGGGACTTCCACAGCTTCTCTGGGCAACCTGTGCCAGTGCCTCACCACCCTCACAGGAATACATTTCTTCCTAATATCTAAACTAAATCTCCCCTCTTTCAGCTTCAAACCATTCCCCTCATCCTATCTCTGCATTCCCTGACAAAGAGCCCCTTCCCAGCTTTCCTGTAGCCCCCCTTTAAGTACTGGAAGGCTGCTGTAAGGTCTCCATAGAGCCTTCTGTTCTCTAGGCTGAACAAGCCCAACTCTCTCAGCCTGTCCTCATATGGGAGATGCTCCAGCCCTCAGATCACCTTTGTGGCCACTTCTGGACTTGCTCTAACAGATTCGTGTTCTTCCTGTGCATATTCTCACTTGTCCCAAAACTCCCCTGGGAAATTGGACTAAGTCTGAAGTGCATCACGAATGTGCCTTAGATGGTCTGCGAATGGGCCCTGAAAGAGAGAAGCCTGTTGTAAACAGGAGTAGATTAACACTGCAGAGGTCTGCACTTACGCTGGAAAAACTCAGTAGGTTGATGTGCTTTATCACCCTTTCCACCTTTGCAGGTCGTTTTGATTGTGGGAAAAATTTGCTTTAAAGCCCCCACCAATTTGGCAGGGCTCTTATTAAAAACTCTTCAGGAGCCATGATGCAAAGGGCATCTGGCACCTGGAGCTGCCTTTATCACCTTCCTAATTAAACCTGTGGAAAAGGCAAATCAAACCCAAGCGACAGAGGAGTGTGGCTGCCTGCCGGAGCCTCCTTTAGCTCGTGAGTCTTGCTCAGTAGGGTTTTCTGTGGGGCAGGGCTGATAAGCTGTGCTTCTGCTTGCACAGTGGGTGCTGAGCTTCACAGCTCTCCACAAAACTAGAGGAGCAATGGGCTGCAGGGTCCATTCAGCAGGGTGGCTCAGGCTTGTCTGCTTAAGCAGGAGGATGACAGGTATCCCTGTAAGTCTGCAGAGAATTCCGGTGCCTGGGAAAATCACCGTTTCCCCAGTTTCTTTTGTATAAGAAGAACAGTTTAACTCTTCGGGCTTGGTTCTCCTACACAGACAGTCCTGGATGATAGGGTTGGCAGTAATGCACTGTCTCATGTGCAGAACGCAGAAGACGGGCGTAAAGCACCAGGAGTGGTTTTGAGTTTGGGATTGGAATTCATCCCAGTTATGTCTAAGCAAGGGAAAAAAGAGCAATGGAGGCCGATGTTGTTGAAGTGAAAATTGTAAAGAGTGGTATAAGCAGAAGGCATTTAAATAATGTAAACAGTCTGGCAGGGGAGGAGGGATGGGAGGCATTCCAGAAACAAAGGGAAAATAGTTTTAAAACATGGCTAAAAATACACCAACTCTTGAATTCCAGAGATTATCTCAATTAGTGCTTTTTCAGTATATCTTTACAACAGAATTGTAGGAGTTCACAAAAGATAATAGAGGCTATGAGATATGGACAAGTGATATTAATTTGTTTAATTAAAAGGATGTAGGGCTCCCTAAAATAAGAATCGCTTATCTTCTGTCGCAGGGAGGGACAAGGTTATATTCGGAAAACCGTGGCTTGTAGCGTTGTGGTGCGGAGAAAGGGTGGTGAGAGCCAACGCTGGGAGGAAGAGCTCCTTCTTCAGCCTCGGTCGTTGCTTGCTCAGTGACTTTCAATAGCAAATCGCTTCCCATGGGATTAAAATGCCTGCAGACAAACACACTTTAGCTGGAGCTGTGCGTGTGTGTGGACTTGGCGGCCTCTGGCTTTGGAGGCGTGCTACCACGTGTCGGAATTCACATCCAGCCTCTGCTCTCGCGTCTCCATTCCTTGGCGTGGGGGAGAAAGATGAGTTTATATCCAGGCATGTTTTAAGTGTAGGGAGAGGCGGTATGGTCCAGGGAGGAAAGGAGACCCTCATGCAGATCTAGATTAAATTAGACCCCCAGATGTGTATTAAAATGTTAAGTAGCACTAAGCTCTGTATCCCAGCTCAGCAATATTTCGAGGCACTTTATTGCTTTAATGGAGGGATAAAATAGAACCTGCAATTATAGTAATTTTTTCTAATTGAATATTTTGCTTTATTCTTTCCCTTTCAAAGCATGACTGTAAGTACTAGCCTTCATAAAGCTTTGGAAATATTTATACTTTCCCATTCTGGCAATGGGTGTATGTACACTTTTTCGTGGGCAGACAGTTTCAGTCCCTTGTGGCTGGGGAATCATAGAAAAATAGAATTATTTGTGTTGGAAGGGACCTTGAAGACCATCCAGTTCTTTGCCATGGGCAGGGACACCTTTCACTCAGGTTGCTAAAAGCCTCATCCAGCCTAGTCTTGAACACCCCCAGGGATGTGGCATCCACAACTTCACTGGGCAGCCTGTGTCAGGGCCTCACCACCCTCACAGGAAAAAAATATCTTCCTAATACTTCATCTAAATCTCCCCTCTTTCAGCTTAGAACCGTTACCCCTCATCCTATCCCTGCACTCACTGATGAAGAGCCTCTCTCCAGCTTTCTTGTAGGTCCCCTTGAAGTACTGGGAGGCTGCTCTCTGGAGCCTTCTCTTCTCCAGGCTGAACAAGCCCAGCTCTCAGCCTGTCCTCATATAGGAGGTGCTCCAGCCCTTGGATCATCTTGGTGGCTCTAACAGGTCCATGTCCTTCATGTGCTGAGGAGTCCAGAACTGAACACAATACTTAAGGTGAGGTATCACCAGAGCAGAGGGACAGAATCCACTCCCATCAAAAGAAGTGGTCACGCTTCTTTTGATGCAGCCCAGGATATGGTTGGTTTTCTGGGCAGCAAGCACACGTTACCAGCCCATGTTGGGACAATAAATACTTCTGTGGTTGTTTTAATCACCTTGCCATTATCACTGGGAAGTACTATTTTCCCATGTAGTGGAGAGGGGAATGTGGTGTTACAGATTGTTTTCCATCACTGTACCTGTGCTTGACGTGATTTTGTCAGGTGTCTTTTTAATTAATTTATTGTTCACACAGGGCTAGTGCTCGACAGATGTATCCAGTCTTTTATCCCCAGGCCGTGTTCTGTGTGGGAGGACGAGATCCTTGATTTCTGCCACCTAGGTTGACTTTGTGAAGGAGGATAAGGAAGAAGACTCTAGGGATCTAGTTTGAGCAAGTAGGTAGCAGGTAGAAGTAAAAGCTGAAGGGCAGCGTCCTTGTCTAGTGGGACAACGTTGCTGGGGAATTAAACAGGAATTGCTGGTGGGATAGTTGGGTGTCAATTCTGGTTTTTGAAGTAGCCATTTCTGGTGCCACAAAACACCAGCTTTTTAAACATAAGTTCCTACCTCCAGCTCAAGCCTCAAGCAGGCAGAAAGATACAGATAAATTAACATAATAATTGTGTTGTGCATTCTCTGTACTGAATATCTGGTTTAAAGAGGGAGATTTGCTGATACGTCCTCCACACGTACACCCGTGATGGGATGCGATCAGTGTTACGCTGCTGCAATAACTGTCTTAAAGGGGACTTTTGATCCAATAAACTGCTTATCTCATGTAGTTGTCCTTTCATCTCGCGTGGGTGGTGTGTGACAGCTGATTGAAGGCGCAATGTTGTGGTTCATTTATGAATATTAATTAGCAATAGAAATAATTTGTAACAGTATGCACCTACAACTCCTGAAGCACTGACTGCAGAAATGCATCTGTTTCTTCTTTGTGGGAGACTTATGGCTATGGGGCAAGATGTGAAGTCATGTCGGGGTGTGAAGTCCTGCTGACAAGTTGACTTGGTGATACAGTGAAGAGGTTGCTGCGAAGCTTTGTTCCTCAGCGTTTGTTAGAAAGGGGCTGGGGAAGAAACAGTTTCTTTGGGGAAAGCTGCAGTGGTGCCTTGCCAAGTCACGTGCATCAGACCCAGAGCGGGAGGGGGCGGTTGAGGCTTTCTCATCAGCATGTGGCTGCGTTGAAAGGCAGCGTAACAGACTTCTGTGTCCTTGTTTTTGTGAAGGACATGCTTTTCTCCCGAACACTTAATCTTACCTTAGTCCTTGTCAGTCCTGTTCCATCGTCACGCGTTGACGTAAACACATTGTACCACTGACGTCAGGAAAAGCTCCCGCCCAACATCTGGTACAGCCTGCTTGTGGATGATATAGGAGCCTCTCTGTGAGTCTGTCCTGTTGCTTTCATCTGCTCGCTCGAATAACTGTCCTAAAAAATCCTATCATGTGCGCTTATCAAGTGTAGATCCTTCTTCATCTCACCTGCCTGGAACTCACCCTCGATGGCTGTGTCTCCACTTGCAAGTGGCAGGATTTGTCCTCTGGCCCTGAGATGGGTTAGCACGGTGTGGCCATTTCTGTCACGTTAAGTTTTTTTAGCTTTCGGGGGAGGGTGACTGCTTCCAGATGCTGTGCCAACTCTGTAGCGGTGCTGAGGAGCTGCTGGGGTGAGGGCTGGTAGGTTCAGGCTAAAATTGTGCCCGGGACGGTCCTATGGTGGTTGAGCTGTAGAGGCAGCAGCATCCTAATGTACCAGAAGGAACCCAGAAAGACGTAATAGTTTTGGAAGGAAAATATTCTCCTTACTTAGGGTTAATCTTTATTATCTTATAAGAATATGTGGTTTGTGGGGGTTTTTTCCCAGCTTGTAAAGGTGCATCCACCCTAAATGAGTCTCTAGCAACTTGGTTAAACACTGCAACAGGTTGTCCGGAGAGGTGGTTGATGCCCCATCCCTGGCAACTATTCAAGACCAGGCTGGATGGGGCTCTGAGCACCCTGACCTGGGTGAAGATGTCCCTTACCATCACAGGGATTGGACTGGGTGGGCTTTCAAGGTCACTTTCCACTCAGATCATTCTGTGATTCTATGAAAATCCACTGCTGGCTTTTGGCTGCGGCCACATGATTTGCCTGTTTGGTTCTGAATTTATTTTGTGGCCCATGTGTGTGCTCAAGTATGGAGCCTTGATCCCTTCTTTGGGTTAGATATCACCTTTGGGAGATTTGTATTTATAATGCTTAAGGATGAAGTCCAGGTGAACAGTGGATAAAGAAAAATTGCTTAGGCATATCCTCCTAGCTGAGACCCAGATATTCATCACCATGTGAACCCGTCCAGCCCACATGCTGATGGAGGAGGATGTGGCTTGTCTTTCTGCAGCTTCCTTCAGCGTGTGTTGTTCCACAGGGAGGACCTGGTGGGGTTATCTGGGACAATCCTGGGAATGCAGGACAGGCGGAAAGCCAGAAGTGTGCACTTCTGGGCTCGTTCATCTTCAGTCAGATCCAGCTGAACTCAATTTGTGGGTTAATTTTTATTTTAAAGCAAGCTGAGTAATTAGCTGATTTACTTTAAAACTCCTCAGAGCCCTTAAAACCAGTGGTTTAGAAGTGGGTTGATTATTCCGCTTTCTTCAAAGCACGAGGTATTAGGAAAGTCGTCTCCTGCAGGCATGTGCCTTTTGCAGCCCTCAGGCACCCCATGGGTGCACGATGGCACAAATCCATTGTGCATCGTGCCACTGGTTTGGAGCAGGGCATGACAGATGTCAGAGGATGATCACCATGACCTGCAGGTTCAGGTTTGGTGGGAATGAAGTAAATGGCAGAGCTGGGTTAGGTCTTTGTACCAGCACACGCTTTGCTTTTCAATCGTGAGCTTTAGATCTGGGATAATAAAACATCAAAGTAAACCATACTGTTGTGGATACAGGAAAATCAGGACGCTCAGTGGGACTTAAGGGAGTAATAAATTTGTTCTATATTTAATCTCATATTTATCGCAGCGTCAGTATGAGACCACTTCATTTTACTACTTTAACTGTACCCAAGAATAACTGAATCCTTGAAATATTGAGAAAGTGGCTAATGCCTGGTGGGAACAGATGGGATCCAGCTTTAATAGTTATTGATTGGTTTCAAAAAGCTCCCAGTGATATCACATCTTAGCTACTGTATGCTGGCAGTTAAAATCCTATCAGTTATTTAAGATTAGAAGTAATTGTAGATTTGCAACTTTATTATCTTTCAGTATATAAATACATCCAGGGCTTCAGGTGTCATTTACAATTTTGTACAAAAATGATGGTTGATCTGCCACAGTTTTATCCTGTGAAGAGTTTGGCATCCCTGAGTTCAGATGTTCTTGAGTGTTTCCTCAGCAACTCTTGCTTTCTACAACTACCTCAAAGCAGGTTGTAGTGAAGTGAGTGCTGGTCTCTTCTCCCAAGTAACAAACAATAGGATGAGATGAAATGGCCTCAAGCTGTGCCAGGGGAGGTTTAGATTGGATATTTGGAAAAATATCTTTACTATAAGAGTAGTGAAGCATTGGAACAGGCTGCCCAGGGAAGTGGTGGAGTTACCACCCCTGGAGGTGTTCAAAAAATATGCAGGTGTGGCGCTTCAGGACATGGTTTAGTAGGTACGTTGGTGGTGTGTTGATGGTTGGACTGGATGATCTTGGAGGTCATTTCCAACCTTAATGATTCTATGATTCTGGGCAGTTGATGTGGCTTCCCTGATCGGGATGCGAACGCTTATTTGTAGTCTTTGTTGCATAATGAACACCAGAGACAAATGAATCCTGTAGGGCTGGTCTTACTGCTCGGTCCTTTCTGATGATGCTCCATAATCTCAGAACACGCAGGAGAGTCTGCAAAGGTAGACTGAAAAAAAAAAAAGCGGGGATCTCATAAGAAAATAAAAATTGACTCTAAATAAGGGGAATCCTAGAATCATCAAACGGCTTGGTTTAGAAGGAACTTTAAACGTCATGCAGTTCCAAACCCTTGTGATGAACAGAGATGCCTTCCACCGCATCAGGGAAATTTTCCTTCCAAGAATTCAGTAGAGCAAACAGCAAGAGTAAACACTGCTTTTTCAATACTAAAACTCTGCCTGGGTAACCTAGCATTTACCTGAATAATCCTTCCGTTGCTGTGCTTCAAAACATCACCTAAATTGATGCTTTATTACCATTTGTGCAGAGCGTGATTTTAGTCTTTGTTTTACAGCTCTGGAGTTCAACAATTCCATTTATAATTTTTTTTTTTTTTTCCTTCTGGTACGGCTTGTTGCACAATTAGAGCTTAGTTAAAGGCTCTCATTATTTCTCCTTGTTGTGATCAAGCCCTGCCTGGAACAAACCACTGAATTTTCTGTTTGAACACGCAGATCTCACTGTAATTCCCTGCTGCTCCTTTAACCAAGAACCAGCTCTTTGTAGTTTCTGGGCAGTGACCAATTTTTTAGCAGTGAGGACAAATTATTTCTGACCTTTTTATTTTTCTTGTTGGTTTTTAACTGTTTTCTCAGAGAAAAAAAAAAGCTACTACAATTATTAGGAGCTACGGAACTGCAGCAGGGAGTTTGAGTTCAGGGTTTAGGTTTGATTTCTGATGGCTTTGCTGACTTCTTTGCCTGGAACTGGATTATTTTCCCCTTTCTTTCAGGGGATTAGGGGATTTGTACACCAGCACTCCTGGGAAGGTCACATCTCTCCCCTTTGCTTTGAATGATTTGCTTTTATGGTGCTGAAAGCCCTTTTGGGGGGAAATGGAGAGGAAAGGTGAAATCCTTCTTGTGCTTTGGAGGGGAGCTGTTGAAGTATTCAACATAGGAATTAATGAACAAGGATGTACCAATTGAAAATCCACTAGTTAGTGCCATTTCCCACATGGAAAGTTGGGCTTGCTTGAATAGAAAGCTGTTGAAGCCTCCTGGCTGCTGCAGGAGCTGGACTGTGATCAGGACAGCATTTCTGGCTGGGATCCAGTGCCAGGGTCTTACGCACTACGGTGAAGTCACTGCTCATGAAGGACTGCAGCCCCCTAACAGCACACTTAATCTTTCTGAATAAAAAGTTAAAATGTATGTATTTAGAATAGATATTGTGCCCAGCATTGGCCTGTAGAATCATAGAATCATCAAGGTTGGAAAAGACCTCTAAGACCATGAAGTCCAACCATCAGTCCAACATCGCCACGGCTACTAAACCATGTCCCAAAGTCCCACATCTACACATTTTCTGAACACCTCCAGGGGTGGAGATTCCACCACTTCCCTGGGCAGGTAGTTCCAGTGCTTCACCACTTTTTCACCCCTCTGGTCAACGAAAGGGTTCTTGCCTTGGTAACACTTTCCACTGGGTATAGTGTTAATTGGTTGTGTGAATTAACTGAAGACTAAACTTCATTAGGCTGCCATTATCGTTGCATTTGTATTTTCCCTGTCCTAAATCCTCAGTGAAAACATCTGTTAGTCACTCAAAATAGAAGCCTGAAGTCTTGGGAGTAACTTCACCGTCATTTTTACTGATTAGGCTTAAAGAGAAATCACCTTTAAAGCAACTTATTTTTCTTCCAATCCTTTTTCCAAGAGGAAATCGTTCAGTAGGAGTCTTTATCTGAGTTAACTGTAACTGCAAGTTTGCATTCGTGTTTGCACAGTGGACACAGTGCTGCGGTATCTGTCAAGAGCTCAGAAATGAACCATGTTCTCCTCCACCCTTGGCATTGGTTGTCTTCTGTTTAGTGCTTTTTACCCATCGGGGTTGGAACTAGATGATCTTTAAGGTCCTTCCAACCCAAACCATTTTATGTTTTGCCTTCTGTGGGAGCGTATTCAACTTTTGGCTTGGAAGGTATTGTTGTTTTCTTCAGCAGTGCTGTTAAGGTAGGTGGAAATGTTTTATTTGGACTCTCATCTGTTCCCAAACCTAAGCTTTCTTTGTAATCAGTGCACTGAATTGATGCAGTCATTATTTTTTTTCAAACTAAGCGTCTCCAGGGTTGGGCTACTTGCTGTGTTTTTTGACTGACTGGCAGAAACCAGCAACTTTTGGGGTTTGTTTTTAAGTTGCAGTATTTCCTTTGTTCCATGCAGATTTGGGTCACCTAAGAAATATGCCAGGAGCTCCAGGCTTACTCTGCCTGCTCCTTGAGCATCATCTCCTGGGCTTACATCCAGCCATTGACCCCAGTGAAGTTACAAGTTTTTGGGCACCTTCACCTGATTTGCCTTCAATGCAGAGGCAGCACCTGGCAGATGCCTGCACCCCGTTAGCCCACCTGAGCCCAGACAGCTCCTCCAGCAGACAGCCAGACATAATCATTGAATCATAGAATGGTTTAGGTTGGAAGGGACCTTAAAGCCTGTACAGTTCTGCCCTCCCCTCCATGGGCAGAGGAACCTGCCACTGGATCAGGATGCTCAAAGCCCCTTCCAACCTGGCCTTGAAAATGTTAATGGGTGAGACCTAGTGGTAATTGAAAGAAAAAAAACCAAATCATTCTCTTAGCCAAGGAGTCTTCAAACTCTGAGATTCAAACAGCAGCAGACTGTGATGCAGACTGGCTAGCGAGACCTTTCCACCGTAGCTAGTCCCGGCTTGGGTATTCAGCAGGCAGCCTTCCTACTTGGAGCCCTTAACATTAAGCCAGAGCTGGGGGAATGTAACTTTACAGGTGATAAATTCTGAGAAGGATCGGAGGCTGAGAAGCTAATAATCATTTAAGTTAAAGAGACAGTAATTGTAGGAGAAGTCTGCCTAGGGAAATGGTGGAGTCTCCATCCCTGGAGGTGTTCAAAATATATGTAGATGTGGCGCTTTGGGACATGGTTTAGTAGACATGGTGGTGTTGGACTGGATGATCTTAGAGGTCTTTTCCAACCTTAATGATTCTATGGTTCTACAGGTCATTTAGGGTCATCTTCCTACCAGTAATAAGGAACTAGCTAAGAGAGCAGCAAAAAAGAGGGTTGATAATATAAGTGCAACTTAAAAGCCTGACAAATTAAGGCTGGTTTTGCTGAAAGTGCTGTTCTATGCTATATTAGACTCCAGAAAAGCGTATTTGTAGGAGCAGGGAATGACCATGAAAATTTACCATCCCAAACATAAAATTTACTCATGCATCCTTTGCTTGATGATTCTAATGATAACGCTGAAATGACTTTATTTGCCCACTGAAGGATATAGATTACTCTTCCTAATCTTATGAGTAGAATTATAAAAATAAATTTCTGCTTTAAATCAGGCTGTTTACCCAACTCTGTGGCGTAGCTGTTACTTTCCTCTGTACACTGTTTCATGTTCTGTGTATCTCCACAGCTGCACAGACCGCAGCGATGGAGCTGATGCGAAGAGTTAAGATACATCTGAAACCTCTGGGTCCAGTCAGCAAAGGCAGTTTATAATCTCCTGCTTTGTTTCCCCCCTGCAGGAGTTCTGTTGTTTGATGAGATTGTATCGCCTTGGGTCAAACCAGCAGGATTAGCTAAATGAGCCTGTTTGCTACCCTGTCCTTCCCAACTGGGTACTGGGTTTTCTTGCTCTGTGTTGGCTTTGATGAGGGCTGTTCCTGGGGTGTCCTGCAGCCATTCGATCATGCCTTTGGTGAATTAAAGCAATAACTCTGTGTCCTGAATGGGTCAGGGCTCTGGGGGACAGTTGCCTTGTGCAGAGCTCCATGTGATCTCTAATGACTGCCTGAATTAAAGGAAGAAGCCACAAAAGAAGAATCAGTGTTTGGTGTTTTTAACAGAGTTCCAATTTCAGCGTAAAATAGTTATTGAAAACAGTTCACAATGCTTGAAAGAGCTTTTCTGGGAGCATAGGAAAGTGCAACCAAAGTGTTAGTATCTTCAGAGATCTCAGGCCAAAGCACCGTGCAGCTCATTATCGTGTTTCTGATGGCGAACAGAAAAGCGCACAGGTGGCTTAGGAAAAGGCGTTGGATCCAGGCAGCTGATTTTCCTCCAGGTTATCCTGCCGTCAGCTGGCATTTGTGGCTTAGAATGCTCCTGAGCAGGAGGTGGCATAGGTTTAATAGCCCATGATGTATACTTCAGACCTTTAAGGGTTTTTGAAGTTTGGCAGAATTTTCTTCAGCACCGTTTAGAAAATTTTGCTGCACTGGTGTCTTCTTGCTGTTTTGGTTAGAGAGACTGAGAGCAGCCCTGAGGAGAAGGACTCGAGGGTGCTGGTGCATGAGAAGCTCGACATGAGCCAGCAAGGTGGGCTTGCAGTCCAGGAAGCCAACCATAACCTGGGCTGCATCCAAGTGGGACCAGCAGGGTGAGGGAGGGGATTCTCCCTGGTCTGCTGTCATGAGACCTCACATGAAGTCCTGTGTTCAGTTCTGGAGTCCTCAGCACAGGAAGGACATGAATCTGTTAGAACGAGTCACAGAGAGGGTCACAAAGATGATCCAAGGGTTGCAGCACCTATACGAGAATAGGCTGAGAGAGTTGGGGCTGTTCAGCTTGGAGAAGAGAAGGCTCCAGGGAGACCCTCTAGCAGCCTTCTAGTACCTAAAGGGGCCTGCAGGAAAATGTGTTGAGGGTCTCTTTATTAGGGAGTGCAGGGATAGAATGAGGGAGAGTGGTTTCAGACTGAAAGAGTGCGGATTTAGTTCAGCTATTAGGAAGAAATGATTTTCTGTAAGAGAGGTGAGGCATTGGCACAGGTTGCCCAGAGAATTCATGGCTGCCCCCTCCCTGAGGATTTTCAAAGCCAGGTAGGATGGGGCTTTGAATAACTTGATCTAGTGGGAGGTGTCCCTGCCCGTGGCAAAGGGTTGAAACTGGATGGGCTTTAAGGTCCTTTCCAACCCAAACCACTCAATGAACGGGTACTTGGAGTGATTTTTTCACAGATGCCCTGGCATGAAACCAGAAATAGCTTGAGCAGTAGAGATGTGTTCTTCGCCGAGTTGTTATGCTGCGGTTTCCACCATTTTCTCTTTTTTTTTGCCTTTTGGAGTACTTGCCATAAGGTTTAGCAAGAACTGGGTCCCTGCTGATTTCGCTGCATCAGGTTATGATCCGAGATTCAAAATGTACAGTTTCTTTGGAAGAAAAATCCTGGGAGACAGCAAGAACCAAGAAGGGAGCATAGGCATTGCCGAATGATGTGTTGGGTAAATACTTTCTGAGAGGCTACAAAGTGCTGTAATAACTAATCTGAAAGGTGATAGTTTTAAAAAGAAAAGCTTGTTTCTGATTTTAGCTTCTGGTTGATGTGGTTTGGCTCATGCCTTGGAGCTGTCAGCGCAGGAATGGGTTAGGAAGAAGATGAAGGGCTGGTGGAAGAATTGAAGAATATCATTGCTTCAGCACGTGGCAGTATGAAATCTTGTGTATGATTCTTGTGAATTCATAAGAGCAGGAAACAAAGTGAAAAAGCAGTTGAATTCGGAATCTTGAGAGCTTTCCATGATCCTGCCTTATAGGAAGGAAAATTCCAAGTAGCTCCAGCCTGTTCTTACTGTTCAATTAACAGTAATTTACTATTACAATACTTTAGTTTCTGAAAATGGAAGTGAATCTGTAGGATTCTTTGCTGAGATTTACACTGCTAATTCACCTGCTGTGTCTGACCACTGAACAGATCTACATCGCATGGAGACTTTTCATCTCCAGCAGGACTGTATGCCACAGACCTCGTGTTCTCTGGGATGTGAGCAGAGCGTAATATTGATTATAATGCTTACTGTAGTTATTTATTACATTCATTAGCAGGGAAGAGATGAGAGACTGTCTGGCTGTATTAAGTTGTCCCAGAAACACCTAGATAGTAAATAATAAATAAACAATCGATGGTGAAGGAACTGGTGAAAAGCTGGGACAGACAATATAAGGTTCTACCAGCCAGCCTTTTAAAGTTAATAATGTGCAGATTCAGTATGGTTATTGGTCACATTCAGTATGGTCATTGTGCACGCTCAGTGTGAGGCTGGTATCGCTCTATTAAGGGACCTGAGTGAATGAAGATGTATCTTGACTGAGCTAATGGAGATCCATCTTGAGATGGGTGTCTTAGAATCATAGGGTGGTTTGGGTGGGAAAGGGCCCCAAGGATCATCCAGTTCCACCTACCTTGCCATGGTCAAAGACACCTCCCACTGGATCAGGTTGCTTAAAGCCTCATACAGTCTGGCCTGGAACATCTCCCGGGGATGGGGCAACCACGACTTCCCTGGGCAACCTGTGCCAGTGCCTCACCACCCTCTCAAGAAAATGTTTCCTCCTAAAATGTAATGTAAATTTCTCCTCTTTCAGCTTAAAACTGTTCCCACTTGTCCCATCCCTGCTCTCCCTGATGAAGATCCACTCCCCATCTTTTTTGCAGGCCCCTTTGAAGTACTGGAAGGCTGCTACAAGGTCCTCCTGGAGCTCTTCCTCTCTGTTACACAGCACTGTGACTTTTGGTACCTGTCTCCACAGGATTTCACCCAGAGATAAAAACCTCAAAACTGATGTTTTGCTGTAATCGTACACTTCTTCTAAGGAAGCAAAGATATTTCTAAGATTATTAATATCCCTGAAGTGGTGATTTGTTGGAAAATGGAGGTAAAAACAGAGCAGAACGAAGGTATTTCCTTCTAGTTTACCTCTGAGTAGACCTTTTGTTCTCACAAGAGAGAAACAAATGCCTGTGCACGGGCATGGGATTGTATAGCTTTCCTGACTTTACTGGTTATCATGGACATTTACCCAACATTCAGCTTTAACTGGAGGGTTTTGAAACCAGAACCACCCCAGAGCCCGATTCTGTAGCCTTGGTGCCCTTTTTCATAAGAAAAATAAAACTCATCATTTAGCCACAGGGGCTTCAGAAAGACATATGAGGCAGGAATGAAGGCAGCTGGATTGACAGCATGGAAGTGACCTAAATTTTTTGGCTGCTTTTAGTTTTATTAACTATTAAAGAAGCCCCAAAACAAACCTATATTTATGCTTTACCTTAGGCTGCCTTGACTCGTAAATGAAGCCATTCAGCTCTGTGTTCACTGTGTAAACCACTAGAGATGTATTTAAAGCAATAAACCCTGTAGTTGTGCTTGTATTTTTGTTTTAAATCCTGTTTGTGTAAGGCTGTTAATTTACACAGAGCTTTACAAACACAGATAAGACATGCTTTCCCTGCCCAGGTAACTCATTCTTAAGAGACTCAGGCTTTCCAAGTTAGTACTTTGTCCAGGTATTTTAGGAATTCTTTTTGTGGCTTCTGACTTTTGTGACTCTTTTTGTGAAAACTTTTGCTCTGAGGGTGGTGAGGCACTGGCACAGGTTGCCTAGAGAATTCGTGGCTGCCCCATCCCTGGAGGTGTTCAAGGCCAGGTTGGATGGGGCTTTAAGCAACTGGATTCAGAGGAAGGTGTCCCTGCCCATGGCAGGGGATTTGGAACTGGGTGAGCGTTAAGGTCCCATCCAACCCAAACCATTCCACGACTCCGTTAGGGCATCCCCTCGCTTCCTTGTGATCCTTCTGCCTGGCATTTGTGAGTGTTCCTTAAGCCTGAGCCTGGGTTTTTTTGTATATACATTGCTTCACCCAGGGAGCTCCGATTCCCAGTTGGACGCTGATATCCATTTTGATGCTGGCAGTAATTTTGGGGGTCGTGAGCACTGTACCCTGGAGGTGAGATGCCAGCTGCATAATTGTAGGAGCAAGCCGAGGCTTATATTAACACCAAACTCCATTTGTACTTGTATAAATAAAAACTCCTGTGGCAAACACTAGGAGATAGTGCATCAAATAATGACAGTTCTTGGTATTTCTTGTTGCTTTAGATCTGTCCTACTCCTCAACTGGGGAACGGTCCTCTATGTTGGAGGCATGCGGAGTTTGGTCCATCACAGTGTTGGTTGCACCTCCAGCGCACTGGTGTTCTGACACAGAGTATGCTTGTTCTCATAAGGTTTTTCTCTTGCTCATGGCACCAAGCACTTCAGGCAGGCTGAAAAACACTGAGTGTTTCCTGCAGCAGTGCTGGTGCCAAATGGGTCAAAATCCCTGATGTGGTTGTGGCAAACTGCAGTGCTTACCATATGAATGTTACGGGGAGATGATCGTTAACCAGCATTCATGTGTGAAAGCAGTGCGTAGACATTCAAACACTGCTAATAGCCTTTGATTAACCATTTTTGTTTTGTTCTTGCTCAGTGTGTTAATCACTGTGATTAAAATGCTTAGCCACCATGGAGCTAGACACTGTATAAATTAGTAAGTGAGCAAATCCAAACAGATGGGGCAGGGAAAATTAGTGTCTCTGGCAGGGCCAGCGTTAGACAAGGCAGGGCCAAGGAAGTTTTAGGGGCAGACCCTAAATAATGTAAGTAAAGCAAATTTGCCTGTCCAGTGGGCCTGCCAGATCTCCTAGACCTCCTGCTCCTAGAGAGTTTCTCTGCCTCTAGAACCCACTGCTGTCCTCACCTGGTCTACCAGATCCCAGGATGAGCTGAGTCTCTGCCCAGGATGCTACAAACAGGCCTGGAAACCACTCTTCCCTTTGTACAAGATGATTTACTAACATGCCAGCCTCTCCATAGTGTGGATGCTGTTCCTCACACTGCAGAGCCTTGCAGGTGGAGGACCTGGGGAGATGGGTCAGGCGCTCAAGCTGTTGTGGCTCAAGACTGGTCCAGCTTTCTAGTTACTTGGTGGTTTTTTTTCTTATTTATAGCAGTAGTAAAGGAGCACTAATGATGTTTACCACCAAATGTGTGTGGATATCATCCTTGTCTGGGAGTTGGGCTTGGGGCTAGGTCCTCGTCTGATGCAGTTTTTCAAAGAAGCAGCAGAGATGGAAAGGGTGGGAAAGGCACCTTGCACTACTCTGGGATTGGGAGCCTTGATAGGTGTCAAGATGCATCAAAATCAAAACTCGGCCATGCAACCTCTAAAGAGAAATCACAGTTAAAACAGGTAAGTGTGGTGGTTTCTCTGTTGTGGGCTTAGATAAGGCTAGAATTTCCTGAGGCAGGGAGCGTCTGTGGAGGTGATAGTGAGACCATGCTAACAGCCCTTTCTGTTCTTCCTTCTCCTTGATCTGGTTTCTGTGTAGCTCATTTTCTGGTAGAGCAGTAGAAAAAGATTAAATGGGTAGTTTGGGTGACAGCAGGTTTTTGCCTGTTGTGTGCTAGGATCTGTAGCTAGGATTTCCAATTTCCCTTCTAATCAAAAGACTTCCTAAGCCTCTCAGAAGTGCTCTCCTGGGATGACTGCACTCACCAAAAAGCAAGTGCTGTGTTTCTGCTGGTGTCCATCTCTTCAAAGGTAGCTGAAACACGGTGCAGCCATCAACCCAGTCCTGCTCTTGTCAGTGCTGTGGGTCTTGAGCATCACAGGGCTGGATGTACACATAGCTCTTCCTTTATGAGTTGCTTTAGCTCAGCACTGTGTATGTGATGATCTTAGGATCATAGAGCATAGAATGTTTGAGTTGCAAGGGACCTTAAGGATCATCTAGTTCCAACCCTGAGGAATATCGTGGTGTGAAAAGTTGTAAATTCTTGTTTCTTGACTTAAATGAAATGCTGAGTTCAACCCAAATCAGTGCCATGTGCCTGTGTGGTCCTTTTCAGGTTAAGTTGAATTTTGTTCTTATTTTTTTGCTGTGCCAGAGGGTGTTTTACTGACAGTGCAGCATCTCTGTTGGCCATTGGGCTGACTGGCAGGAGAAGCTCTCAGGCTGTGAGACAAGTGGGGCTGGAGGGGAGCCTACAGGAAAGCTGTGGGCAGGCTCTTTGTCAGGAAATGCTGCGATAGGATGAGGGGAAATGGTTTTAAGCTGGAAGAGGGGAGATCTAGACGACTGGAAGAAATCTTTTCCTGTGTGAGTAGTGAGGCGGTGGCACAGGTTGCCCAGACAAGTTGTGGATCCCCCATCCCTGTAGGTGTTCCAGGCCAGGTTGGATGAGGTTTTGAGCATCCTGATGGAGTGTAAGGTGTACCTGTCTGTGGCAGGGGGTTTGGAACTGGATGAGTTTTGAGGTCCCTTCCAACCCAGCTCATTCTATGATTCTGTGATGTGTGTTTGAGAGAGGAGGTCTCTGCTCAGAGCTTGGCAGTGAAGAGTCAGCACCTCTGTGTGGTTCAGGAAGAGCCAGTGCAGCTCAGACCCTGACGTGACAGGAGGTGAAATCGTGGCACTGCTCAAGTCCGTGGGAACAATGGTGTTAACTGGAAATATCCCATAGAGTTGGGTGATGAGAAGTCACAGGCAGCAACCTCTGCTGGTCGATGCTTGGTTTAAGTTGGAGGGTTTCTCTATCCACGTAAGTGCTGACAGCAGCTTCTGGTTTGGTGAAAGTATGTTGCAGAGATGGGTGCTGATGGGTGTGCCACAGCGTATGAATTGAAAAATCCTGCTAAGAGACAGCAACACATGCCCCAACTGAACAGATTTTCAGGCAGAAATCACATACTTGATGAACTCTGAGGCTGTGTTTCTGGCTCCTGGTACTCTTCTCTGACTCCAGTCTTATTTAAAAGTCCTTCCTCCTCTGCTTTTTTGTTTGCTTTGTTGTTGGTTTTTTTTACCATTTCCACATCCCCTCACTATGTTTTCCTTCCCGTCCTTATATGAATCATGAGAATCATAGAATAGAATCATAGAATGGTTTGGGTGGGAAGGGACCTTAAAGATCATCCAGTTCCAATCCCTCTGCCATGGGGAGGGACACCTTCCACTGGATCACGTTGCTTAAAAGCTTCATCCAACCTGGCCTTGAACACCTTCAAGGATGGGGCATCCACGAATTCTCTAGGCAACCTGTGCCAGTGCCTCATGACCCTCACGGGAAAAAAATTCTTCCTAATATCTATGAAGCATCCATCTTTTTCTCAGTCTTTATGATTTCTTTCTTAGCTTGAGTAATCACAGCAATTTTCAAGCCTCGTAAAAGAACTTTGTGTCTCCATCTTATGCTGACCCTCCTTCCTTCCTTTTTTTTTTTTTTCCCCCAAGGGATGTATTCCTATATGTAGGAACACATAAATAGAACTAAATAAAAAAATATATATTTTATACCTGAAATATATAAGAAGATGTAAGACTCAGCACTGTGTTTACTCCTTAAAAAGGTGGACTTACTCGGAGCTCTTCTCAGGCAATTGAGACGTGAGAATACAGCTGAGTGTGTTCAGCTATATTGACCAAAATTCCAAGTGCATTGCAAATATTTTATTTGCAGCGTGTTAAGGTTTTCAGAAGCTGCTGTATTGTTATTGCCAGGAAAATGCTGACATATTTTATGTAACACATCAGATGTGATACAGACTCGCTTTGCAGAACTGAGTAGCATTGCTACGGCCAATTGTTCGACACAGCATTTTGCTACGTTTTCTGACATACTTAATAAAGATATTTTCAGGATTCTAGATTCAGTCTGAATGCCATTAACTGCTGCCTTTTTGAGAAAGCAGAAATGCAGCTTGGAATGCCAGGCTCTGCAGGTTTTGTACCTAATGGCTGCTGAACGACTTCAGAGCATCTAAACCCTGGAAATAATAATCACCAGTGCTGGTTAGAGTCACCTGGGCTGCTGCTTTCTGTCCATCGGTGTTCTGCAAATTGATTTCACCCATCAATGAGGGTAAGGCAAAGCTGGGGGGTATTTTCTCAGGGATGGGGATTGAGACATTGAATATTCTGGCACACAGAAGATCTGGCAGGGAATATAAGGAAAGTGTCTGCTGTCAGCTTTTGTTAGGGTCCCTGTGATATCCATGTGTTGCCCTGGCAGAGTCTGGAGCCCATAGACTTGTGTACCTTGCAGCCAGAATATGAAATCGTTATGTCAGTAGAACGAAAGCTGGGTCTCGTTGTAATTGGTTTCGTGTGGATTTAGTATTTTTTCACTTAACCATCTTCTACAGTGACTTCATTGAGTGGGAGGAAATTGGGAAACCTGCAGTAATATTTTGGAATTATACCTGAGTTTGCATATGGGTTTGATGTGCCGGGAGAAAAAAGTCTGCTCGTTGTGATTCAAAGAATGATGTTGATGTAGGGTTACTTTGGTGTCTCTGGATGTGCTGCATGTGAACTTTGCTTGTTCTTAGAAGAGCTTTTCATCGCCAAACATCCTTGTGGAGAGGGGATCACACTCGTATCACATCCCTTCCCAAAGAGGCTGTACCTGCTCCTCAAGCACAACCTGTGTTCTGTGGTTTTGTGCTTAGTGTATAAAACAGAGGAATTTTCACTAGAAAATGTGCATGTCTAACTTTGCCACCATGAAGACTGCAGGAGAGGAAAGAGTGCTTTGCTCTTGTGATACAGGTATCATAGAATCATGGAATGATTTGAGTTGGAAGGGACTTTTAAAGATCATCCAGTCCTACTCCCCCTTCCAGTGGGCAGAGACACCATCCACTGGATCAGGTTGCTCAAAGCCTCATCCAGCCTGGCCTTGAACACCTCCAGGGAGGGAGCCTTCATGGCTTTGTTCTCTTTGATCATGCAAGTTTTTAAGAAAGCTAGCACTGCAAGAGAAGGGTGGAGGAGTGTGAAGGAGAGGGTGGGGTCTCCAGTGCTCCTTTCACGGAGCCCAGGGATGCCCCAGTTTGATTCAGAAAGTGAAGCAGAGAGTTGGCTTGTTGTTTTGCGTAGATCAGCTTTTGAGTTGCTTAAAATAAGTGCTTTGAAGGTATCATGTTCCTGAGGAGGTAAATGGTGAAGCATGACCAAACTGAAACTCTGGGAAAAGATTGATTGCAGAGCTGAGACCAAGATGTGGGGCAGTGGAAGGGCTGGGATGTCAAATTCCAGAAAGGGTCTGTAAAGAGGAATGTGGCAGAGGGGCCAGAAGAAGAGGGCGTTGTGGTCACATTAAAAAAATAGATATATAATGAGGATTAGAACGAAACAGACTATTTCACTTGGAAGGGACCTGTGATGATCATCTTGTCCAATGGCCTGACCACTTCAGGACTGACCAAGTTAAAGCATCTTGTTAAGGGCATTACCCAAATGCCCCATTAAAGATTGACAGGCTTGGGGCATTAATGACCTCTCTAGGAAGCCTGTGCCATGGTTTGACCATCTTCTCAGTAAAGGATTGTTTCCTAATGTCCAGTTTAAACTTCCTCCTGTGTAGCTTTGACCATCCCACACACGCTACCACTGGATCCCAGGGAGGTCAGCACTTCCCTCTGCCTGTAACCCTCTGTAGGGAGCCATGAGGTCACCCCTCAGCCCTCTTTTCTCCACACTAGACAAGCCCAAAGTCCTCAACCCCTCCTCACAGGACATTCCCTCCAGCCCTTTTACCAGCTTTATTGCCCTCCTCTGGACGTGTTCAAGGACCTTCACATGCTTCTTAGATTGTAAAGCACAGAACTGCACACCACATTCAAGTTGAGGCTGCACCGATGCTGAATGCAGCGGGATAATCCCCTCTTTTGACCAGCTGGTTACGTTGTGTTTGCTGCACCTCAGGGTGTGCTTTGCCCTGTTGGCTGCCAGAACACGCCTGCTGACTCAGTCTGAGCCTGCTGGTGACCAGCATAAAGTTAGCCGCGGTGTGAAATGAACCCAGCACATTGGTTAGAGCTCGTGGGAGCTTTGTCACTGCTGTGATAGTGTCACCCTGCTGTCATCAAAGCTTTAGTACACCCATATTTTCTTCCAGTACAAGGAGAGAAGTAAGGCTAGTCCTTGCCAATTTTATTTACTTTTCCTCAGAGACCTGGAGAAGAGGGTGACAAATGTTTAGAAGAAATGATATTTGTGTTTATGCTCCTACTTAAAACACATAGGAGAAGACCTCATTAGTGTTTTCCAAAGTGATCTTTAGCTTCTTTTCTGGAGATGTTAAAAAAAACATGTAGACATGGTGCTTTGGGACATGGCTTAGTAGGCATAGCAATATTGGGCAGACAGTTGGACTGGGTGATCTTGGAGGTCTTTTCCAGCCTTCATGATTCTGTGACTGTTTTCTTGTGCTATTACTTTTTTTTTTTGAGGAAAATAAATCTGAATCATGAAAAAGCACAACATAAAGTGTGTGATCTTTAGTTTTTAAATTAGTTGATGCGTATTGTGATGCTCAGTGTGTGCAGAAGACAGAGAGGCAATCTCTGTAGTAACTTATGATTTCAAGCAATTTCAACCAGTTTTTTCAGTGTAGATCTTCAAGATGCTAAATTGTTGCAGAGCCCATGAGAGTGGAGGGGAGAGACAAACATTTAACTTTTTCCACAGAGTAAAAGGCACCACATGTTGTGTTGGAGAGTCCAGGACTGAGTTCACGAGGAAATTCCAATCCATAATCCAGGTCCTGCACCTGGATCAGGGCAACCCCAAGCACAGCTACAGAATGGGCAGGGAATGGGTTGGAAGTAGCCCTGAAGAGAAGGACTTGGGGCTGCTGGTGGATGAGAAGCGTTTTGTGAGCTGGCAATGTGCTCTTGCAGCCCAGAAAGCCAACCCTGTCGTGTGCTGCATCTGAAGTAGTGTGATCAGCAGGGTGAGGGAGGGGATTCTGCCCCTCTGTTCCTCTCTTGTGAGACCTCCCCTGGAGTCCTGCATCCAGCTCACGAGTCCTCAGCACAGGAAGAACATGGAACTGTTAGAGTGAGTCCAGAGGGTGCTAGAAAATTAATCTGAGGGCAGGCTGAGAGAGTTGGAGTTATTCAGCCTGGAGAAGCAAAGGCTCTGGGGAAACCTTAGGGCAGCCTTCAAGTACTTAAAGAGAGCTACAGGAAAGCTGGGAAGGGACTCTTGAACAGGGAGTGCAGGGATAGGATGAGAGGGAATGGTTTTAAGCTGAAAGTGGGGAGATTTAGATTAGATATTAGGGAGAAATTTTTTGCTGTGAGGGTGATGAGGTACTGGCCCAGGTTGCCCAGAGAAATGATGGATGCCCTGTAGGTGGAGGTGTTCAGGACCAGGCTGGGTGACGCTTAGAGCAACCTGATCCAGTTCAAGGTGTCTCTGCCCACAGTAGGGGCTTGGAACTTGATGATCTTTAAGGTCCCTTCCAACCCAAGCCATTTTATGATTCTGAGCTTCATTGAACCCTTTGCTTGTAGATCTGGCCTCCTTAGAGGAGAATCGCCCTTGTACAAGTCAGTCCTTGGCATCCAGGACATCGCAGAGCATGCTGCTGTGTCAGGGTGTGTGGTAGATGTCAGTGTGCTTTGTAGATGTGTGCCAGCTCCATGTGTTGGCCTGGTTACTGAGATTTTGTTTGATTGTGTTGGTTTAACTCAGTGGGAGGTTTTTTGAGAAGGAAATGAAAGGCTTAATGAACGGTGAATGCTTGAAGAGGTGTTAAGAGGAAATGCCAGATGTATAAGCTTTAAAGGTTTTTTTCTGTTTTAAAATTTTCTTCTGTCTCTTCAGCCAGCCTGGTTTTGACAGGCATAGGAGTGAACCTGCAAGCACGGAGGAATGTCTAACGCTTGCTGGAGCAAGAGCATCCCTGTTCAGTGGAAGAAGGGTTTGTGCAGAGAGGACCTCAGAGTCAGAAGAAAGCTCAGGGATGACCTTATAGCAGCCTTCCAGTACTCAAAGGGAAGCCTACAGGAAAGCTGGGGAGGGGCTCTTTATCAGGGAGTGCAGGGATAGGATGAGGGGGAACAGTTTTAAGCTGAAAGAAGGGAGATTGAGATTAGATAGTAGGAAGAAATCTTGTACCGTGAGGGTGCTGAGGCACTAGCTCAGGGTGCCCAGAGAAGTTGTGGATGCCCCGTCCCTGGAAGTGTTTAGGGTTGGATGGGGCTTGGAGCAACCTGATCCAGTGGAAGGTGTCCCTGCCCATGGCAGCGGGGTTGGAGCTGGATGATCTTTAACAGCCCTTCCAACCCAAACCATTCTGTGGTTCTACAGCTTTCACTTTATTTATATTCTTAATTACTGGGAAATTGAAACTGGTTTACATTTCTTGCTCTGGAAAGGAGAATTTAAATGAAAAAAGTCTGATTGTATAAATGGATGAGACTAAAGTACTACAGAAAAAAAGGGCAAGATTGGCTGTTTGAAAATCAAAACTTTGCTAACCGTTACAAGTGATCATGTCAATTATATCAGAAGCCTGGTAGCAGTGAGGTAATGAGAGGGAGATTTGATTGCTGAAGCAAATGTAATTTCCACAGCATTAAGATCTGGCCAAAACTGCATTCTCAAGCAGCGGATTGCATTCTTATTAGACGACAGTGGTTTTCCCTGGTTCACTATGGATGCACACAGACTTATTACTATATAGGCCACGTAGTCAGGAGTACAATAATATCTCACCTGCTGCTCACTGACGTGTAATTTCTATCCAAGTTACAACAAAATGTCTGCTTCTGAAACCCATAATAATTATGGCTGCAATTTTTGTACTTGGATCGATATACTGGAAATAGGGTAAGCCTGGAGAGCTCTGCTTTGCTTTAAGATATTTGAGAACTTGATCTGCCCTTAGGAGGAAAGCCCCATGGCTGCCTGGTCACCTGTCCCCTTTCACCTGTCCCCTTTCACTGAACTTTAGTGCAAGAGGAGTATCTTCTTCAATATTCTTAAGTTTTCTTTCTTTCATAGAATCATAGAATGGTTTGGATTGGAAGGAACCTTAAAGACCATCCAGTTCCAACCTCCCTGCCACTGGATCAGGTTGCTCAAAGCCTCGCCCAACCCAGCCTTGAACACCTCCAGGCATGGGGCATCCACGACTTCTCTGGGAAACCTGTGTCCAGTGCCTCACCACCCTCACAGAAAAAAATTCTTCCTACTATCTAGTCTCAGTAATCCCTTTTTGAGCTTAAAATAGTTCCCACTCATCCTGTCTCCACGCTCCCTGCCAAAGAGCCTCTCCCCAGCTTTCCTACAGGCCCCCTTTGATTCCTGGAAGTCTGCTCTAAGGTCGAAGGCCCAGAGCCTTCTGTTCTCCAGGATGAACAACCACAACTATCTTAGGCTGTCCTTGTATGGGAGGTGCTTCACCCCTCGGATAATGTTTGTGGCGTCCTCTGGACTCACTCTTACAGCTCCATGTCCTTTTGTGCTTAAGATTCCAGAACTGAATGCAGGGTTCCAGTTGAGGTCTCATGAGAAGCAGAGTAAAGGGGAAAAAATCTAATAGCAAACCTAAGTCTTCTAGGTCTAGGACTGAAAGGATTTTTGGCTTTACATTTAGGTTATATCACTGGTGACTCTTGTTATTGATCTAACATGAGTGCGTTACTGTGAGCAGCAATGGGGCAAGTGCTCACGTGCGTAGGCAAGAAGACCCAACTCCCCTTCCCTGGAGGTGTTCAAAAAGTGTGTAGGTGTGGCACTTCAGGACATGGTTCAGTAAGCATGATGATGTTGATCTGACAATTGGACTTGGTGGTCTGATAGGTCTTTTCCAACCTTAATGATCCTATGATTCTGTGATTAATGAAAGATGGTGGCATGTGCCTGTCTTCTGTTCTAAGCAAGATGCTGTAGTGCTCTTAAGCCTAGCATCCTTCTGTGTCCCTCACAGTCATCCGCACACCATTCTCTAGTTTTTGAATATTTTGTTTGACATTTTTGTCTGGGTACATGTAAATTTGTACAGTTAGTATTACAGCTGAAGTATACTGTGAGATCAGATGATTTGTAAGAAGGAGGGCAAAAATCTTATTTCATGAAAATAAATCTCGTGAAACCATGTCTAACCTTTAAAGTGAGCAGGAGTGTTTCTGGAGAGGTGTATTCTGTGAAATTACACCGTTAAGAGGCAGAGGGGAGTCTCTTTCTTGGTTCTAGGGCACTGAAACTCAGACCCCGGTCTTGATACTGTAAAGAGATGAACTGATGGGTCAAGATCTGGCACATAATTCCAAGCCTGCAGTGTGTGCAGTGACAACACTGCGCTGGGATTAATACAGGTTTGGTTGGCCAAGGACCGAACTGGTGCACTTGGATGGACCCTGAGGGTGGGCATCAGTCCAGCATCTAGGGACAATCCCTGAAGTGCTGACATATGACATACAAACCAAGAAAAGCAATGAGACCATCTCCAAAGGAGAAAACAGACCCTGGTTCAGCTCTTTCCTTGCTATTAATCCTGCAGACGGTCTGCAGAGTGGTTTTGGCAGAGCAAGGTTTGGCACCGGTGCAGCATCACCTGGTGGCACCCTTCCTCGATTAAATGTTGGCATGGCCCATCTGCACTAGCTGCTGACTGAGATCCTGCCCCCAAAGTTCCTAATCCAGGACAAGTGGCAGTGACTGAGGCTGTAGGACGATGGCACAGCTTTGTCAGCAGCACAGAGTCAGGGGAGGTTCAGCCGCAGAAGCTTTTCCAAGGCAAAGCAGTTGGAACATGCAAACCCTTGGATTGCTTGAGAAAGGATGTTCTTGTTCTGCTCATTGAGGAGTATGACAAACAGTTGCAGAGGAGAAGTCTTTAAGTGGTTTGGTGGATGTAAATGTCTTTGTGGCTTTGCATTTAGCATGGGAGCAACTCAGTAACAGTCCCTTGACCAGCTGGTTAAGGGCAGTGATTCTCCCCCTCTACTCAGCTCTCGTGAGACCTCACGTGGAGCTCTGTGTTCAGTTCTGAAGGCCACAGCACAGGAAAGACATGGATCTGTTAGAGCAGGTTCAGAAAAGGCCACGAAGATGATCAGAGAGCTAAAATACCTCTCACACGAGGACAGTGAGAGAGTTAGGCTTGTTCAGCCTAACTCTGGAGAAGGCTCTGGGGAGACCTTGTAGCAGCCTTTGGTACTTACAGGGGGCCTGTAGGAAAACTGGAGAAGGACTCTTAATCAAGGAGTTAAGGGATAGGATGAGGGGGAATAGTTTTAAGCTGGAAGAGGGTGGATTTAGATTAGACATTGGGGAGAATTTTTTTTTTCTGTGAGAATGGTGAGGTACTGGCCCAGGCTGCCCAGAGAAATCATGGATGCCCCATGCCTGGAGGTGTTCAAGGCCACGTAGTATGGGGCTGTGAGCAACCTGATCCAGTGGAAGGTGTCCCTGCCAGTGGAAGACAAAATCTCTGCCCTCACCCTGCTGGTCTCAATTCTTTGAATGCAGCACAGGGTACAGTTGGCTTTCTGGTCTGCAGGCACACATTGCTGGCTTATGTTGAGCTTGTCTTCCACCAGCACTCAACTGCTGTCCATGTCTGCAACAAAGTTGTTAAACAATGTTGTTTGACCTGAGGGTCAGGTAAGGTGAACAGGAACTTAAATAAGTGGTTTTATGAAGAAAAGGAATGGCTAGTAGAGCTTTGTCTCTTGTCTTGGTACATTTTTTGTCATTCTACTAAAGTTTCCAGCTCAACCTGACTTATAAGGTGGTTGTCCAGTTCCTGCTTTTATTCTTGCAATTAATCATGGGGGGATTCAGAGCTGTTTTTCTCCCTGAGGAGAGAAAACCAAAGCAAAGCAGCTCTGTGTTAGTGAGGATACGAACGTGCTCATTGAAAGGTTCATTTATTGTTTATAAAACATCAGGGATCACAGAAATGCTGTAACTTCAGGTTAGTTATTCTTATTTTCTTTTAAATACAGTTAATGCTCTTTGAGGCTGCTGAAACAGTGAAGCAAACATTTGTGGGAAATCTGTGTCACGCTTTTAAAGTTTATAGCTGTGGGTGGGAGGAGAAGTGTCATCTTATCTCCAGGAACTAAAACATCCTGATTGTATCACATAGAATCAATCTCTAAAATTCATTCCTGCATGGAGAAACCCAGTCAAATAAAATTGCTCAGTTTTGAAGAAGGACTTTGAAGCTTTTTGACCACTGGCATTTGTGTCAAGCCAGAGTTGTTTACAGCCTGCTGAGAAGAGGCTTAACTAATCACTAGCATCATTAGCCAGTTTTTTGTCTGTTGGAGAGAAAAGCTGTCAAATCCTTGAGTTTTGAGTGGGGTCGTAGAGGTTTTTCACTTTGAGGCATCATGTTATGACCTCTGCTAGAGGCACAACAGGGCAGAGTGGTTCATTTTGTTTTCAGTATGCAAAAAGAGCTGTATGCAGGAGTTAGAAGCAGGGTCTGGCTACAAGGTTGGAGGTTAGAAATATTGTCCAGGCATGTAGGGTTTGAGTTAGGAAAGCCAGAGCTCACCTAGAGTTGATGCTTGCAAGTGGATGTCAAAGGCAGATGATCATTTACTCTTGCATTGTGGCCTGTTGCTGAATGAGGCGCATGATTTAGGGGCAGTGGACACAGTTAAGGCTGAGGTCCTCGGTGTCTTCTTTTCTGTGATCTTCCCCAGTAAGCTCTCCCAGGCCTCTGTGATTAGTGAACGGATTTGAGACTCAAATGAACATCAGCAGTGCATACAGGCTGAGTTAGAGATTACATGCAGGTCCCTGAGACCTGATGAGCTCCATCTGTGGGTGCTGAGAGAGGCGGCTGATGTTGGCTGCCCAGGGAAGTGGTGGAGGCTTCATCCTTGGACATGTTCAAAAAATGTGTAGATGTGGCACTTAAGAGGACTGGAACACCTCCCCTGTGAAGAGAGGCTGAGAGAGTTGGGCTTGTTCAGCTTGGAGAAGAGAAGGCTCTGAGGAGACCTTATTGAGGCCTTTCAATATTTAAGAGGGCTTATAAGAAAGATGGGGAGAAACTTTTTAGCAGGGCCTATAGCAATAGAACAAGGGTTAATGGTTTTAAAATGAAAGAGGAGTTTAGGCTAGATATTAGGATGAAATTTCTTTTGCTGAGGCTGATGCGCACTGGCATAGGTTGTCCAGAAAAGTGGTCGATACCCCATCCCTGGAAACATTCAAGGCCAGGTTGGATGGGGCTCTGAGCAACCTGGTCAAGTTCAAGATGTTCCTGCTCACTGCAGGGGGCTTGGACTGGGTGACCTTCATGGTCCCTTCCAATGCAAACTGTTGCAAGATTCTGTGACATACAGTGAACCATTCCCAGAATTATCTAAGGGGCTTTTTGCTGCTGAGTTGAGGCTGAGAACGCAAAGCATGTGTTCTCCCTGAGCATAGCTGGGTCTGTTGGCAAAACTGTTACAAAAAATCTAACAAAACTAAGAAGTGGGCTGAACTTCCCAGGTTTTACATTTGCAGGAGTGGCACTCAAGATTTTTTCCCCATCAGCAACAGATTGCATCAAACCCAAACTGGGTGGCTGCCATCTGCTTTCCCACAGGCTTTGAAAACATGGTATGGATGAGGGAGACAGTGGGGAGTGTTTACAAGTCTGTGTTTACAAGATTTGGGATTAATGTGCCATTTTCTTATTTTGTGTCAGAGTAGAATTGAATCAAGCCTTGACTGAAATGCTGCGTGCTTCTCGCTTTCAGCACTGCAGTGTAATTTAAAAGATGAGCATCTAATATCTTTCCCTACCAAAATATTTTGACCCCATCCAATCCAGGTTGATAGCAGAATCCTGGAATGTGTAATTTGACATTTTTCTGCTCTCAGTCCGCTATAAGAGACTGAGGTGTTGTATTCTGGAGTATCAGTGGCGAGGTAGAATCCTACTAGCCTACAGGAAAGCTGAAGAGGGGCTCTTTATCAGGGATTGCAGGGATAGGAAAAGGGAGGAACAGTTTTATGCTGAAAGAGGGGGGGGTTAGGTGAGGTACTAGGAAGAAAATTTTTGCTCCGAGAGTGGTGAGACACTGGCACAGGTTGCCCAGAGAAGTTATGGATGTCCTGTCCTTAGAAGTGTTCAGGGCCAGATTGGTTGAGGCTTTGAACAACATGGTCGAGTGAGAGATGTCTGCATGTTGCGTCTGAGCTGCACAGGTACATTGCCTGGTTTTAGTGTTCTATCTTTAAATAAGTAACAAAATGGGAAACCTGATGCTAGTGCTGCAGGTAGGGTCAGCCAGGTGCTGGAGTGAGTTCCTTTGAGAAGAGCAAAGTGCTTGTTCCAGGCTTCTCCTTTTGCCCTGTATCCTGCATCCCTGTCAGTCCATCATAGGGGTCACCCCTTGTTCAGGGCTTTTGAGGATGACACATTGCTACAAGCGATGAATTGTGGGGTGGTGACCTTGGTCAGTGCAAATGACTGGAGTTATCGTTCAATCTGTGGAATCCCTCATGAAGCCAAAGGAATAATATGCCTGAAATCAAGTGCTGTGACCCTCGATGAATGAAGATGCACCGGTAAGGAGAAGGGTGCCCCACACACAATGCTAGACCCTGTTCGTTTTGCTTGACTTGGACAATTTAGCTGATTTCACATAATTTCACACAGAGGGGCTTGGCTTAAAGCTTTTCTCAGCTGTGAGGGTAAATTGAAGCACTTTACAGGAGAATGTGGGCTGGCTGTGTCAGTGAAGGTGCAGACACAGTAAAAGGGGGTTTGGGACAGTTCAGCAAGTCAAAGGAGATGATTCTGCCCTTCTACTCTGCTCTTGTGAGACCTCACCTGCAATTCTGTGTCCAGTTCTGGAGTCCTCAGCTCAAGAAAGACATGGAGCTTTTAGAGCAATCTGTCCAGAGGAGGCCACGGAGATAATCTGAGGCCTGGAGCACTATCCCATATGAGGACAGGCTGAGAGAGTTGGGGTTGTTTAGCCTAGAGGAGAGAAGGCTCTGGGGATACCTTAGAGCAGCTGGGAAGGGGCTCTTTATCAGGGAGGGCAGGGATAGGGCAAGGGGGAGCGGTTTTAAGCTGAAGGAGGGAAGACTGAGATTAGACTTTAGGAAGAAATCTTCTCCTGTAAGGGTGTTGAGGCACTGACACAGGTTTCCTAGAGAAGTTGTGGATGCCACATCCCTGGAGGTGTTCAAGGCCAGGCTGGATGAAGCTTTGAGCAACCTGATCCAGTTGAAGAAGTTCCTGCCCGTGGCATGGTGGTTGGAATTGGATGATCCTTAAGGTCCCTTCCAACCCAAACCATTCTATAATTCGGTGATATCTGTGCCTAGTTTTTACCATGCCTTCCGTGGTGCTGCAGTTCCCAGGTGCTGTTCAAAGAAGAGGTGAACAACTCCACTGCATGTGGAAAGCAGCATTTGTTTAAAGCATGAGTCAACAAAACATCTGGCCTCCGTGTTTCCTTTGGTTCTTAATTTGAAATCTTAAGATGGATCATTGTTTACATTACAGCTCATTTACGCCGCTGTTAGAGGAGGTGTGGGGCTAATTTATTCCTACATTTACACTGCCAGAGTGGTTTAAAATGGTAGGTTAGAATCAGACCCTCAGTTTTCGGGTGTTTTCTTTTTGTTCTAATGCAGGGCACACAGCTGGATGCAGTAGCCTTTAACCAAACCCTGGAGCATCTTTTCATTACTCTAACTCACAGTAGTGCCTGGGAGACCTGTTGCAAATAAGCGAACGGAGAGTAAGAAGAGCAAGGCTTGTTACATCTCAGAGCTGCTTTGTTCTTTTACTTTGATAATTACAGCTTTGTTTTTAATTATTTAGGCTATTTTATTGTGTGTTGTGTCATCCTGGGTTTGTGCACTTGTGGCAGTGGGACAGTTCAAACAGAGAGGAGAGGTTCCTGCTCAAATTGCTTGAACTCCGATTTGCTCGTGTGACCTTTTGACACAGGACCCGGTTGATAAATCTTTGCTGACAAGCGAAGAGGCATTACCACTTGTAATTTGCAAATGCGAAATAGCAGCAATTAGGGCAGAGCGACTTTGGAGCATCGGCTCTAGGAATTTATTTAAGGGAAGATGGATTTGGTGTGAGGCATTGATAAAAAAAGCTTTGGTTTTGCCAGGTTCCTGAAAAGCTCTTTTTAATAAATTGCTCATCTTTGGAGGCCTGTAAGAAATACCATGGATGGCCTTTTATCAGCCTATAATGTGCTTTCATCACTTCGAAGAAGGATGTGATAGTGATACTGAGTTGGTCCCTGGGGAAAGCCAAGGAGACACTGCTAACGGCTCCAGAGTTATGGCTGCAGCATTAAAATGGAGCTTACGTTTCCTCATTAGTACAAATATCTCTCTGTCCTTATCACCAAAGTGCCGCTGCTCGTTTCTCACATGCGGAATTACTTTTCTGTAATGGTACAAGTAATTTAGCTCTATAATACTGGAGTCGGAAACAACTCCGATTTGAAATGTTATGATTTGCTATGCTTCTCAAGGCTCTTCACATTGAAACAGCTTTTCATTCTTGAAATTTGAAGGCGTCTAAATACTACCCTGCATTTACTATGAGGCAAAAATCTACGTGCATTGAGATAATAAGGGTGGGATCCTGAATGGCCATTCTACAAACATTTTCTGAGAGCAGCATTAATAATGAGTATTGAAACATTTCCCAGGGAGGTGGTTGAGTCACCATCCCTGGGGGTATTTAAAAGAAGGGTAGGTGAAGTGCTCAGGCTTATGGTTTAGTAGATGGGTGCCGTTGGACTCAATGACCTCAAAGGTCTTTTCCAATCAAGCAATTCTATGTTGTAACCCTGTCATAATTCTAAGGCAGGTTTCTCAGTTTTCTCAGGAATTCAGATTTTCAAACTCTTCTGTTGAACGCTGTGCAATATGCACTGTTGCTTGGGAAAAAAAAAGAGTAAACAATGATTTCTTGGTTTAATCCTCCATTCAGGAAAAAAAAGCCAAACAACCAAAACAATGGTGACACTAGAGTTCTTAAATTGTCATCGGAGCCTAGCTAGGGATAGTAACTTATCAGATTATAAATGTGCTTTCATTACCTGGAGGTATATAACATGTTAGGCTGTGAAATACACACTTGGGCAATGAGAAAATGAAGGTCACAGAACTATCGCTGGATCCCTGCCAGGGAGTGTATTAAAATTAAATAAGTCCATGATGCATTGTCAGTGGCACACATATGGATACCCTCTCTGCTTCAGAGCAGAATGAATGCGGTGTGTGCTTTTGCATAGCTACTGGCGCTGTACAGTCTTGTTGCAGACGTGCATCATTACCTTCCACTGGTCGTACATTTTCTGTCTGAGCACAGTGTCTTCAAAGACTTCAAACGATTGTGTCCAGTTCCCGTGAAATCTGCCAGTGGTTTTACAGGTAGTTGTAGGGAGCGGTAAGGTCTCCCCTCAGCCTCCTCTTCTCCAGGCTAAATGACAACAGTTCCTTCAGCCACTCCTTTTAAGACTTGTTCTCCAGCCCCTTCACCAGCTTTGTTGCCCTTCTCTGGATGCACTCCTGCAAAACCAGGAAGAGAATTAAAACAAGGGCTGGGGTCTGCAAGCGACTTGCTTACATGGTCACTGAGAAACCAGAGATGCTGGGGTAGAAAAATGATTGTGGAGCTTTTGCCAGGTGCTTGGGGAAAATTGAAGGGGGATTGTAGGGAAGAGTATTCCTGCGTGCAATGTGCTGCAGCAGTGTGTTTTTTTCTTCTCGAGGTGTAGAAGCAGGTGATGTGTGAGTACTTATTGCTGAGGTGAGTGTGTTTCAAACACTCCCCTCATTTAGCACATACTAAAATAGCGCTAAGTCTGTTAAACATACGATTATGCTTCGAGTCTTTGTGTTTGAGCACATTGGAAGAGCAGTAGGCTCTCTCATTCGCATCCACGCTTGAAGAGCAGGAACAATGGAGGGTGGTTATGTCCTCAGATTTGCTCCAAGCAGTGAACAAAAATATGTTACAGTCCGGAAGAAGTAGCAATTAATGGTGTGCATTTATGGAAAAAGAGGGCAAGTGCTTTTGCTTTGTGGTCTGAAGCCCTATCCTCGTGAGGTCATGTCAGGCAAAAGCTGCTGGCGGATATGGGCACCTCAGGTATGGCTTTTTAGAAGAGGACACAGTGAAAAATAAGCAAAAAGAATGCTTAACCTGTCTCTCCGCCTGGTAAGCGGCAGAGGAATGGAGCAGGACCCAGGTCCTCATTGTATGAGGGCCGAGGCAGGCTTTGATTTTGATCTTGGCAGCCACAGAAATGTGAAACAGCATCCGTCTTGCGGCTTTGCTGCTTGCAGGTCAAACTCAGCGTGCCTGAGCACAGAGCTTGCTCCTTATCCTGCACCGTGCCTATGCTGGGATGGGGTAACTCTCTGCACCTGTGCAGTAGTTGTTGAATATTCTGAGACCCTGGACCATTTTCATCCTCTGGAGTCCTACCATTTCAGCAAGCATTGATTTTCTTGTTCTTTCTGTGCAATTGGAGAGTCAAAATCAGCAGTGAATATATTAACATGCAATGAATTACTGAACAGATATTTAACATTTTTCCTGAAGGATCCTAAGATGCTTTACAGATGCTTTCCTGTATCACTACAGAAACGCAGCTTCTTGTGCATCATGCGTAGATTTAATTCAAGATGGAGGGAGCAGATTTGTCCTGGGAGATCAGGTAAATCAGTGTATGCCCCCAAATTGATTGCTATGTACAGCAGTAGAGGGAGAGAATCCTCTCCCTCAACCTGCTGGTCCCACTTCTTTGGATGTAGCCCAGGACATGGTTGGGTTTCTGGGCTGTAAGTGCACATTGCTAGCTTCTCATCCACTAGCACCTCGAAGTCCTTCCCTTCAGGGCTGCTCTCAATCCATTCTCTGTCCAGACTCTAATTATGCTTGGGATTGACCCGGGTGAAGGACCTTGCACTTGGCCTTGTTGATCTTCACGATGTTTGCACAGGCCTGGTTTCTTTGCAGGAGGGCAGGCATGAGCACGAGCAGAGAATTTTGTTGCCTAAACGCAGGCGATGCCTACAGCTTCACCCAATGCCACTCTGTTCCGTCCTCCCTAAAAGAAGGGATCTCAAAATTGCAGCTGACCTTACGCTGCTGGTGGCCTCAGGCTGAAGGGCGATGTCTCACGTAGTTTGCTCTGTCTGTGGTCCAGCTACTTCACTGGGATTCAGAGGTTCAAGACCAGATGCTCAGCTCTTCTTGAAACAGCTTGATGCCCCACTGTGCCATTGCTGTGAATTTGCATCCTCCTTTACTTCTGAAATGAAAAACCCTCCAAATATTCAGAGTGAAAACCGATAAAATATTCATCTATTCTTCGACTCATTAAGGCAGTGTAATTGCACGTAGGTGCTTCCTCGACTCCAACAGTGTTGTCTCGCTCCTGAGCCAAGATTCAGTTCCACAGGCAAGAAGATGCTCTACGCTCTCTCCTCCATATAACGGATGTGTGAAGAATCTCTGTAGCTCACCTTCTTGGAAAGCAGCAACCTGTCCCAGCACCTATCTTGCTACACCTCTTCCCAGGGAACACTTTGCTCACTGATGCTTCTTTTGCTCCAGCCCTGAGCAGGGATAGCTAATCAAGGCCATAATAAACCTCTTGCAGGTCTTTTGTTTTCCAAACTGATGTTCTGTGGTTTCTTCTTCCTGTGATTTTTTTTTCCTGTTTCTAACAAAGCTGCATTCCTTTGAAGGCTCCTGCTTCATCTTCCCCTTTCTTTAAGATGTATTTGTGGCTTTATTTCCCTCTTTTTGTAATTGAAACAATCTCCAGGCCCTGCTGGGATCAGAATCTCCCTGGATGCTTTCAAATGCAGAGTGAAACTGGTTTTGTCCTAAAGAGATATAACTTGTAATCTTCACTCAGTGGAAGGCGTTCAAATGCAAAAGCTGCTTACAGTGTCTGTATTTGCTGTTGAGTAGCACGCATACTAGGCTGAAAGGGTGAAACACCATTTTTAGAGGCTGGTAACAGCTGGAATTGCTCTCTGAGTCTACAGCCATCAGGAGGGCTGTGCTGTGCACAGGCATTTGTATTGGGCATTGGCAGCACACCCCCAACAAACCGAAGACTGGATAACAAGCTTACCATCAGAAAAGCGTTGAGTTGTTGCCCCCACCACCTCCTCATGTGTATTTGGTGGCAGAATGAACTCCTGGCTGCGATTAAAGGTGAACAAGCCTTAAAGATAACCTGGGAGAGGCAGGCAAAAGGGCAGGGTTTTGGTAGCCCAGTAGGTTGGAGATGACCCTTGCGGATCAACTGTGCTGCTGCTGCTGGATGAAGTCCAGCTGGCATCCAGTTGTAAGTGGTGTTCCCCAGGGCTCAGTGTTGGCGTCAGTCTTGTTTAGCATCTTTATCGATAATCTGGATGAGGAGGTTGAGTGCTCCCTCAGTCAGTTTGCAGATGACACCCAATTGGGTGGGAGCATTGATCCGTTGGAGAGTAAGGAGGCAGAAGAATCTGGACAGGCTGGCTCGATGGGTCAACTGTATGAGATTCAACAAGACCAAGTGGGTCCTGCACCCCAGTTACAACAGCCCCGTGCAGTGCTACAGGCTTGAGGAAGAGTAGCTGGAAACCTGCCTAGCAGAAAAAGACCTTGGGGTGCTGGTCGACAGTGGCTGAACATGAGCCAGCAGTGAGCTCAGGTGGGCAAGGAGGCCAACAGCATCCTGGCTTGGATCAGCAATCATGTTGCCAGCAGAAATGGGGAAGAGATTGTCCCCATCAACTCAGCACTGGTGAGGCTGCACCTTGAATCCTATGTTCAGTTTTGGGCTCCTCGCTCCCAGAAAGACACTGAGGGGCTCGAGCCTGTCCAGAGGAGGGGAACAGAGCTGAGGAAGGGTCTGGAAAAGGGCTGAGGGACCTGGGGCTGTTTAGTCTGGAGGAGCCTGAGGGGAGACTTCATCACTCTCTGCAGCTCCCTGAGAGTAGGTTGTAATGAGGTGGGTGTTAGTCTCTTCTCTCAAGTAACAAGCAATGGATTGAGAGGGAAATGGCCTCAAGTTGCACAAGGGAAAGTTTAGATTGGGTATTTGGAAAATTTCTCTACTGAATGAGTGGTGAAGCATTGGAACAGGCTGCACGGGAAGTGGTGGAGTCACCACCCTTGGAGGTGTTAAAAAAGTGTGTAGATGTGGCACTTTGGGACATCGTTTAGTAGGCATGGTAGCGTTGGGCTGACAGTTGGACTTGATGATCTTAGAGGTCTTTTCCAGCCTTAATGATTTTATGAGTGGTCCCAGTTCTCCTGCAACCCACAGGCTACAGATGGATAAGTTACAGAGGTGTCAAGGAAGTAGGAGTGGGTAAAGAAGCTGGAGGAAGATGCCAGCACCATTGCCTCCAGAGGAGCCAGTAAGGAAACAGTTCACTGATTTTTAGTGTGAGTTAAATTTCACTTGTTTTGCAGGCTGCTCTATTTGATGAAAGCTGCTGTTGAGCGATTCCAGTTTTATTCGCAGCTCCCAAATTTTGTAAACATTGTCACTACAAAATGCAGTGTTACTGGAAAGTTTCCTTATTTAAGTCATCGTATGGGAGTTAATTAACATTTAAAGATTTGGTTTAATCTCATTTCATGTGGGCTAATCTTGTGTAAGCATTAGACTTGCAGAGGGTAAACCAGATTCTGATTGGGTGATGCTCATTTAAGCCATGGAATGGCTTTGTCGTTATTAATATCCGGTTGCAACACCTTAAGGATGTGTTGTTTGGGGCTGAAATTTGTGTATTGGAGACAGATGGGTGAAGTACTGAAGATAATCAGAGGTCAGCTGGTTAAGCCTTACTTTTTTAATAGCCTTGTTGGGGTTAGAGAGTGCTTTCTTGAAGAGTATTTACTGTATAATCTGTGGAGGTGAGTGTAAGAGAGCCTTCAAAGGAATTAGTGAGATTCTGTTGAGACTACTTTGCATTCTGGCAATAGAGAGCTGCTGCAGAACCCAAGTTTGCCTAGACGTGTGAGAGATCCTTTTCTGCTCTGCCAGTGATGTTGACACTAACAGTGCATTTAAAAACTGCTTCTCCACCTGCCAGATTGATCTGTGACTCCACCATGTCCTGATAAAGTGGAGTTCTGAAATTTGCTCCTGGTTTAAGGAGTCCACCAACACTGTGCCTGGGGTGAAGGACACGTTCTTTGTGTGTTTTCTCCCAACCCAGACCTATGGCCAGCAATGTATTGTTCAAAACAAGTTCTATTAAGAATATCACACGGTTCTTCTGAAGCGTGATCTCAGTTGGGAGGGTGGTCATACATTCAAAAAAGTCTCCCTAGGGAAGTGGTCATGGCCCCAAACTTGTTGGTGTTAAAGGAGTGTTTGGACAATATTCCTAGATACATGGTTTAGCTTGTAGGTTTCCCTGTGCCGAGTCAGGAGCTGGACTTGATCCTGATGAGTCTCTTCCAACTCAAGATATTCTATGATTTAATGATTCTGTGATTTCAGTTTGGTTCTGTGTGGCCTCAACAAAATGATCAAGTGCATCTTGATTTTAAGCATGTTGACAGCCAGGGCTGCCTGAGTACAAGATGAAGCATTTGTCTGGCATCTTTGGGCCTTTGTGGGGCAGAGGAGGTGAATTCTGTCTGGTTTTTGTTTGTTTGTAAGGAAAGGCTTGAGCAGTATCACAGGTGGTTGGAGGATGCTGTGCTGTCAGTCAGAGGAGCTGCTGCATGGGGTGGTTGTGCTGTGTGGCAGCATCTTTTCGTCTCAGGCACCAATGGATCACTCCAGAAGGATGATACAAAGATGCGGACCTCATTTTTTGAAGGAAAAGTTCACATGTCACAGTCTTCTGGTGTCTGGGTCAGATGGACAGAGTTAGCTGGGCAACAATGACTCTGTTTGCAGTAAGGATCCACATCAAATTGGGAAATAATGGGAGCTTGGAGACATTTCAGCTTAAAACAATTCCCCCTCGTCCTGTCCCTGCACTCCCTGATAAAGAGCCCCTTCCCAGCTTTCCCATAGCCCCCTTTAAGTACGGGAAGGCTGCTGTAAGGTCTCCCCAGAGCCTTCTTTTCTCTAGGCTATATAGGTCATATGTAAGTAATATATAGGTAATGCCCATGAACTGGACAAAAATGGGAAGATTTGAGGAGTTCATTGACCAGTCGTATCTGAATGGCCTGTTTACTCCTCTTGGGTTACTTTTGCTTATCCAAACAACTTGGTTTAAGACTTGATTTAGATTTATAAGATTCTGATATGCTAGGAGTCCTTTACATTCCCATGCCTCAGTTTCCCCGTATCTTTCCCCAATTTCATTCTAACATGCCTGACCACCACTCAGCACGAGGTAGTCCTGCTGCTGGATCACCCTCCACAAGATGCTGTGATACCAGCTGTAACACTGAGCAGATACTTTTGTCCTTTGTAAGTATAATTAAGACTTTCAACGGTCTCTCCGTTGATCTCACAAGCTTAGGGGAAGATCTGTAGATGAATCTGCCTGTTTTCACTGGCACACTTTGTTTCTAACTCAGGTTTATCAGCAGCCTTTCTCAGGCTTCCATTAAAAGCAGCAGAGCCTCATTGTGTAATGATCTGGTTAAGTCCAGCTGTATTAATGTCTTATCTGATTTCTCATGCAACATTTTTGCTACCCAGAAGAAAACAGGAGAATGACCTCCCTCTAATGTGAGTGTTCATACTGTGAGAAGAAAGAAGAGTATGGATTACACCTAAAATCTTACTTTTGAAGTACCAAGCTGGGTTGATGGAATTGACCTGTTACTACTCCCCAAGGCATACTATAAACGTCCAATGGAGGCAGTGGACATAAATAAATGCTTTAAGCAGTTTAGCTGGAAGTCTGGTTCTTCACCTTTCCCCCTTTCCTTCTTCAGTCTCTGTTCCTCCCTCCTGCCTGGCACTGTAATGATTTGAAGGGTATTGTATCTATTTTCATGTGGCTGCCTTGGGGATCTTTTCGGCCAACTTCCCTCTGGACTATCTACAAACATTAATAGATGTTTGAAATTACTCAACCTCAATGGTGCTTGAAATTGAGCCATGTTCTGTTATGTCAACAGAGTGCTTCAAGTGGTGATTGTAGAGGCCGGAATAAAGGTTTCCGGCTCTGATACTGCACACAAAACTTCTTTATTAAGTGATGTTTGCCTGCCTGGTAGCTTAGACGTGCTACTTCGGTTGCTTCTGTGTTCAACTTCCTTCCTCTGTTTTATGTGGATTCAGTCCCTTCAAGACCTACTTAGAATCATAGAATCATGGAATGTTTTGGGTTGGAAAGAACCTTAAAAATCATCCAAGCCCAGCCATGGACAGGGACACCTTCCACTAGATCATGTTGCTCAAAGCCTCATCCAGCCTGGTCTTGAGCACCTGCAGGGATGGGGCTTCCACGACTTCTCTGGGCAGCCTGTGCCAATGCCTCACCACCCCCATGGGAAAAAATATCTTCCTAATATCTGGCTTAAATCTCTCCTCTTTCAGCGTAAAACTGTGCCCCTTCACCCTATTCCCTGCACTCCCTGAGAAGAAGCCCCTCCTCAGCTTTCCTGTAGGTCCCCTCTAAGTACTGGAAAGCTGTTCTGAGGTCTCCCAAGAGCCTTTTCTTCTCTAGGCTAAGGTCCTGCTTAGTTTCCTTTGTGAGTGTGGATCTATTCAGTGGTGATTTGAGGAAGAATCAGGGGCTTCATGGGTTACTGGGAATCTGTGGTATCACTTGCAGTCTGAAGAATTTCATGATGCTCTAGTTGGCACTGCTGTATTTTTTTCTAGAACAGGCTGTTTCAGAGGCTGCTGAAGCTGCCACCTCTTCTTCACTCTTGTGTTGCCCATGACATATGTAGAAGTGGAATGGTGAAGCATCATTTGAGTTATTTCAGACTCAGACAGTATCTTCCCTGAGTAATTCTGCAGACCAATAGACTGGGTGCTGGATGGGTTATGAGGTCAGTCAAATCTTGATTTTGGAAACTGCATTTTGGTGGGTGCAATACGGTCTCTGGGTCTTTCTTGGCTCAGGATTTCTTCTTTCCTGCAGCCACTTTGATATTTTGCAGTAAACACCCATGAACAGAACACTATCATATGCTGTCTGAAGGCATCCTTTAGGTGAAAGACGAGGAATGATAGTATAGTGATAGGATGAGGGGAAACAGTTTTAAGCTGAAAGAGGAGAGATTGAGATTAGATTTTAGAAAGAAATGTTTTCTTTGTGAGGGTGTTGAGGCACTGGCCCAGGTTGCCCAGAAAAGTCGTGGCTGCCCCATCCCTGGAGGTGTTCAAAGCCAGGCTGGATGGGGCTTTGAGCAGTGTAATCCAGTGGAATGTGTCTCTGCCCATGGCAGAGTTGGAACTGGATGATCCCTAAGGTCCGTTCCAACCCAAACCATTCTATGATTCTTTGAGTTTCTTTTTTTTTCACACCAGAAAGTGTATTGTGCATTCAGTGAGTGGGGAGCTCTGCTGATGCTGGATCAGATGATGAAGAAATCCCGTCTCTGCTTGTCCCACCTCACAGTGAAAGCAGCAGATTAGCCTCTGTATTTGAAGTCAAAATAATCAAAATATTTGAAAGGCCACTGATTTTACTGTAAAGTCATATGATAGTGTGGATACTGATGATTGCAGAGAGCAGGGTGGTTGTTAAAGGCCTTTTTCATTGTCTTCCAGCTTAGATCTCTCATGAGCAGTGCTGAGAGTGCCAGATCTAATGAAGCCTTGCATCCTGGGGGCTTGTGTCTCACGGTCGGATGCTCTGGACCCCAGGAGGGTGTTGCAGGCCTGTGGGAGGTTTTTCTGTCATTTATAAGGCTTACTTTTGTGCAGATCCTTTGGTGCCTAAGAGAAGAGAGGTTCATACTATAGTCTGTCCTCACTCAGTTTCTCTTCCCTCTATCTCTATAAAACCTCTAGAAACACAAATTATCCATGAGATTGCTGCTGCTGTGTCAGATGTGGCACACATAAATAAAATAAAGCTGGGGAGGGGCTCTTTATCAGTGACTGTAGTGACAGGACAAGCGGTAACAGTTTTAAGCTGAAGGAGGGCAGGTTGAGATGAGGTCTTAAGAAGAAATGTTTTCCTGTGAGGATGGTGAGGCACTGGCATAGGCTGTCTGGAGAAGTTGTGGATGCCCCATCCCTGGAATGTTCAAGGCCAGATTGGATGGGGCTTTGAATAACCTGATTCAGTGGGAGCTGTTCTTGCCTATGGGACTAGATGGACTTTAAGGTCCTTTCTGACCCAAACCATTCAATAATTCTGTGATTCTATGAGATATCTGTCCATAAGAAAGCAACCACAAAAATTAAAACAACTTGTCTGACAACCAAAGTTTACGTGTTCCAGCTTGTTCTTTTATTGGGCAGCTGCCTCCAAGGCAAATGCAGCTGTTAGGGGAAAAACAGAGTTGATGCTGTGCGCTTAAAACTGGAGTTGCAATATTGGATTAAACTTTATGTGAGTAAATGTAAAAAGGGATAGATATATAGATAAATATATAGAGAGGTACATATAAAATACGTGTAAATATATACATATATAAATATATAAAAACAATGTATAAATGTATACATGCATAAAAATATATATCTGTTGGGATTTTCAAAAGGGGATACCCATGTAGCAACCATGGAAGTCATCTGTGCTTATCATGCTTGAAGACCTTAGATGCCTTCTGCTGTGTGCCAGCATCATCTCAGGCACGTGGAGATGGATGGATGCTCAGTGGTACCGGCAGTCGTAACCTCGTGGCTTCAAAAAAGCTTTGAAAACTCAGCAGCTGAGCTGCTGTGTTTCCTCTTTCACTGCGAGCTTTCAGCGTGCAATCTCCGTTTTTAACACGGCATTCATATAAAGTATTCATTAAGATGGGGAATTATTTGCATATTATTAGCATTATTACATGGAAATAAAGCTGCTGCTGGTTCTTCCCTCCCTCCATGTGTCTTTCATCACCCGCCCTTAGAACTGTGCTGAATCCTGTTTGTTGTGTGACAAACTGGGCTGATAAATCTCGTTACTCATTTGAATGGCTGGAAGACTCATTGCACATTACTGAATTTGGTGAATTATGTAATAAATGCATAATTAAAATTAAACCCAGAGCCTCTTGTGGAACCTTACAAAATTCCGTTCGTGATGAATTATAGAGAAATGTACGTGGGTATTAAAATCTAAGCCTGATTATTTGGATTTATTTTTAATCAATATTTAATACACTACCTATAAGTTCCTGTGTACCCACAGCAAATCTGCTATTGCAGCTTTGCTGGAAAGCACAGAAAGAGAGTGTGAGTGTAGAGTAAGATGTTTGTTTTCATTCTGCTTCATATTTTAAGATTTGATTACAGAAAGGAAAAATCCCCTGAGTGCAATATGCTCCAAACTTCCTTCAGACAAGGGAAGGGACTGCTTGGAATCTTTTGTGCCTAAGTCTTTTCCCGCTTTGAATATTGCGGTTTGTTGGAGGAGAATTGCAGTTGTAGGAAACAATTCGCTCTAACGGAGCGCCGCTTGGTTGTTCACTCACCGAATCGTCGTTAAAATCATTCTGAAGATCTTTTCCATGCTGGATTTCCGCAGTTCTGGTTCTTACATAAAGGCAGCTGTCCAAACTGCTGTCAGGTTTAAAGTTGAGATGTCCTAAAAACTTATTTTCTGTGTGCTAAAATGAGCTTTAGAGATCTTTTCCAATGGCTTGGAAAGAGCAGTGATGTTTTGAAGGCAAACAGTCTGCAAGCCCCTGCTTAATTTTGAAAGGTTTGTCTCTTAAGTACGGAATTGAATAGAAGGGATTTGATTCCCTTAAATCCCCGATTCTAGAGAAAGCAGCTTGAGATCTCAGTAAGAGAATTAACACATGGGTTAAACTTACAATAAGAAGCAGTACTTGGGAAATGCCTATTCAGATGCCGTTAAGGAAATAATAGGATTAGTCCTTGTCGTGTCAGTGTGGATTCCTCAAACTGCTGGCTTCATGCTGACATGCGTACATTACATGTTGCTGGCCTGGGCGTGAAATTGAGGACAATGAAAAGCAAGATGACTTTTCTTGGAGGCGGTTTGTTTGGACTTTTCAGCTGGTGCATCTGCACACACATAGGACAGGTAATTTAGTACAACAAATAAGCCACCAATGATCCACCTCCAATGATGTTGTTTGTGACCTGAGGTCATCTTAATTGTAGCTTTGTGACTGTTAAAATGCCTTTATCCTAAATCAGCAATGCACTGTGGCAAATTTACATTAGATCTTAGGAAGAAACATTTTCCTGTGAGGGTGGTGAGGCACTGGCTGCCCAGAGAAGTCATGGAAGCCACATCCCTAAAAGTGTTGAAGGTCAGGTTGAATGGGGCTTTGAGCAACCTGATTTGGAAGAAGATTGTCCATGGCAGGGGACTGGAACTGGATGGGCTTTGAGATCCCTTCCAGCCCAAAGCATTCCATGATTCTGTGATTCCATGAAATGTGTTTTCCACTCCTGTAAACAGATTTCTGTTTGTTCCTCACATCTGTTAGAAACATGAGACACTTTTTACCCGTTATTTCTATTATGTGCTCTTCATGAGCCATTTGTTGTTCCAAGTACATATATTTTAATACATTATACATTATATCTGTCATTTAGTATAAAGTATTTTTTGTCTCTTGATTTTTTTTAATTTTTTTTTTACAATTCATGGTAATCCAGAATCATGAAAAAAGCATTATTTTCAGTTTCTTGTGTCTACCATTTCATAATCATCCATGTGTATCTTTATTTTTAGCTTAAGCGAAAGACATGAAGCGTTAAGGCTGAATTGGATTTATTTTGACATCACCTGATTTCATCACAGAAGGTGCTGTAGGAGATCTTCATGCTGCAAAACTTCCAGCAAAATGGTAATGAGAAAAAGAAAGGCTTTTGTTGTGCTGTCATCCTTCTGCTTCTTCGTCTTCAGACACCACTACTGCTTCTTTGCACCACTTCTCTTCGCTTTTCTGTGCCAGTGGCTTTTTGGTGTAGCCCTGGGTATCCTGTGACTCCCCCAGAAGCCATTGCTTGGGGAGCAGAGGGAAGGTGAGCTGAGCAAAAACCTGCAAGTCTAAGAATAATTTAAAGTTTTGGGGGGGCAGATAATTGGCAAACGTAGCAATTTTGCCTGTAAATCAATGACATGGGCATGTGCTTAAGTCCGTATTTCGCTTCACAATTGAGTGCACGTTTGAGTGTGCGCCCAAGTAGTCCTTGAAGCTGGAAGCAAAAAAAAAAATAGAATTGCCTTACAGGTTGGTTTATTTGCTGTGTTTTGGCAGAGGATTTATTCAGGGGGTGCATGTGAAGCTTTTGAAAGAACTTTATTCACATTTTGAAGTGACGCGTGCAGCTAACGCTGACAAGTTTGAGTTGTGGCTTAAGGAGTGCTCCTTTCACACAGAGCAGATATTTTAGTGTAGCGTTCCTCGATCTTTGCTGGGGTCATCTTTTCAAATGGAGTAGTTGTATGATTCTGGAGGGCAGCAATATATCACACGAGGTAGCATGCAATTCAGAATTTAAAAAAAAGAGTTATAAAAAGGATTTAATTTATAAGAGGCATACTGAGTGCATATAAGTGTATGCACATGAGAATTTTCATAGAATCATAAAATCATAAAGGTTGCAAAAGACCTCTGAGATCATCAAGTCCAACCATTAGCCCAGCACCACTGCGCCAACTAAACCATGTCACAATGTGCCACATCTACATGCTTTTTGAACACTTCTAGGGCTGGAGACTCACCACTTCCTTGGGGAGTCTCTTCCAGTGCTTCACCACTCTTTCAGTAAAGAAATTTTTCCCAATATTCAATCTAATTTTATTGTCCAAACCAGAAGACTGTATGTATTGGTTTACCATACTGTAGATTTCTTATTCTTGTACTGCTCCTTGCATGAAATGCCTCATTTTACTCTTCTCTGCTGCTCTTCCTTTCTTACTCAGTAAAAGATACTTTTTTCTAACCAAAAGTGCTTATCCACATTATAAATATATGTCCTTTTAAATGTGTCCATTTAAATGAATATTCAACAGTGCAGAGATACGTGTGTGATATAATGTATCCGATTATGTCTAATTGTGATTTGATATGTTCTAGACTTTTGTACTTAATTTTTTTGTGCCTTTTATCTACCAGGATATTTTTTAGATGACACTGTAAGACTTGATTTACACTTGAAAGCAGACAATTTCTTTAGGAGTACTTTAGGTTTATTAGTAGCAGTATCCTTTAGTAATGGTGCACATAGTGTGGAAGGATGTCTCATCCCAAACTAGATATCTCTATTCCTGTTCCAGATAGTTACACTGATCTATTTAGAGTCATAGAATGCTTTAGGTTGGAAGGGACCTTTACCCCCCTGCAACGAGATCATGTTGCTTAGAGCCCCATCCAACCTGACGTTGAGGGGTGGGACATCCATGACCTCCCTGGACAACCTGTGCCTGTGCTTCCCCACCCTCATTGTAAAAAATGTCTTCCTTATATCCAGCCTAAATCTACCCTCTCTTAGTTTAAAACTGTTCCTCCTCGCCCTATCCCTGCACTCCCTAACAAAGAGCCCCTCCCCAGCTTTCCTGCAGGGCCCCTTTAAGTACTGGAAGGCTGCTCTAAGGTCTCTCCAGAGCCTTGTTTTCTCTAGGCTGAACAACCCCAACTCTCTCAGCCTGTCCTCACATGGGAGGTGCTGTAGCCCTTGGATCATTTTTGTGGCCCTCCTCTGGACTCGCTCTAACAGGTCTATGTCTTTCCTGTGCTGAGGACTCCAGAGCTGGATGTAAGGCTCCAGCTGAGGTCTCATGAGAGCTGATGACGCTACTCTTGATGCAGTCCAGGACAGGATTGTCTTTCTGAGCTGCAAATGTGCATCATTGGCCCATGTCCAGCTTTTTGTCCACTTGTACCCCCAAGTCCTTCTGTGCAGAGCTGCTCTCAATCACATCATATTTGCACCTGCCTATACTATGTAGTTTGGTAAAGGCTTTGGGATGGTTACTTTACCCGGCTTGAACTGGGTTTTTGGCTCACTTCATTGGTCTAGAAGTTCAGCATCCAGTCTGAGCTGCTTGTCTTGGCTCCCTCTGAGTCAGCAGTTCTGACACTGCAGTGTGTCCTGTCCCAGCAATTGCTGGAGGTGTTCAAGACCAGGTTGGATGAGGCTTTAAGCAATCTGATCTAGTGGAAGGTGTCCCTGCCCATGGCAGGTTGAAACTGGATGATCTTTAAGGTCACTTGCAAACCAAACCGTTCTGTGATTCTGTGAATCCCGTCCCTCCAGCTTTGAGTGGATAACCACCTCTGACAGCTGACATTTGGTGCAATGAACTCTGCTTTCCCATCAGCTGGAGCTGATCTCTGAGCATCCTCTGATGCCTTTGAAATGTCTTTCCTTGGTAAGCTGTGATATCCCATTGCGAACTGCAAAACTGTGCCTAGTATGAGGAGCGGCTGAGAGAGCCGGGGGTGTTTAGCCTGGAGAAGAGGAGGCTGAGGGGAGACCTCATTGCTCCCTACAACTACCTGAAAGGTGCTCAGTTTCCAGAAATGGCTGTTCTGAACAGTTGTGCTTCTTGCTGACTGGTCTAAAACTCATTAAAACTCATTAAAACTCTTGGTAGTGTTCCACTCAAAAATAGCACATCTAATATGAAGCCAAACCCCTACAAGTATTCATAGCATTGTGGAATGTCGTGAGTTGGAATGGACCCACAAGGACCATCGAGTGCAATTCCTGTTCCTGCATAGGACAACAACAACATCCACACTGTGTGTCTGAGGGCATTGTCCAAATGCTTCTTGAATATTGTTAGGTTTGGTGCTGTGCCTGCTTCCCTGGGGAGCTGTTCCAGTGCTCCACCACCCTCTGAGTGAAGAACCTTTCCTAATATCCAACCTAAACCTCCCCAGCACATTTTCCTGCCATTCCCTCGGGGTATATCATTGGTTGCTAGAGAGGAGATATCAGCACCTGCTCCTCCTCCTCCCCTTGTGAGAAAGCTGTAAATTGCTATGAGGTCTCCTCTTGGTGTCCTCTTCTCCAGGCTGAACATATTAAGTGACTTTAGCTGCTCCTCAAATGACTTCCCTTCTAAACCCTTCACCAGGGGTTGTTGGGATGCCAAGAATTCCCCTAGTTTTATTCTATCAAGAAAATACTGTACTTACTCCACTTCTGTTGATTTTTTTCCTCCAATAAATGGGAACACAAGAGTACACCAAGTGGAAAAAAATTCCTATTGTATTTAGAAGCAGGTTTTTGTCAGATGGATCAGTTTCCTGTAGGTCTAAAGCATTATTTTCATTTTTATTTCACCGTTTCAGCAATAATTTATTTATAATGGATTAGTCAGTGTTTGAGCATTGCTGTTTATTTAATTCTTTTCTTTTCTTTTTTTTTAGGTCTGAAAGGTTTTTATGTGTGGTGAGATGTTCCAGTGCTTGGATCAATGCATTTGATTTAACGTTGGGAAGAAGTGGGGTTTTTTTTGTTGTTTAGTTGGGTTTTTTAAATTGCTGTGGTTATAAGTCAGCATAGCAGATCCAAGTGAAGTGTATTTTACGTATGGAAACACGTTGTCTTGGTTTGAGCTAAAGTAGGATCAGTTTTCTAACTTCAGCAAAGTCTTGTCATAAGTAACTTCATTTTCTGAAAGGTAACTGCATGTTTTTCAGACGGTGTTTCTCTCTAGAAATGATAACATAAGGCATTGGTGTGCAGAAAGGCAGCTGCTTATACTTATCCCTATAGAAACCATTCTCAAGCTGGCTTATCCTGTAAGTGAAAGGGGCAATCTCGTATATTTGTATATAATTTATTTTCTTATCAATACTGTTTTCTATATTATTATTAATATTATTTCATTAAAGCTTCTTTAGTTATGTTTTCCAACCCACAAGTCTTTTTCTTCTCATTTTCCTTTCCCTTGGGAGGGCAAGAGAACTGTATTCACAACTGCTCAGTTTTAGCTGCTAAATTAGATTGGGACTGGGCTAAACCATGGCACACGTACAACACAATATGTGCACAGAGCAAATGAAACCGTCCTGGGGCAGAAAAAGACCCCAAGAAGATGCCACGGAGGAAAGTAGAGGGAAAGGGGAGGCTTTGGCTGAGGGTTTTTTCCAAACTCAGTTGATATCAGAAGTACAATGAATACACATGTGGATGAAATGCAGCTTCTTTTAGCAAAGGAGTTCACTTCCACATAAGAAACGGGGATGTAAGGGATTTACTTCACCAGCAGTGCTGCATCAGCTGGAGCTCACCTTAGCCCAAGATTTAGCAAGATTTCTGCTATGGTGTGAACGATGCAGAAGGGCAAAATCTCTCTCCCATGCCTGGCAGGCAAGGCTGAAGCAGCGTCTGCTGGAATGGTGCGATCTCACAACACCAAAGATTGTGAAGCCTCAGGTGGGATCCCAAACACTACGCAGCACAATGGGGCAGTTTGCTGCTGGCTTCAGAATTTCCAGAGAACTGAAACGTATTTTTATTTCCTCCTGTGTTCAGGTCTGTCCCCGGTCAGCAGAGCACTAAATCCTCTGCCTGAGCACACAGTCCTCTGCCAGGACAGTGTGAGAGTCATTACGAGCTGTTATTTGTATGAGCTGTATGAGTTACGTTTTGGGGATTTCATGAGCCAGATTAGGGGGAAAAAATAAAAATTAAAAGGATTTAATTCTTTAATATATTTTTATATGTATATATACATAAAAATAAAAGCATCCTAGGATTTTTGAACTGAAGTCAGATGTGATGCAATTCAGATTTTGAGGTCCTGACAGTAACCAAGTAGACAAACCTGTGTAACAATGCTTTTCTTTTGCCTCAGACCTGCTGTTCCCAGCCATAGGATTCCTTTATAAAAGCCTGTTAAAAATAAATCTCTTGGATATTTACCTTGCTCTGTTTTCAGTTAGCCACTGCTGAACGTTATAAAGGAGAGAGGTTGAACGTTATAAAGGAGAGAGGTTGTTAACTTACAGCCTGGTGTGCATCCAGAGTTCAGAAATCTCTGCAGAAGTTTAAGCAAGTTAGAGAGATTAGCTTTGATCCCTTTCTCCCAGCACAGGATTATTCCACATCATACTGGTTTTGAAGTTCATGTCTAATCCAGTTTTACACGTCTCGGGGGGCTGGGCTTCTTACGACTTCTTCTGTGAAACAGTTGTGTGGCGTAGCCTCTGATTTAGAGGTACTTTACTTGATACCGAGATTGAATTCGCATTTCCATTACTGCATCCCATTTCATCCTGTGCCATATACATAATGTTGCTACTTCGTGGTATATGGCTTTCAGAGGCATATGGATCATTATTGCGCTCATGCTATTTTATATGATCACTGCACGCTGAGTCAAACTCTACGTGAACTCCAGTCTTAAAAACAACCGTGCATGACTTGCGTATAGGTCTTCGAACAGTTGAATGTAGATTAGGTATTAGGAAGAAATGTTTTGCTGTGAGGGTGGTGAGGCACTGGCACGGGTTGCCCAGAGAAGTCGTGGACGCCACCTCCCTGGAGGTGTTCAGGGTCAGGTTGGATGGGGCTCTGAGTAACCTGATCCAGTGGGAGGTGTCCCTGCCCATGGCAAAGGGATTGGAACTGGCTAGGCTTTAAGGTCTTTTCCACCCTAAACTATGATTCTATGATATTCACATACAAAAGGGCTTTTATGGTCCAGAGCGGATCACAGAGCATGAAAACAACTGGCGTGAAACATTAAAATTGCCATGCATGCAAAACTATTGCTAATCAAGGCAAAGGGGAGGGTCACGTTACTGTTTTCCAGCAAAGTGGGAGGTTTGAATGATCAGTCCTGAAGGGTTTTTTTAGTGTACTGTGTTTAATGCATGATGAGTTTGTAATAACTTAAATTTTCTTTCTAATAAATGTGTATTTTCAGGCTTGAAAAATACTCGTCTGTGATCCTTTGAAGTGCTGTTTTACAGGCATTCAGTGTTGGCAGCGTGCTTAGAACGTTTTCTCCTTACACACCAGGCATCGTGGGAGCAGACCAGCAGAGCATTTAAGCGCATGATCTATTTTAAGTAAGCAAGCGATGCATTTAGAAATGACAGCATGTTTTGCTGGACTGACAAAAGCTTGTTTGAAGCCACGTTAGGTGAGCACCCGGATCAGTCCCAGGGATGTTTTAGGAACTGCCTTCCAGAGTAGAAAGGACTGGATAAGTCAGAAATATGCTTTATACAACAAAAATGTGTTTTATAGGTCAAGAGTTAAAATTTCCAGTTGCTAAGGGTATCTGTACTCTAGTGGTGAGCCTGAAAGACCCCAGAGTTGAATCCTCATCTTCATTCCTGCCCTGTGCCTTCATCCTTTGCATACACCTTGTAGTACTATTTCATTTTTCTTGAAAGTGTCCAGGCAGCGCTGTAAGGAAAAAATCCTGCAGTGTTTCTAGAAGGGAGAGAGGGCAAGCAGAATGACGATGGAGTGTGGATGTAACAGGGAACCTAAATATTGTGCTGCGTACTCTGAGATGGATTTTTTTTCCAAAACATCTACAGGTTTAATGATATCACAGTGAATTAGTGTGTGCAGAGACTTGGAAATAGATGTGTGTTTCAAACCGTTTTTAGCAGGGTGAGGGATGCACTCTTGCAGCCTGGATGGCAGAGAATACTCTTGCTTTTCTGAGCTGAGTTTCATGGACAGTCTGTGCTATTGCCATTTTCTTTACTGGCAACAGCTTACTCAGCGCAGTTGTGGGGTAGAAACCAAATCCATCCCCATGGCATTTAATGAACTGCCGTCCTTCCCCAGAGCTGTTCTTGGTAGAGAAATGCCATTAGTCCTGATGTATTCAGGGATTTCACATCACCCGTGCAGAAAAGGTGGATTTCAAAATGTCCTCTTCCACCCTAACATGGCTTTGACCAGACCATCACGTGCTCCCACCACCAAGAGCACCGTCTATAAAAAAACTAAGATGTTTGTAAGTAAACCAGCGTTAGAAGGTTGCAAGGCTGCCAGGGTGACTTATCTCTTCTCCCTTGGAAACAGCATTTCTGGAAGATCGTGGCGGATGCAGCATTAGCAGGATGTTGTGTGCGCAACCCCAGCAAGCAGTCTGGTCCAAATCCTGTGGAAGGGCTTCAAGAGATCTATCGGCTGCCCTACTTAATTTAAAACGTTTGGGTTATTTTTTGTTTTGTTTTGTTCTCATCACTATAGTAAAATTATTTTTACGACCCTTTGGGTATTACCTGCTTTTATAATCTTTCTATAATTAAATTTACAAATCCGCTTTTGAGCTGGTGATGTATAAAACCTTGCAAACAGGATCCTTTGTGCGTTAACCTATATTTATGTTACTTTTGTTCCTTCTGGCAGTAATTATCCTGGCTCTGGGCCTAGGATTAATCCATAAGATGCTGAACATGCTTGAATTCCCCCCCCTTTCTCTGTGTCAAACTCTCTCATCTTAAGCAGAGCAGAGCAGGGCATTTTAAAAACCACTTCCTATGAAGCACTTTAACTATGACCCCTCTTAAATGATTCACAGGAGGAGCCATAGCAAAGGTTAATTGATCTGTGCCATGGAGCCAGAAAGGAGAAATGATTCAGCCTCCGTCACGGAAATGCTTTGCTGTTTCTGAGCCTGATGATGCAGCTTTCACTGCATGGCCAAGAGACCATCACCTATCACTGCTCAGAGAGAGTTTGGGGTGTCCAGCTGTAAAAAGGCTGAGTGTGTTTTAAACACAGTACAGGGGTTCCTGTGCTGGTCTGATGGGTCAGGTATGTCCATGCAGTGGGATGGTGCTGTTATACCATGGTTTTGATTGGATAACAGAAAAAAATTCTCTACTGAAAGAGTGGTGAAGCATTGGAACCAGCTACCCGGGGAAATGGTGGAGTCTCCATCCCTGGAGGGGTTCAAAAAATCATGTAGATGTGGCATTTCAGGACATGGTTTAGTAGGCATGGTGGTGTTGGGCTGATGGTTGAACTTGATGATCTTAAAGGTCTTTTCCAACCTTAATGATTCTAGGATTGTGTAACAACCTCTGTAGAAACAGGAAGTAATGGAGGGTATGCACCCTTTGTAAAATACCTGGCTGGAACATACATTCTTTGTCTTACTGTAGAAGATTTAAGGGACGTCAAAGAGAGGTATCAAGAGGTTTCCAGAAGTTTGGGGGTAGCTGTTGTGTGAAAAAATGAACACAGCCCTTGGCCCTGGCAGTCCACAGATTGCAGATATTTGGGGAAGGACAGTTCTAGAACAGGTTACCCAGAAAGGTGGTTGGTGCCCCAACCCTGGAAACATTCATCGTCAGGCTGGACAGGGTTCTGAGCAACCTCATTGGGTTGAAGATGTCCTTGCTTATTGCAGGGGCTTGGACTGGATGGCCTTTAAAGGTCCCTTCCAACCCAAACCATTCTATGATTTTATGATGTGTCCTCTTCCTCTGATGATGATGGCCATGTTATTACAGAATCACAGAATCATTTAGGTTGGAAAAGACTTTTAAGATTGTTGAGTCCAACCGTAAACTGATCAGACCTGCTCTAGCCCTTTCTAACAGCACATCTTTCTTCTGTCAGTTGACTAGGAAGGAGGAGATGTTGTGGAAGGGTTGGTGCTGGTTCTGGGCTGCTGGTGAAGCATGAGCGTTTGGAGTTGTTCCTTGTGGCTGAGGTTTGTTTAGAGACTGTTCCCTGGGATGACATGCAGCTATCTCCAAATGGTGGTCAGAGTGGCCTCAGCAAGTTTGTAGCTTGATGTGGAGCCCCAGATCTATGCAGCATCGTACTGTTTGCTGCTGTACTGGGAGAGGTGCCACGTGCTGTAGCGAATGCTGCCCGTTGGGAATTTTTCCTTAGAAAACCTTTCTGGAGTCATTGATTTGCAGTGTGTCTGAGCCAAATTTAAACATGGAGACACATAGATCTGAATTTAGCCGTGCTGGCTGGTTTCCCTAGGAGGAGGGATCGTGGGGATGGATTTGATTGCCTCGGAAAATTAGTGTTGATTTCAGTGAAGAATATTTTATTACAGTGTTTGCATTGGCATTCTCTTCGTAGGATAATGAGTGAGAGTTTCCAGTGTTTCCTGTGCTTGTGCGTATTTAATGATTTAATCTATTCCTCCTGAATACTGTCTTGGTGAAAAAAAAAAAAAGAACTGGCTGCCTACTCTTAATATCCCATCATAAAATAAAATCACTAATCCCAAAGGTGGAGTTGCAATTGAAAAGTAGGAAAACCAGTCTTGGAAGGTATTAAAACTGAATAATACGCTCTAAAATAGACACTGACCATGGTGTTTATTGCAATTATGGAAGAGAGTGAGGCCGTAGTGCTTTCAAAAATTGCAATGCTGTTATCATAGAATCAGAATCATGGAGTGGTTTGGGTTGGAGGGGACCTCCAAGCCTATCCAGTTCTAACACCCTTGTCATGGGCAGGGACACCTTCCAGCCTGGCCTTGAACACCTCTGGGGATGGGGCAGCCACGACTTCTCTGGGCAACGTGGGCCCATGCCTTTCTAGCCTCACAGTGAAACATTTCTTCCTATTATCTAATCTAAATCTTCCCTCTTTCAGCATAAAACCACTCCTCCTTGTCCTGTCCCTGCAGTCCCTGATAAAGAGGCACACCCCAGCTTACCTGGAGGCTTGTTAAGCACCAGCAGGTAGTGAAGGATGCGTCCACAGCTCCAGCCCCTCCAGAGAGAGTCCTGCCTCACTTGAGAAGTGAGCATGGATCCCTTTTGCTCTTCTGTTTTAAGAATATAGAATAATGAGTTGACCAAGCTACTGGCCTTTAAACCATGTTTTCCCCTGTGTGGGCTCTAACACTTTGCCTTAAATGCCACTTCAATCCCTTTAGGCACCAGCTCACTACTATGAACGTTTGGCCCTGAGGGTCCAAATACGTGCTGCACACGTGGAGCATGCGCGAGCTGGGGAGGTGGTTTAATAGCACCACGCAGTCCAATCCAGTTCAGTTTGAGCTCTGACTTGTAAAGATCAAGATGAGCAAGAGTTGCTGCTGCAAATTGTGTGTTCGGGAGTCTCCCATACTCCTGCCAGCTGTTCTAGTGAAGGATCACTAGGATCACTAGGATCAAAGGTAAGAGACCTCCAGGATGGGGCAGATGTGCAGCAAGCTCTTCGGCTGTGCCTATGTTCACAGCTCAGAGCCTGAACATCTCCCTTCTCCAGCATCACTCCAGGCCATGGGAACTTTTGGATCAACAGGAAATATCTTCAGACAGCTCCAGTAAGTGAGACTGTAATAAAAAAGGCTGCTTGGTGCTACAGCAGGCATCGGCCACTCATAATTTCAACGCTGTACCTGTTAAACCAGGCTGTCACGTCTGGTGCCGGGGGGAACCAAGTGTAATCAAATAAAGGTATTTCAGGCACTCAAGTTTAGACAATTAAAACAATAATGATATGCTGGAGCTAATGAGACCAAAGCTGTGCTTTACAGGGACTAGGGCACGCATCCAGGTCTGCTTGTAGAGCTTCTGGTTAAGGCTATTGCTCCTTCTGCTAAGGAGTGGGAAGAAAAATAAAGGAACCAAGAGCATGTAAGGGCTAAGCATCACTTAGAGGTTATTGCATCTTTTCTGTAAGACCTGAGCAATGATTCATGGCATCAGTGAGCTGTTGAGGAATCCTGTCTGGGATTTGCAGCAGCACATTTCTGGATCGAGAGTACCAGCCACGCTTTGTTCCCTCTGAGCATCTCCCCTTTACAAGGGGAGCAGGGGAGCCTGATGACCAATTGCTGTCAGATTGACTCCAGAGTCTCTCCATGGGCAGCACAAGAGCTCGTTTATGGCATTACGTTTACCAAAGCTGCCTGGAAGAAGTTATTTAAACAGCAGTGGTTTGAACCATGCTCTTGACATAATTTTTCTCCGACTGCAGCCTCACTAGGAACCTCTTCTCTGAACTGAATGACTCTCATGGTTAGTAGCATGCTTTTAAGGTGTAATCATTTCCTTCATATGCTCCTGTGCCTTTTAGAGCTGCCTAGCCTGATTTCTACAGCAATAATCCAGTGTATAGCAGACCCTATATGAGAAAGAGCAGTTGTAGAAGCATATGTAGACACTGGAATTCAGACTGGATATGCTGCCTGAAATGAAGGCCCACAGAGCAGAAAAGGGATGCTGTGAAATTGTGGTGCTGAGATTAAGGCTGTTTCCCCACTGCCTTTTAGATATTTATTTCCTTTAAGCCACAGGTGTGGCTTGGGAGAATAAAAAAATCTAAAATGCAACAATCGTGGTAGCTTCTAGCATTGAAAAGAATTTGGTTATTTGGGAAACGTTCACGGGAAGCCACTTACCCATCCAGATGCCTGTTCCTTTTGACTCTTACAGGAAAGGGCCGATGCCACCAAATGTGATGGCTTAAGGTGCTGTGGTCAATGCTGTATCCTATCTCTCTGTCAGAGGCAATACCTCAACTCTTTGGCTTTAACAGGTGGAGAGGTGGGTTTGCAAACGTGCTGCATGAGGAATTACAGCAGCAGAGGCTGGAGCATGCTGATCACTGGAAGGTGCAAGATCTTCAGAGGTTCATTTCAGCGTGTGGCTTCTGTATCCCCCCGCGGGACCTCCTGAGGTTGTGTCTCATCCAAAAACCCTGTTGCAGTTTGGTAAGAATCTGCCAAAATGCATCATGCTACCTGCCCCTTGGTGGTGTTGGCACTTGGGCCCTTGGAAACTGAGCTGGGAGCATCTTCCTGGAGGGGATAGAAGTGACCTCACTTGGTCAGCTTGATATCTCTCGGCTTTCCTGCAGAGCTGTTGGGGGTCATCTCTGCTTGAGGTTCCCTCCTTCACTTGGCCAAGCTCGAGAGGTGATGCTCGCTGTAAAAATTTTCTACTCCAGTCAGATTAGTCAAGCATGCAGTAGTTTTGTCAGCATTGTGTGTCCATGATGATAGTGGACATGGCATGAAACTGTGATGTTCTTTCATAAATTCAAGTCATCAGGTTGAGTTTGTGCTAGGTAAGTGCTTCAGCTGAGGGAGCTGTAGAAGTCTTGATTGAGTTCAAGACAACCTGAAACTGATTTTTTATCAAGATCTCATGACTTGAACATTGATATCAGCTGGGGCACAGTGCAGGTACTTGCAGGACTGTGAAATGTGGGTTTGACATCTACCTTTTCCTCACTCTAGAGCAGAGCTTGTCAAATTGATAGGCTGCTTTCCCCTACTTTCTCTGCAAGCCTCAGCCCTACCAGTCAACTCAGTTTAAAAACACCTTTACATTTGACTCAAGAGTTTATTTGTGCGAAGAAGCACTTGAGTTAACAGCTCCAGGAGCTCAAGGTAGGTTCACAACAAAATCTTGCTCTTCAAAAAGGTGGTGCATCTTTTTCAGCTAGACAAGTCTACTCTCACCTAATCCTTAACGGCACAGAATAATTGGTTCAAGACACAAGTAGGTTTTGTGCCACGAGGTGTGATGAATAGTTTACAGAAAAGAGTTTGAGCTGATCATTTAGGTGGAGGACTGTAGGGCCTATGGAGGGTCAGCAGTGGTGGTGGGAGCTGTTGCTCTTATGCTGAGAGTTTCTGCCTGCAGAAAGCTGATTGTGGTGTTGTGAAAGGGAAAGGTGGGACAACTCATCTCAAGCTGGGAGACTTGGGATTGTTCGGTATGGAGAAGAGAAGGCTCCAGGGAGACCTTGCAGCAGCCTTCCAGTACTTAAAAAGGGCCTCTGGGAAAGTTGGGGAGTGGCTGTTTATCAGGGAGTGGAGGGATAGGACGAGCGGGAATGGTTTTAAGCTGAAAGAGGGGAGATTTAATTGGCTGAAAGAATTTTTTGCTGTGAGGGTGGTGAGGCACTGGCATTGGTTGCCCAAAGAAGTCATGAATGCCCCATCCCTGGAGGTGTTCAAGGCCAGGTTGGATGGGGCTTTGAGCAACCTGATTTGCTGGAAGGTGTCCCTGCCCATGTCCAGGGGGTTGCAACTGGGTGATCTTTAAGTTCCCTTTCAACCCAAGCCATTCTATGATTCTGTGTTAAAAATCAAGGGCAGATGTTGGCCTCTGCTGCGTGAAGCTTACTCTCCTGTGCGTGTCCTCTGCTCTGTGTTGTTCCTTTCTTCGCTGTAGATGAGTTGCTTTGCAGACTGCAAATGTGATTATTAAATGAACCTTCTTTTTTAAGTATTTAAGTGTTTTGAAACCTTTTGATGTGTGAACAGTCCTATTGTGTGATTCCATGGCCACAAGAATGTGCTTTTTATTTTCAAAAGGAAAAAACTCAAACCTGGGGAGAAATTCCCAGGAGGGAAGTTTAACAGCTTTCAAAGCATTCTGCAGCACTTTTTCCTTATGTGTGGGCAGGAAGATTTCTCTCCTCTCAAAAACAGGCAGGCTTCTCTTTGTAAAATCCTTCTGGGCTTTGAGATAGCCTTCAAACCGGTGGTCCCTTCTGATGGTGTTGTGAAATTGTCTGGCCTGCATGTAGCCACCAATGCTGTGATCCAGCTTGATAAAGAAGCTTCATGTTACTTTCTTAGCTGTGATGATAGCTGGGGTCTTCCCCGTGTTCAGGGATTCCAAATATACCCTGCTCTCAGTCCACCTGGTTGTGCCCAAGAGCTGCAAAGGATGTAGAGCGGATTGGGGAGCTGCTTGGCTCTACTTGAAGCACCTCTTGCGATGTGTGACACAGCTTGGGGACTTCTAGAGTCTGGTCTACACAGCCGTTCTCCACCACCTGCCTTTCTGTGCACTGCCTTCTCAAATAAATAAATAAACACAAATTCCTGGGGTGAAACTCTTATAGGATTCTGGCATCTGGCATACCCATGAGGCCTGAAGGAAAGCTGGGGAGGTGGAGTTTATCAGGGAGTGCAGGGATAGGATGAAGGGGAACCATTTAAAGCTGAAAGAGAGGAGATTTAGATGAGATACTAAGAAGAATTTTTTTTTCCTGTGAGGGTGGTAAGGCACTGGCCCAGGTTGCCCAAAGAAGTCATGGATACCCCGTCCCTGGAGGTGTTCAAAGCCAGATTGGATGAGGCTTTGAGCAACCTGATCCAGTGGGAGGTGGCCCTGCAGGGAGTTGGAAATGGATAGGCTTTAAGGTCCCTTCCCAAACTATTCTATGATTCTATGATCTGAGAGAACTAACAGCGAGTACCAGCCATGGTAGCAGAAAGGAATGTTTCCTGGTGTCATCTTGTGCAGCTGCTTTGATTCACAGTCCCCATGGCCCTGGTCAGGCAGATTAAGACATGAGAGCATGTGGGACTTGGAACTGCTGAAAAAACCTGCTTGGTCTCTCGCTGCCAAGAGAAGAGACCTGACAGCTGTCCAGACTGTACGCCAATCCCAACTGTAGTGCCTGTAGTAAAACTCGAGCGCTTCTTGTCTGCTGAAGAGCAGGACAAACCACGGCAGCAGGGCTCCTCTCTGCCTGGCAGCGATGTGTTGGGATATTCAGCTTCTCAGAGGAGAGCAGTAGCAGCTCCAAAGTTCTGCTCACAGCTTGGGAACATCTCTTGATTCCTTTCAGGATTATGTTAGGATTTAGTAGTCTCCAGCTGAGCTTGCAAGAGTTGACAGACTGTGCCCCTATAAGAGCTTGCAGTTGAGTGGGAGGTGATGGGCAGACAAAACAACTTCAAATTTTGCCAGCAGCCCAATGTGTGCACACTTTTTTAAGGCTGGGGAAGTTCTGGAGCAGCTTAAAGGGAGGACTTGGACATGGACACCTGCAGTTTTATCTGCAACAGGAGCCTGGAGAGGGGACTTGGATAGAGTCATAGAGTCATAGAATCACTAGGTTAGAAAGGACCCACTGGATCATCGAGTCCAACCATTCCTATCAAACACTAAACCATGCCCCTCAGCACCTCATCCACCCGTCTTTTAAACACCTCTAGGGATGGTGACTCAATCACCTCCCTGGGCAGCCTGTTCCATGAAATACTTTTTCCTAATGTCCGGCCTAAACCTCCCCTGGCGGAGCTTGAGGCCATTCCCTCTTGTCCTGTCCCCTGTCACTTGGGAGAAGAGCCCAGCTCCCTCCTCTCTACAACCTCCTTTCAGGTAGTTTTAGAGAGCAATGAGGTCTACCTGCAGTTCAATGGGCTGTGACCCTTCCCAGGAAATTAGATTGGCTTGCTTTGGTGAAGTCGCGTACACAAAGCTCCTCCCATGATGGATTTAGGTGACAGAGTGATATGCCGTGTCTGAAACATGATTTTTGGTGCAGAGCCAGGAGCATCCTGCAAGAAACACATGTAACCCATTGTCTGTGCACAGGGAAGACTTAACTGGGACCCTAGGAACCGCTGTTGAGCCTTGTAGCGTTGGTGAGACATGAAGAAAGCAAGACCTGAATAGGAGTCTGTTTTTCTACCAACTCAGAATTCAAAAGGAGCCATGAGAGTAGAGACAGCTGAGCGATGGTGCAGCTTCCGCTTTCCTTATGCTCCAGGAATTAGTTCCACTAAAAGGGCTGTTTTGCATTTAGTTATTATATTAATTTCCCATTTAACAGCATCACTCATGAAGCTTGGGTACAGTGTTTGATTATTCATGTCTAAGTGCAAAAGTCAGGCTGGGCATTATGCTTTACTGCACTTAAAGTTCCTGCCAGGTTAGTTTGTGGGCATGAATATCTTTTTTCCATGTTGCTGGGAGAGTTAGCATTTCATAGAGGAGAAAATACTTCACTGGGTCCCAGGATGTATGGAGCTAGCATTCAGCTATCCAGTAACCTTCTGCTAGGTTTTTAGGGACAGGATCTGTTGCCTATTAGATGTTTGTGTTCTGTCTGGCACAGCAGGGCAGTCTGGGTGTTATTTTTATAGCAATGTTAAATAACTGATTAACTAAATAACTGCAAGTTTTTGGACATAGAAGGGAAAGAGCAAGCAGTTGGCCCTCTGAAGTATGACCCAGTGGATTATCTGTGTTCAGGCTCATATAATACAGGAGATGTGGAGCTCTGCGACCTTATCCACCCCTGTCACTGCCTCTCTCTGGTGTCTTGGTGTTGGACATTTTCAGTGACATATCTTCACTGGAAACATTCACATTTGGCTTAGATGAATCCTACCCAACAGCTGTGATAGCAACTTCTGCCTGTGCTTACAGGAGGGATTGTAATGCTTTAATGCTTTACCATATGAGTCTCTTCATGAGGCTTATCAGTTGCAGTATCTCCTAGATGACGGTCCTGCCTGGAGACATGGGAAAAGGCTGTTCTGAACTTGCAGAACTGGGCATCTTGAGTGTGAAAGGTGACACATTTGGGCAGGTAGTTCTCTTTGAAAGTAGACTCCAGAATAGCTTTGAGGTCCCAAACCGAAGTTCACATCAAGGATGTGATGGCCCAAGCATGGGGAGGGTTTTATGTGATGTATTTGGATGGGTGGCTTGCACATGACAATTCCCTGGCATCAGCAAAGTTGCTTTTGAGACTAGTCCTGACCTGTCTTCTTTTGCTTCCTTACTTATGCAGTACTCACTGCTGTGGTGTCAGGCGTTCTTCCTCACATAAAATAAACTGCAAGGATATGTTGTCCTTTTCTTTATTAAAATATTTATTTCAAATGGATATGATGCCTGAAACTTAAGCTCAATCTCAACATCACTTCTCAATTTTAAATTACAACAAGTATTTGTTATAGAACTTGTATTTGTTGACTCTGGTGGTGGTTTTTCTCCATTTCAATGCTCAGAGGCTGTGGAATTGCAAAGCACAGAGGTAGATATTGGGCAGCCACTGCCCTGCAGCCTAAAGAACCTGTCACCTTGCTTTACTTAAAACCTACAGTCCTGAATTCAATCAGGTGCAATCCTAGAAGAAAACGGCATTGTTCCACCTCCACTAGTGAACACACCTATACACACATTTCATAGACTCATAGAATGGTTTGGGTTGGAAAGGACCTCAAAGCCCATCCAGTTCCAATCCCCCTGCCACAGGCACGGACACCTCCCACTGAATCAGATTGCTCAAAGCCTCATCCAGCCTGGCCTGGAACACCTCCAGGGATGGGACATCCACAACTTTTCTGGGCAACCTATGCCAATGCTTTACCACCCTCACAGGAAAATAATATATTTGTAATATCTAATCTAATGTAGTCTAATCTAAAATATTTCTCCCTAAGATCTTGTCTCAATCTCCCGTCTTTCAGCTTCAAACCATTCCCCTTCATTCTACCCCTGCACTCCATGATGAAGAGCCTCTCCCCGAAGTGACTTATTTAACAGAAAGTGACTTGCAGAGAGCTAATCATCCCATTCTGAGGCAGATGTCCCAGGCCCCTTCCAACCATTGACCCTCTTGCTCTCCTCTTCTACTTAGCAGCTTCTCTCAAAATGGAAATAACAAAGCTTTTGGGCTCTCACAGCCTGTCATAGTCTCCCAGCCTGTGCAGCATTTGAGAATGGATGTCCAAAAGCTCTTGAAGTGCCGGCTTTGTACTGGCTGCTGTTCTGTTTCTGCTGTGAGCTGTCCTGTCACACAGGCTTGGGAAACAAAGCAAGGACAGCCAGGTGATGGAATGGCTCAAAAGCCTCTTTTGTTTGCCTTTTGCCCTTGAAAAGCAAAATGATGTCATGGAGGAAAGGTGAAGGCATGAGAAAGCTCCTTGTGACATTGACATCTGAGTTTAGGAAGTAATTGCATAACCCGCCTTGCCACATTCCCATATCCCGAGTCTTGGTAGTGCTGTATCAAAAAGGAGGATGTGGATAGTTGAGAGCATTATTCAAAGGTTTTTCACCTCTACTTCATGGTGTTCTCCTGTTTCTATATCACAGTGCATCTTCATCGTGTGGCATCCAGCACAGAGTTCACAGCACGTGCAGATTTTGCACCTCAGATCCTGTGCTCAGTTTTGGGACCTTCAGTACAAGAAAGATATTGACCTGGAGGATGTCCAGAGGTCAATGAACCTGGTGAAGTGTCTGGTGAACAAGTCTTATGAGGAGTGGCTGAGGGAACTGGGATTGTTTAGCCTGGAGAAGAGGAGGCTGAGGGGAGACCTTATTGCTCTCTACAGCTACCTGAAAGGAGGTTGGAGCGAGATGGGAGGTTGGAAAGGGACTCAAGTTGCACCTGGGGAGGTTTATATTGGATATTAGGAAAGAGTTGTGAAGCATTGGACCAGGCTGCCCAGGGAAGTAGTAGAGTCCCTATCACTGGAGGTGTTAAAAAATCATGTAGATGTGGCATTTCAGGGCATGTTTTAGTAGGCACGGTGGTGTTGGGCTGACAGTTGCACTGGATAATCTTAGAGATCTTTTTCAACCTTAATGATTCTATGATTCTATGAATTATAATGACTTGAAAAATCAGGAGATCTGCACAAGGAGTCTTGGGGCAAGTCTTGGGGACAGGTCAGCAGGGAGGTGGTTAGCATACAGGCTTAATCAGAGAGCAGATTCTAATAAGATGATGTGTTTTCTGAACTGCTGATAGCAACGGGGATGCCACCACAAATGAAGAAATACATCATGCATTTTAAACCTCCTATACAAGAATTTCTTCAGGGAAGATAATGACAGCACAAGCTCAGTGAGTACAAGGGGGTACTCTGAGGCAAATGAACTCCCGTGGAAAACAGAGAACAAGGAAGGAAAAAGAAGGGGGAAGAAAACAGCTGAGTTGAAGCAGAACTTAATCTTGGAAATACTCCAGGCTTTGGAAATCAGTAGGTTTCTGGTTCTTGATGGATCCCTTATGGAGCTTAACAAAGACTGGAATATAAAGATATGTTAATACCTTTTCTTTGGGAGTTGTTTGCCTCTGTTATGGACTACAGGACTTTACCCTCAAGCCTAAAAATAGGGATAATTGGTGTAATCCTAAACCAAGGGAACATGCCAGCTCACTGCACAGATTATAAGCTTGTCTCCTCAACACTTGGAGGTCATGGGGTGACATGCAAAGTGGATATTTTTTGAATGCTGCCCTCCCTGTCATCATATGTGATAAAATAACAGCGGGTGATGTCAGTGAGGGATGGATAGCCCAGTTTGGAAACCCATTGGCCTTCGTGAGAGTCACTCTGGGGATGGATTTCAGGAAGCTGAGACCTTCTCTGGAGGTCAGCCCATAACCGTGTGCTGCTGCAGAAGATGGCCATTCACAAGGAAAAGAGGTGACTTTTCTATCAGGGTATGTTAAACCATCTACTACTGTCTTCTCACCATAGATGCAAGTAATGCAGACCCCTGTGCTCAAGCTGAAATTCCATCTTATTTTTGAAAATGGAAGCTATCGGCATGCTTTTTTGCAAGAGGTATCCCTCCACGTTAGTCTGCAAGAGGACATCTCCAGCGGTGTCCTCGCTGTAGGGGTGGCCTTTGTTGCCTGCTGAGAGCCATTGGGATAGTCTTGAATCCTTTGTTCAGACATTTCCCCATGATTTCAGGATTATTTTTTTCTCTTTAATCAATGTCAGTGGGATCAGAATAAGGACTTTGTGATTTAGAAACAACTGTTTGCAGAAAACCTTCGTCAAGGAAGACTAACTGCAGGTTCCTACTCATCACCAGTGCCTGGCTTCATCCAGGATCTTTAGATAGTATCCAGGATGTGTTGAGATCTATCATGCAATCCTGAGGACAAATACCATCTCCTTACCATGCCTATAGTAGCACTATCATCCCAAAGAAATCCTAGGCACAGCCAGACTGCCTGTTTTTATCCCTACTGGGACCAGGGACCATTCCCAAGAGGCAGTTTGGATGTCACTACCCTGTTCTGGATGCCAGGATTGTTTAATAGCAGAGTCATACAGCACAGGCGGTAGAAAGGTTCCAGGCTCTAGTTTTCTCCTGATGCTGCAACCGTCTTTACTCATTGGCAGCAAGAAGAGTAAAAGTAAAGCCATTTAGTGAAGAGTCCAGACTGGGAGGTGTTTAAGATCAGGTTGGATGGGGCTTTGAGCACCCTGATCCAGTGGGAGGTGTCCCTGCCCATGGCAGGGGGTTTAGAACTGGATGGGCTTTGAAGTCCCTTCCAACCCAACTCATTCTATGATTCTGTGGGAGAGCCGGGGTGGGTAATGGCTGTTAGATTCATCCAACGCCCACGTCCTGGCAGGGGAAGCTGGTTTGAGAACACAAAATGGGCGGTGGAAGAACTGGGGACTGCAAAGAGGCTACTGGTCTGTGCCCAGACTATTTTATGACTGGGATGCAGATCAGCAGTGACCCTAACCAACCATGAGGATGGAGATTTAAAGCTGTTCTGGGCAGAGCCTGGATGCATAGCATAACTGTGTCTTCATTAGGTCTGGTAGATGCTACTGAAAAATTAATAATGCACTTAACGGTTCTTAGTTAAGGAGTCTGCTCTGGGCAGTGAGTGAATGTCCCTGTTGATAGGGCCTGAAAACCTGGAGAGCTAAGTGTCAGTTACTATTTATTCCCTTTTATTTAGCATCTATATTTAATGCTTTGCCTCTTTCAATGGCTTTGTGGATATGAACGAATTAATTGAAAAGTTACTGCAGTGCAGAGAACAAGTAGAGCCCTGCTAAATAGTTGGGGTGGGATCTTCACGTAGCTCTGTTCAACAGGCTGCTTCAAGTGTTCATGTTTACTTTCTGCCTTTCACTCCAAGTACTGCTTTCAGCTCCACTTTGCTGATGCAGGAAATCCAAAATTCAGCAAAACTGCCTTCCAAAGAATTTTTCTTAGAAAGGAAAAGCAGAACCTCTGTGCTCTAGAAAGAGGACTGACATGGATGCATTTAATTTCTTGATTTAAAATGAGTTAAATTTGTCCCTTTTTCTTCCTTTCTCTTTTTTGAAGACTGATCAGATAGCATTAGAAATATACCTGGCTGGGAATGTGTCTCTAATCAATTACGTTGCAGCAAAGGAGACCATTTCAATAAATCCTCCATGCACATTTTAGATCTTAATCAAGTGGTAACCTGTTTGACAGGGTATTGCAGTGAGCTGGGTAATTTCCCCCGTGTTGGAATAAGGCGTATCCCATAGAAGTGGTTAATGAACTAGAGTTGTAGGCCATTCTCTTGTTTCAGTTGCTGTGAGGCGTGTTTATCTTTTGCACCTTAACCCAACAGTGTCTTCCTCTGCTTGATCTTTGTGTAGTATTAGTGGGAACCTGGTGAAGCAGGGAAAGAATGCAGGGGGAAATTAGGTTGCTTTTGGTGGGTTATCTTGAAATTGAAGCCAATAGCACCCTCCAGTCATACACAAATTGATGGGAATCAAAAGCTTGCTTTCTCCATCATTGTAGCTTCAATTTGCAACCTCCTTCTGCGCTGGTCACCTGGGGGTAATATAGTGGGTTAGCCCTTGAAACAAATGGAGCTGCTCAGAATAATCCGTATCTCTTACCTTTCTGAATGGACACCTCCAGCTTTCCCTAGTGACTTAGATGGGAAACCCTGCAGCATCTCCCCAAGGAGTCTTTGAAGACAGAATCACAGAATAGTTTAGGTTGGAAAGGACCTTTAAGATCATTGAGCCCAACCCTTAACCTAACACTGCCAAATCCACCCCTATACCATGTCCCTAAGCGCCACATCTTCACACCTTTTAAATACTTCTGTGGACGGTGACTCCACCACTTCCCTGGACAGCCTATTCCAATGCCTGACAACCCTTTTGGTGAAATAATATTTCCTAATATCTAGCCTAAACCTCCTCTGGCACTACTTGAGGCCAGACGAAATGCTGAGAACAGCCCTGAACTCTTCCCTGCTTTCTAACTCAATAGACAATCCATATTCAGCACAGAGCAGTTTGAAGACAGCATTGTATAAGATGGCATTGGTGGTGTAGTCTTCAATCCTCTAATCTCTCCTAATACTTTTGTATTTCCTGCAGCCCTTTAGTTTCATACAATATGTTGCCTCCAACTCCGTGTAGCAGTAGAAATAGGATTGAGATGCATGCTAGCAAAAATGAGCCCAAAACTGCAAAAGTAGCCAAAATAAGACATAAAAGGAAGTGTGGAAGAGGTAAAAATGACCCAAATCCTAGTAAGTGTTAGCAGTTGGGATTGAGTGGGTGGGAGTGTTGGTTGGTTGGTTGCTATTTGCCAAGATGGGAGAGAAGTTCTCCATGAAGGGCTGCAGAGTGGCTGTTCATTATTCCTTATATCCACTGGCTTTACCCCTGCCTAGCTGAAAAGGCAACTTTCCACGACCTTTTTATATAGTCACAGGTTTAATATGCCACTCCTGCTCATTTGTGAACCTACTTACAAGGTAAAGAGGCTGTAAATCTTGTCTAATAATACAGACATCTGTACTTCTGCTGCTTTGCAGACAGAGCCAGCCAACGCGCTGCCTAACCTGGGCTGTGTTTTCTGGGTGTTTCCTCTCTGAAGCCCAGTACCGACCCCTTGGATGCTGCTTTCATGGCTCTCCTGGTTCTCTCATCCCCTCAGAGACACTGCCTCAGCCCGCTGCCTCCAGTAGAAAGCCAAAGCTTTGCAGCCTTTGGGGAACGCTGTGGCATTGGGTTCATCCCTGGCATCACTGAGGCGTTTCGACATGCCCATCGCAGAGGCCGGGGAGATGCTCTGCTGGAGGGAAATGTGGCCAGGACACATCAGCTGCTACACAGCCGCTGCTTTATCCGACATCAGGCTTGGATAATCCCCTGTGCCTTTAAACGTGATGCACATCAAAGCCGAACAGTGCAGAGGAATTCCCCGTTCCCTCTCCTGCCTCCCAGCCTTCTCTCCCTCCTTTTTTGTTTAAATTTTAGGAACTGGAGAGTGGATTGTGGCTGACACAGATTTGTAACCGTCTCCATGGCTACGGAGATGGGCAAGTTGTATGTGGAGCGTGTTCATTGTTAAGTTTCTAATTTCAGCGAGGTCGCTGGATGGTTTTTCTCCTCTTTTTACCGCAGCTCTGAGATACCCTGGAGAGGGATGAGAGCTGTCAGTGCCCCTGCCTCCCCTTGCTTCACCAGGCATGCTCTCCTGCTACATCCCTGCTATCCTCAGAGCAAAAGCAGTGGGAACCAGCCTCCAGTTTTTGAAGCTTCAGTGTTTTTTCCCCCATCTGCCCATTCCTCTAGGTATGCGGCTCACGTCTGCCTCGGCAGTTCCCACCACTTCTTGAATTTCCTCGGTGCTTTCTGAGATCTCATCTCCCCTTCCTTGTGCTGCCTCTTCTTGCTCACAGCCTTGCAAGCAGAGACCTCCCTGGGCACCGACCATCGGTTCTCCACCTCAGTGCTCAGCCCATGCGATGCTGTACAAAGGTTAAGGTACTAAAGGTGTTGCTGGCCACTTGCATGTGCACATCATAAAGACACCACATATAAATTTGTGCTGACATATTATGGCTGAGGAGAAGGGGTGCAGCCTCACCCATGTCTTGCATGGAGGAGAGGTGGGACACAGCCACCAATTTTATGGAGTTTGTGGTGTCACTGGTGTTCAAAAACTTTTTGACCTTGAATTGTGGAATGGTTTGGGTTGGAAGGGACATTAAAGATTATCTGATTCGAACCTTCCTGCCATAGGCAGGGGCACCTTCCACTGGATCATGTTGCTCAAAGCCTCGTCCAGCCTGGCCTGGAATGCCTCCAGGAATGGGGAATTCTCAACTTCTCTGGACCAGTGCCTCACCACTCTCACAGGAAAAAAATTCTTCCTAATATCTAAATCTCGCCTCTTTCAGCTTAAATCTTCCAGTCAGAAATATTCTCATCTCAAGAAAAAACACACCTGTATGCGGGTTTGGGAATTTTTAAGAATTTTTATTTAAAATAGGGTGGAATTTGGTGTTCCAAAATTAGAATTAATGTTGCCTACTGCCTCAAGTCATCCTCTGATGGGTTGGAGGGAGAGAGATAGTGTCCCTTGTGCAGATGTTCTGGTGCTCAAGTGACCTTATTTGTATTTCGCCATGACTGTGGGGTCTGCCACCCTCTTCCCAGAAGAGATGCAGAAATTTTAATGCACAAACTTGGCCACATCTGCACAACAAAGTGCTAGGCCTAGGTCTCCTTGATGATTGACAGGACAAGAGGGAATGGCCTCGAGCTCCACCAGGGGAGGTTTAGGCTGGACATTAGGAAAAAAATTTTCACGGAGGTGTTTTCACCTTCCCTGGAGGTGTTTAAGGGCCGGGTGGATGAGGTGCTGAGGGGCATGGTTTAGTGATTGATAGAAATGGTTGGACTCAATGATCCGATGGGTCTTTTCCAACCTCGTGATTCTGTGATTCTATGAGTCTATGATTCTATGATAAAGTAGTAGCCATGATGTGCTGTAGTCATCATCTTGGTGGTCTTTTCTGTTCTGTGTGTGGAATAAGGTGAAAGCTGTCTTGTAATCTGCCAGAGTGAAGGTCTGAGTGAAGCTGAAGCACATCTCCCAGGGGACATGAAAGTTCCTGGGCTAGTGGTGGAAGACTGTGCTGGATGAGGGGAGGCAAACTGCTGCAATTTGTCAATGTCTATTTGGAATGGTCACTGCCTGGGAATTGTTTGGTTCCATGTGAGTTTCCATGAGCTAAAACTGTGTCACAAACTCTCTATTAACCATTAGTGATGGCAATTGGTTTCCCAGAGGTGAAGCCTGTGCCTTGGCCCTGTTTTGACTGGCTGTAGGGGCACTTACGCAGTCAAGAACTTGAGATAGTCGATGGCAGGGCAGGATGTCAGGATGCTGGCCACAATTTGAAGGGCAGCCAGAGAGAAGGGCAATGGAGCTGGTGAAGGGTCAGCCCAACACCACTGTGCCTACTAAACCATGTCTTGAAGTGCCACGTCTACACATCTTTTGAGCACCTCCAGGGATGGAGACTCCACTACTTCCCTGGGCAGCCTGTTCCAATGTTTTACCACGCTTTCAGTAAAGAAATTTTCCCTAATGTCCAACCTTAACCTCCCCTGGTGCAACTTGAGGCTATTTTCTCTCGTCCTATCACTTGTTACTCTGGAGAAGAGACCAAAACCCACCTCCCTACAAGCTCCTTTCAGGCAACTGTAGAGTGCAAGGAGGTCTCTCCTCAGCCCCCTTTCTCCAGATTGAGCAACCCCATTTCCCTCAGCCACTCCTCATAAGACTTATGCTAGTACATTTGAACTTCAGTGCCCTGTGCTACCTTTAAATGTCCTACATCAGCAGGTCAGTTAGTAGGCTGGCTGCAAACCCCATGGGTGTGCTAATTGAATTAAACTCCTTCGTATAAAGCATTGGACTCTTAAGGTCAAGTGCAATGAAACACACAGCCATAATTGAAGTATGTGTTCACTCATGTGCATGCTGCAAGAAAAGCTTGTCTGATTGATGTACCTACTGATGCGCTCTTTGAGTAAGGATCTGCCTGACATTTCCAGAGAAGGGCAATGAAGCTGGTGAAGGGGCTGGAGAACAAGCCTTGTGAGAGGCGGCTAAGGGAACTGGGGTTGTTTAGCCTGGAGAAAAGGTGGTTGAGAGGACACCTTATTGCTCAATACAACTCCTTAAAGGAGGTTGTAGTGAGGTGGGTGTTTGTGTCTTCTCCCAAGTAGCAAGTGATAGGATGAGAGAAAATGGCCTCAAGTTGCACTGGGGAGGTTCAGGTTAGATATCAGGAGAAATTTCTTTATTGACAGAGTTCTCGGGCACTGAAATAGGCTTGCCTGGGAAGTGGTTGAGTCACCATCCCTGGAGGTATTTAAGAGGCAGGTAGAGCAGGTGCTTAGGGATCTGGTTTAGTAGTAGACAGGTATAGTTGGACTCGATGATCTCAAAGATATTTTCCAACCAAACAATTCTATGATTCTGTGATTCTATGATGTCAGGCTCAGTGGGTTTGAATGGGAATGTCATGGTTCCTGCATACTGAAACAAGTTTGCTTTATTTGACCCATTCCCTCTCCATTGAAAAGATATCTTATTCTTCCTTCTCAAATGTGCCTGAAAACCAAATGTAAATCTTTTCTCACTAGTAGTATTTAAGGGATGAGCCAGTCCCACCACTGAAGCCCAAAATCCCCTTAACAATGTGTGGAGGGGTGGGGTTTGGGGTAGACCAGACTGCACTGACCTGCTCCAGTTTACCCAGGGAAGCAATTTATCCTTCCTTTTTTAGTACACAACCGTTTTCCATCACGTCTTCCCCTTTGAAACAGGCAGTGCGTGGTTCCCAGGGCTTTTCTTAGGGGAGGTGAAGGAGCAGTTGACTAGGGGAGAAATTAAATCACATCAGAGGAGTGAGCAAGAAAGCCCCTCACTGGAAACTGCTTTTCTAGTTGGGGCTTTGCAGGAATTGAAGGACTTTGGTAGATTTACCAGAGCCGTAACACTAGCATATTCCAGTATATTCTGATTCCTTCTGGTTTTGGAGAACAAACCATCATGTTTCTGAATATGCAAGGTGCAAAGGCACAGCCGGCAGGAGGATGCATGGGGGGAGGCACGTGGCAGTGGCAGCTCCCCTTTGCCAGCCAGGGGTAGGGGCTGTGGATGGGACAGAAAGCTGAGGAGCTGAACATTTTATTGAAGGTGTATGTGTAGACCCTGATGCTTGAATGAATGCAGAATGCAAATGCTTCCTGGAGTGAGCATGTGAAAAAAAAATTTCACAGAAACGGTCATTGGTCACTGGAACAGGCTGCCCAGGAAGGTGGTTGAGTCACCTTCCCTGGAGGTGTTTAAGGGATGGATGGACGAGGTGCTGAGGGACATGGTTTAGTGATTGATGGGAATAGTTGGACTCAATGATCCGGTGGGTCTCTTCCAACCTGGTGATTCTATGATTCTATGATTTTATGTTTGGAACTGGCATCACTGCCTGGGTACTGGTGTCCTTGCTAAGAGCAGAAGGGCTCTCCATTGAAGTGCTGTGGGGAAGACTGATGAGGAACCCAAACAACTGGTAGAAGAAATGAACATCTCTTTCTACATGAGTCAGAGTGATGGTGTCGTGCTGCACCAGGACATAGATTTGGTTTGTATCAATATACCTCCAATACTAACTTGGCAAATTGCTGTGAAGGCTCTGGGAACAAGGAAGAACTTGATGCATGAGAAAGCTGCTGCTTCTGTGGATGCCTTCAGGATGATCACAGCCGCCAGGTATTATACCAAGCTGCTGAGCATCTTTGGCAACGATGTTCTCCATTTCTTTGTGAAGAATGAAGTGGATCTGATTACAGGAGAAGGAACGATGCTACCTTAAGAGTCCTCTTCACAGACATGGGAATGGACCGCTCATAGTAAGTGCAGGAAGGCTGTGGGCATCTACAGAAAAGCTGGGTGGCTGCCGCAGGGGTCTCGCAAGGGAAAGGGCTCTTTCTGCTCCTGGAGAGTGAGAAGGGATTGCTTAACCACTGCAAGAAAAGCAGAAAAATGTCAGTCTCTGGGCCTGGGTTCACAGCAGGAGCTCTGGAAATGGCAGATCATAGTGGATAAATGGAGATCACTGCACAGCTTGGAGCGGAGTCTGAACAAAAACTGACTTTCTCCTGACAGAAAGCCAGAGATCTTGTCCATTTGCTGCCAGAGTTTGTCCTTTTCCCACTACTTGTAGGCTACAAAAAGGTCATATTATAAGGACAAATCCAGTCCCCTCTCTTACAGAAGGACTGTTATTACTGTGAAGCGAAAATAATAAAATCAAATAATGCCAGCCCTTGCGGTAGTCCCTCTGCACAGAGAGCTCTAGAGGCTTTGCTGTCTCCCTAGGAAAGAAATTACAGTCTGGGGGTTAACTTTTCTTCTTTAGCAATTTTTCAGAGTTGATTTTGGCTTTGGTGGGGAATATCTGTTCAGACTTCTTGTTTGCTTGCTGGCATTTTAATAAAAATGTTTTATTTCATGTCTATAGTACTTAAAAAATAATCGTGAGGGAAGGCAAGGGGATAGGTTTTCATCAAGTATCTCATTTTCCTAAAAATCCTTGCTTGGGAAACGTATTTTTTCTAAGAAATTCTGCATGCTGCCAAATCTAAGGATGAACACTCCTGCTTCACCAGGAGAGAGAAGTGGAAACAAAAAAGCTTTGCACAAATTGAGACTCCCACAGAACAAAGAAGAGAAGGCTACGGCCCTACTCCACTGTGGAGGCACCAGCACATTCTCCATCCCAGGAGAACTACTGAAATGGGGCACTTCCCAGTGAGGCTGGTGCTGCTCTTTTTGCTCCTTGGGCAATTTTTGCAGATATTGTCATCATCACTATGTTGTGCTGCAAAAAGCATTTGTATTATAAGGTAAAAAGGATGTGCTGGCTAGAGAAGGAGGATCCTCACACAAAGCCCTGATCTGTCATCCAGAGAGACCTGGACAGGCTTGAGAGGTGAGCCTGTGTGAACCTCGAAAAATTAAACAAGGTCAAGTGCAAGGTCCTGCACATGGGTTGGGACAATCCCAAGTGCAATTCCAGGCTGAGCAGAGAATGGATTGAGAGCAGCTCTGAAGAGAAGGAGTGCTGGTGATCGAGAAGTTCAGCATGAGCTGGGAATGTGTGCTTGCTGCCCAGAAAACCAACCATATCCTGGGCTGCATCAAAAGAATTGTGACCAGCCGGGCGAAGGAGGTGATTCTCCCCAACTACTCTGCTCTGGTGAGACCTCATCTGGAGTCCTGCATTCATGTCTGGAGTCCTCAGTGCAGAAAGGACATGGAGCTGGTAGAGTGAGCCCAGAGGATGCCATGAAGATGATCAGAAGGCTGGAGCACCTCCCGTACAAGGACAGGCTGGAAGTTGTTCAGCCTAGAGAAGACAAGGCTGTGGGGAGACCCGATAGCAGCCTTGCAGTACAAGAAGGGGGCCTACAGGAAAGCTGAGGATGGGCTCTTTATCAGGGAGTGCAGGGATAGGAAGACATGGAATAGTTTTAAGCTGAAAGAGGGCAGATTTAGATTAGATAATAGGAAGATATGTTTCACTGTGAGGGTGGTGAGGCACTGCCACAGGTCGCCCAGAGAAGTGGTGGCTGCCCCATCCCTGGAGGTGTTCCAGGCCAGGTTGGATCAGGGTTTGAGCAACCTGATCCAGTGGAAAGTATCCCCGCCCATGGCAGGGGGGTTGCAACTGAGTGATCTTTAATTTCCTTTCCAACCCAAACTATTCTATGATTCTATTGCAAATTCACATTAATGAAATTGTTCCTATTAGCCCCTCAAGCCTTTCATTGGTCTGCAGACCTGACCCTGGAGCTGCCATAACATGGATATAGAGAGAGGAGTAGAGGGCCATCAGATAAGCCTGGCTTGCCCTGAGGAGCAATGAACGGAGCCGGTCAACTTGTCAGTCTTTATGGACCCACATCCATGGATTCACTGCGATAACTCCTGCCAAGATGCAGAGGCTAGTGTTAGAAATGGCACGAGAAAGAAAAAAACCTAAGTGTGAACACAGGGTAGAAAAGGTAGCATGGAAGTGGAAGAGGGAGGAGGGATCAGAAGTAGGAGGGATCCTAGTAGAGACCAGCTTGATCCTATCATGTCTTTGAGACTATGATGGACCATATTTGTTGTGTCTCCAGTACATCACAGGTGAGTCCAGGCTGGGTTGGGGCAGAGTTCAGGCGCAGAGTCCAGAAGACAGGACAAGGTCAGATGGAGTTCCCAGATCATCACAAATGCATCAGTTGGAGGGATAGTGGAAGGGATTTGGGGTGTCAGCTGGAAGCAGCCTGAGTTTCCCCATGGGTTTGAAGCCACAAGCAAGGAGATTGCTGTACTGGGAGCCAGGATCTCCCTTGCACCTTGCTGGTGTTTTGCAAGAACACCTGGGATGGGCTGAACCCAAGGGTTCAACTTGGTGCTTCCCTTGCTCCAGACCCAGTGCGCAGGCACTGGCTGTGGCTCTGCCCTCTCAGCAGTCGCTGTTTCATCACAGCACGTGGTGGCTAAAACCACACCAGGGCAGCTACCACCTCCAAGCAGCTGAGAAAGAGACGGGACTAATTAACTTCCCTACGTAGCAGCACAATAAGAAAAATGCTACCATCCCTGAAAGGTTCGCAGAATTAATCACAGCTGGAGCTACGACAACTGAAGAGTAAACCTGAACAACAAAAGGAAAGCACAGCCCACACGCTGCACACTGCCTTGATGCTCCCCAGCATGTGCAGACCCACAGTCACATTTTTGCCTGCTCTCCCTCCCAGAAGCGGTGTTGTAGTGGTACCCAGAGGCCCCAGCTGAAGCTGCAAAGGTGCTGCACATCTTACAAGATCATTACTGCTCTGGAGGAATATTGCAGCTGATAGATGATTATTCTTCCATAGGAAGATGTACAGGACTGGCAAACATGACTTAGAGCCTATGGGACTGCAGCACTTCTCTGAAACAATAGCGTAAGGCCAGGAGAAATACCTTGGAGCATCACAGTTGATGCTAAATGCCTCTCTGTGGGAGGGAAACTCAAGCATAGAGGAGATTGGAGATAGCAATTCAGGTGTCCTGAAGGAGACAACTCCTTTAGGGAGAGCTGATCCACTCTCCCAGCCTTGCTGACTGTATGGGCTGGGTCTCCCATGGCTGTGGTGAAAATGGTGACGTCTACAGATACGCACCTGCATTTAGATACCCTAGTCTGGAGCTAAGTTGCAAACTCTGGTCTTGACTGCTTGGTGGTGTGTACAAATAGTGCACAGGATCATAGAATTATGGAATGGTTTGAGTGGGAAGGGACCTTAAAGGATCATTCAGCTCCACCCCCCCACACTGTTATTAGGTTGCTCAAAGCCTCATCCAGCCTGGTCTTGAACACCTCCAGGGATGGGACATCTACAATGCCTCTAGGCAGCCTGTGCTAGTGCCTCACCACCCTCACAGGAAAACATTTCTTCCTAATATCTGTCCCCTCTTTCAGCTTAACACTGTTCCCCCTCATCTTACCACTGCACTCCCTGATAAAGAGCCCCTCCCCAGCTTTCCTTCAGGCCCACTTTAAGTACTACAAGACTGCCATAAGGTCTCACTGTAACCTTCTCTTCTCCAGGCTGAACAATCCCAACTGTCTCAGCCTGTCCTCATATGGGAAGTGCTCCAGCCCTCAGATCATGACCTCCTCTGGACTTGCTGTAACAGATTCATGTCCTTCCTGTGAGATCTTTTGGGAATCGCACCAACATGGATTTAAAAATTAAGAGAAGCCTTTAGAAAGGGAGAATTGTGTTCTCTGTTTCCAAGAGTTCAGACCGAAAAGCCGCAGCATGGCACCCAAACACCTGAGCAGAAGGAATGGCTCTGTTGGCAGCAAGCGCTGGGTCTGCCTACGGAGGAGACTCTGAGAAGAAAATTGTTATATTGGGTGATATGAAACAACCTCCCACGCTGTCTTGGCTTATAACCCTCCCTCTGTCACAACCTAGCCACTGTCAGCTAGATTGGAGGAAAACACAAGACATTTTACAGTAGATTGTCAAGTAGCTTGCCTGGGACTGTTTTTTTCCCATCACTTAGATGTCCATTAGTTTTCATTGCTCACAAGGCAGTGCCCTTTGATTTAGAAAAGCCTGGTGGAGTGCATTCAATGCCTTGCTCAGTGCCAGGCCTCCTAGATGTCTTCGGGGAGAGTTCTCACTTCTTTTTGCTATTTCCAGTGCCGTAGGGTTGATAGCACTACCCTGCCAGAAAAAGATCACGTGCAGGAATCACTCATTGCCTTTCTGCATGGGCTGTTTGCCTGCCCCTGAGCTCCTTAAGGAAGATGCTTTTGCAAGTCTGGATTGCTAACATTTTACCAGCATGCACTGGAGCTTTTCTAGCATCGTTGCTCATAACCAAGCTAATGCAATTGTGCAATTGCGCTCCTACAGTGTGTGTGTGCGTCCATCTAACACAGGGGCTCAAAAACAATCTCTGAAACCACAGCCTGCAAGGTGGTAGTACTGGAGGATGAAATCTGATTTGGAGGAGGATGCCGTTTGGTTCTTGTACAAGGAAATCCAACCCTTTCCAACCTGAGGATGAGATCAAACACTCCACTTGCCAGTCTGTTAAGTGCTCTAAGGACTAATTTTGTGGGTTTTTTCATCTGCTTCATGCACTTAAAATAGTATCCCTCCTCTGGCTATCCTTGGGAGCTCTTCAAGGAGGTTAAAAATACAAATGTGAAAGCTGTAGTAATAAATGTCCCCTCAGGATTGATTTGAAGCCTTTCAGATGGGTTGTGGAGCCTGTTCAGAAGACTGCAGAACTAAAGCAGAAACACTCACAAAACTGAAGCTCTCCTTGCAGAGCCACTGTGGATGTGAGCAAGAAGTTGCATGATGAAGCATGCGGAATAATGCTTTGTTTCATAGGAGCTGTTCTGCTCCTGGCCTCAAAGAACAAGGTGAGCATCTGTGTACATGCACACACAGCATTATTCAGTGGGAAGGAAAGCAATGAACTCAAAGCACACAGGGTTGACCCAGGCCAGCTAGCACAGTTGCCAGACACAATCAGGAGGCAGGAAAAGCCATGGGCCTGTCGCATGGCCCAAGGAAAAGTTTGGGTGGACCCTTCTGCTCTTGGGCAGTTTAACTGCAGCAAGTTCTCTGGACTGGGGGAATGGTGTGTCTCCTGGTTGATGTACAGTGGTACACGTAGCCACCAATATGAAGACCACCTCTTGAGTGAGAGTGGCTTGTAGATATTGTAATTCATGCGATTGCTTGAGTGATGATCAAGGTTGCCACTGTTTCTTCATAGAATCATAGAAGGGTTTGGATGGGAATTGACCTTAAAGATCATCCAGTTCCAGCCACTATGCCATGGGTAGGGACACCTTCCTCTGGATCAGGTTGCTCAAAGCCTCATCCAACCAGATCTTGAATAATTCCAGGGACTGGGCATCCACAACTTCTCTGGGCAACCTGTTCCTGTGCTTCACCACCCTCACCTACTATTATTTCTTCCTAATAGCTCATCTCAATCTTCCCTCTTTCAGCTTAAAACCGTTCCCCCTTGTCCTATCCCTGCACTCCCTGACAAAGAGCCCCTTCCTAGCTTTCCCTGAAGGCTCCCTTTATGTACTGGGAGGCTGCTCTAAGGTCTCCCTGGACCCTTCTCTTCTCCAGGCTATACAGTCCCAACTGTCCCAGCCTGTACTCACGTGGGAGATGCTCCAGCCTTCTGATCATCACTGTGGCCTCGTGTCTTTTACACTTCCATTTCCTTTCTATGCTGAGGACTCCAGATGCAGCCACGCTTGTAAGAGCCTTCAGCTCTGGTTAGAGTCAGGGAAGTTACCAAAGTACCACATCTTGCATCACCAGTGTTCTTGAAACAACTGAGTCTTGAAGGCTTGACCATAGCAGGGTTTTGCTTTGGAAGCTGGCAGGGTTTCTGTTTTGGCTGGGCATGCTTATGAAATGGAGCTATCAAAAGCCCATTTCTAAAATCAATATAACAGGCTGATGCCGGCTATTCCCCCCTACCCCATCAAATTAATTTTTATCTCTCCAGAATTTTGGCTCTGTGGAGAGGTTCTCTTCTTCTTACTAGCTTGCTGCTCCCAATTCACAAAGTGGCACAGCATTGTAGATAATGGTAAATAGCTTGATGGTGAAGGCTAAGACTCAGGCATATTTTTAACTGGTTTTGGCAACAGGAGAGGGAGGAATATTGCTTGGCTGAAATGGAAACCCACATTTTGGATTGTTCCCCTCTCCCTGCTCTTTAGTCTTTTGTGCCTATGAGATAACCGGGTTTTGCAACAGGGATGGCAGAGAGTGGGTCTCCTCCTGCAGCAGCGTGCTGCCTCGAGAGGAGCCTAACAGAGCCAGGCTTTTGGATACATTTCAGCTCTGTCATGGATTCGTACTGGTATTTTCACCTTGTATTCATGTTTCTTAAATCTTTAGGATTAGGATAGCTTGGAGCAGGAAAACCCCCATACCAATGTGTGTGGATCACATGGCTGCCTGTACCTTCAGCATCTTGTGGGATGCAAGAAAGCCTGAGTCTGGTTCCTCTGATATTTTTTGGGAAACAACAGGCAGGGAGGTGGCCACGTGAAGGATGTAACCCAGGAGGTGAGGGTAAGTCTGTTCAATCAAATTAATCATTGCCAGAACCTGGATGCTGGAGGTCAGTTATCTGTAATGCTCCCTGGAGGTATTTAAAAGACATGTAGATGTGGTGCTTAGGGACATGATTTAGTGGTGAACTTGGCAGTGATAAGTTAAGGGTTGGACTTGATGTTCTTGAAAGTCTTTTCCAACCTAAATGATTCTGTGATTCTGTGTTTATAGGTACCTCCACTCTTTGACATGCATGGATGTAGCGAGCCAGCCCAAGGTGGTGGGTCCTTGCAGGCACAGTCTGTGTGTTCAGGCTGAAAGCTCACTAGAGCTCACTCTGTACTCAGCACTGGTGAGATTGCTCCTCGAATCCTGTGTTCAGTTCTGGGCCCCTCACCACAAGAAGGATGTTGAGGCTCTGGAGCGAGTCCAGAGAAAAGCAACGAAGCTGGTGAGGAGGCTGGAGAACAGGCCTTATGAGGAGCGGCTGAGAGAGCTGGGGGTGTTTAGCCTGGAGAAAAGGAGGCTGAGGGGAGACCTCATTGCTCTCTATTAGTACCTGAAAGGACGTTGTAGAGAGGAGGGTGCTGGCCTCTTCTCCCAAGTGACAGGGGACAGGATGAGAGGGAATGGCCTCAAACTCCACCAGGGGAGGTTTAGGCTGGACGTTAGGAAAAAAGTTTTCATGGAAAGGGTCATTGGGCACTGGCAGAGGCTGCCCAGGGAGGGAGTTGATTCACCTTCCCTGGAGGTGTTTAAGGGATGGGTGGACGAGGTGCTGAGGGACATGGTTTAGTGATTGATGGGAATGATTGGACTCGATGATCCAGTGGGTCTTTTCCAACCTGGTGATCCTATGATTCTAGAGCTGTGTCTCTGTGTTTGCCCTAATAAACCAGCCAGGAGAAGGGCACAAGGCTGAATCCTTGTCCGGCATGATCTGTACCACAGTCCCAAGTACGGTTTTGGCACAGACCAACTGTGCTTCTCCCAGACAATATCTGGGCATGCTTGAGGCTTTAGCATGGACACTTTCCAAACGGCACAATGCCAGCCTGTTTTGGAGGATGGGTGAGTTTAGCCATATGGATGTGAGCTGTGCCATGCTGCTCGCCCTCAGAAAACTGGCTGTGACCCATTTTATTTCCTACCAGGGACATGGTACTTGTGTCCCGAGGGCATTTGATTTGTGTGCTGCTGTCCTTTGCCAGGTGTCTGGAAATTTTAGGGACTGCTAATGAGAAAACTAAGTCCCACTGGCTGCCACCCCTCCCTGGGAAACCCGTGATGCAGTCCAACATCCAGAGTTTCCTATGTGTGTACCCAAGCAGAAATAGCTCCAGATCTAGAGGATTTGCAGTTACAACACAGGAGAAACAGGGATGGGACTCTGACCTACTGGATCCCACAGGATCCAAATACTGGATCTACATACTCTGGAGGCAACCACCAAAGAGATACCGTTCGGATGTGGATGAACAGTTTGGTCAAGGCAAATCAAGGTAAAACCAATGTCAGGTGCCAGGTTGGTGCATAAATATTAATACATCAGGACTCAGAAGGTATCATCCAATCCTGCCAGCTCCTCTCATGCAGGAACTCATGAGAGCCTCCAGGGTGGATGGAGATCTGCCTGCCAGCATTGAACTTATCAGGTGCAAGTCACCCCTGATCTGGGAGCTGGTCAACAGTAGTAATATCACTGTATTTGAGCTCAGACACCTACCTTCAGCATCCTGCTTTGCACCGCGTTGTCCTCACGTGGTGGAGTGTAGGTTAAGCTGTGGAACTCATTGCTGAAGAGGGTTATGGGTGCTGGAGGTTTACATGGCTTGACAGGTCCTTACAATTAGAAAACCAGAAAAAAACCTTATAGGTAGTACTTGATATGGAGATTGCTGGAGATTCAGGGTATGGTGAGAAACTAACATCTTACCCATTTCTTATGTTCTCCTTGGGGATCTTACTGGCTCTTCTTGGAGACAGAATGGACAAGTCTCACCCAACACAGCAGTTGCATTTGTAGAGTCATTTAGGTTGGAAAAGTCATTTGAGATCATCGAGTCCAACTCTTTCTGAAATCTTATGCAATTTGATCCAGTTTAGGCATTTAAAGGGTATTTTGATTTTTGACCCCACTTTGGACGTCTTTTGAACGTTTAAATTATATGATAGCACAACAACTTATAATGCACTGTGCACAAAAGACTATTCACAGCCTTGGGAGGAGAAGTGTTTGGGCTCCAAGAGGCTGATAATAGCCCTGAGACAGCATCTTCAGAGCTGTGTGGAAACTCAACCTCACCACCAAGGTGACAATCTCAGTCCCTCAGGACACTATATAAATACAGCCTTCGCTGTAGGGAGCCTGGCTCACACCTAATGTGTTGCAGACCACACAGCTCCTAAAATGACCCCTTTCTCCAGACTTTTCAGCTTACTGTGTTAACCAAAATTCCTCTTTAAGTGGGTAGACCGATTCCCAGTGCTGCTCACAGAATGCTTTTGGTGTTCATCTGCATAAGGTGGATGGAAAGCCCTGCTGAATTAATAAAGAGCAGAGCTTTGCTGCTCTAAGTGGCATTGATGCTAATGCAAAATGGCACAATGGGGAGCGGGAGGAGCACACCAGCTTTTCAGGGAAGCTTCACCTGGTGGGAGCAAGGCAGGAACTGACCTTGAGGAAAACTCAGCTCAGATCTGGACATCTGTGAGCAACTTGAAACGGTCTCATTACTGTTCAGCATCGGTAATGACAGTGTGTTCAGTATTGGTGTTGCAGCGGTGTTATACTGCGTGCACCTGTGAGCACAACTGGATGGTGCTGGTTCAGTCACTCTGAAGAGGCAGCTGCTGCCAAGCAAAACGAGTCCCCTGCCTAACATCCCCAGTGATTTCTTCCTGCAGAGGGAGAGGCTGTGTAGCACAGAGCTTTGCTGTAGTAGGAGGCATTGGGCTATTTTCTATGCATATGCATGGCTTTGGTTTGAGAAGACGAAGCACAGGACCATCTCTTCACTCCAGGTGGAAGGTGTTGTCACTTTGTTCCTCTGACCATCCTCTCCTGTCCTGCACCAGCCTCACAGACCCTGTCTCTTGCCCAAATTATCTGAACCCTCACTGTGGGTAGCTCTGTTGTGCCAAAAGATGACGATAACCAGCACAGGGACATATTCTTCTTCTCTTCATCAGCATAAGAGCATGGTTCCTTCCTCACATCTAAAGAGCATAGCCCGTTCCCTTTCTCCCCTTCCATCCTGAACTGCTCCTAGCTAGACACTCGTTGCTTGAAGCGGTGTTTGATTTAACCAGAGGCAACTTAACACTGTAGTCATCAGTCAGTTCTTGACACTATCAAGGCCTGGGAGATAAAGGGGAGAGTTAAAAGAAAAGGGAATAAAAAAAAGAAAGGGAGAGAGAATAATAATAAAAAATCCTATCCCCTAAGATCTGATTTCATGTTAAATGTTTTCATCTTTGGAGTGAGCATTAACAACTGATTGACAGTGTCTGCTCTTTTCACTCCCTTGTAAAACACGGTTGTTCAAAGAGACAGGGAATATTGTCTCCTGCAGGAGATGAATGGCTGGTAGCTGCTGGAACTGGCTATTGCATAGGCTTGCCAGCCTACCAGGGGCTGCAGGAGAGGGCTGGCCTCCTCTCTGCCATCATTAGAGCTTACAAATTTGTGTGGGCTTTTCTTCCTTGGGCTCCTCAACAAGAAAAAGCTACTATATATTGGAGGATTAGGGACGAAGGGCAGATAGGGCTTTCCTGAAGAGGTGTGATGGGCTGCTGGTGGGACTGTTTGTCAGAGAGAAGCTCCCTGGCGTATTGGCAGGATTTTATATAGTCCAAAATGGGCAGTTGCTGCAGACAGGTCAGCCAGAACTTCAAAGAAGTTTGCCATGGCCTTCTGTGGGCAAGAGTTAAGATGAAGCTGTGCCATCTGCCTTAACATTTCTAAGTATCCCTACCAATATTTTCGTAGTGTCACTTTGACCCTTGCTTCTGCCTAAGCTGGAGCACAAGCCAGATCTTCCATGGGTGTAAAGAAACACATAATGATTAACCTTGATGGAGAAGCTTTAATTTACAACAGTTGTGGTTGCCTTGGTCATCAAGTTGTGGTTGCCAGTTACTGGTTGATTCATAATTGTGGAAATACTCAGACTGATACTGCATTTGCAACCCCTTTGGTGAAAAGATAGAGTCAAAGGCTGCAACTACATGACAGTTTTGATGGTACCACGTAGGAAGCAAAGACGTCCATACGACTCAGCCACCTCAGGAGAAGGCAAATGGCTCCAATTTCATGAAATAAATGCTCATCTTAGGTCTTATTTCCACCTGTTACCACGCGTACCAAGCAGTGGCCAAGCTGGGTGTCAGGGAAATACTTTTAAAGGTTCATTGACTGATATTTGGCACCTGAATTGTCTTTCTCCTGGGACTTTTTGACCATGTTGGGTACATTTCCAACACAGCAAGTACCTTGCTTCTGATTTTGTAGAATCTTTGGAAAGTTATGTGCTGTTAGTCATAAGGCAACTCTACCTGCACTGCTCCCTATTTTTATGTCCTATCCCATGAATTCTGTACGCAGAGAAAAGCTTTGTTTTGTTGAGTTAACTTTAGCACGTCATTGCTGGATTACTCTAAAAGTACTGTTACCCCAAGCCCCTTTTTAGGACAGAATGGGATGGTAAAATAGCCTCTGGAGAACAAACTTTAGGTTTCTGAAGGGCATCATCTGAGAAGTGGCTGTGTCAGAAGTGCACAACCCTTTATTTTCAAAACTGAGGCTCTCAGCTGTGTGTGCAAACTTCCCCAAATGCAGCTGTGTCCTCCTGCACCTGTTTCTCAAGTGATGATCAAAATGGAAATATGGATTCATTAGCAATACATCTTTAAAAACATCTGTTTGCATCATTAGTCATTTATGAGTAATGACCTGACAGCTTAGGGGTCAGGATGCTTCATTATCCTTGTTGCGGTTAAACACATCTCTAGAAGGTATTTGAGAGCATTTTGTCTAACATTTCTATATGAAATGGATATGACATTCCAGGTAATGCCACCTGATAGGTATTCAAGCTCCTCTGCAGGGAAGGACTAGCAACACCTGTCCAAAGGGAGAAGAACAGCAGAATAGATGGTGTCACCAAGAAGTCACTCCTCTGGTTCTTCACCTAAGTGCTCAATACAAGAAGGGAATTGAGCTGCCGGAGCATGTCCAGAGAAGGGCAACAAAGCTGGTGAAAGGTCTGGAGAACAAGTCTTATGAGGACTGGTTGAGGGGCCCAGGGCTGTTTAGTCTGGAGGAGACTGAGGGGAGACCTTACTGCTCTCTATAGGTCCCTGAAAGGAGGCTGTAGTGAGGTGGGTGTTGGTCTTTTCTCCCAAGTAACAGCGATAAGATGAGAAGAAATGGCCTTGAGTTGTGCCAGTGGAGGTTTAGACTGGATGTTAGGAAAAAATTCTTTACTGAAAGAGTAGTGAAGCACTGGAAGAGGCTGCCCAGGGAAATGCTAGAGTCACCGTCCCTGGAGGTGTTTAAAAAACATATAGATGTGACACTTTGGGGCATGGTTCGGTAAGCATGGTAGTGTTGGACTGGATGATCCTAGAGGTCTTTTCCAACCTTTATGATTCTTGGATTATTTGATTTGGCTATGATGCCACTAAGGGAGCAGTGTTTGTCCACTCATTGTCAACTGCTGCCATTAAAGACACACTGGATTATCTGAACATCCTCCTAAGGCTGTTAGATACACCATCAGGCAGGCTGGAGCAGCAGCTAGAGGCAGGTGGGACAGCTGGAGTCACTGACCACTCATCCTTCACTTTGGTGAAGACCTGAGCACACAGCTTATGTGGAGCCACCTACTGCATGGATGTAGGTTTCTGGATTCAGACCTGACCGTCATCGCTGGGGATTGGTGTGATTGCCCACCATTAAGTATCTGGTAGAGGTTTGTGTTGGCACTAGGATCAATCTGGCCATTTGGTCTTGCTCCAGGAAGGCATGGTATGCGTGAGTCTGAGACATCCCTTATGACATCTCAGATGGGAGGAGGCAGCTATGTATGAAAAAGTGAACTGTGCTGCTAGTGCCCACATTTGTTTCCACCTGAGAGAACCTCTTTGGATAGTCTTTAGGCAAGACTTCTGTTCCGTATGCAACAGGCATGAATGGGCACTGTATGAATTCAGTTCATCTGACTTCTCTACATTAGAGGGAGTGATCGTGTGCCAACATCCACAGGCTGTACAGATTGATCTCCATTGCCACGTGTCTTCTACTCATCTGTTCCCAGATGCCTGTGCATCCCCATATACTTGATCTCATTTGCAGTTTTCCTGTGCTCCTAAAACCACCGGTTTAATTCCACATAAGGCTAGTGTGGGAGGTTCAAAGTCATGCTCCACCTTTAATCTCCACCAAAGTGTTTTGAAATCAGGGCTATTGATGGGAACTCCGTGGAATGGAGGAGCGTGCTTTTCACTGCCACCTGTGAAGGGATCCAGCATCCAAGACAAATTAACTGCATGATGTGCTTGAAGTCTCAGCTTTTGAAGCTGAGGCGACATCAGATAGCCCAGCCCTGAAGCCACCAGCAGTTTTACAGTGTTCACACACCAGTCTTCAGGTCACCATCAGACCTTCTGTGGAAAGAAGAGAAGGGGACCTTGTTTTCTGGGCTTGTTAATCTGAGATCATTCAGACTTATGGTTTCAGAAGCCTTTCTGCCCACTTGCTGGAATGGAATCAAGACTGACAGACTAGTTCGATGCCATCAAGTATCAGACCATATCTTATGTCAACAGTCAGAAAACGTCACAGATACATTGATGTGGCAATAGTTCCTAGGAAGTTTCTTAAGAGAAAATCTTGAATGCTACATAACACAATCCTGAGGGATTCTGAGCTCTCCAAGAAGTCAGTGATGTAAGGAAATGTTAGAATAACTGGGAACTTCATTTTTTTAAGGGAGTAATACTTTTGCTAACAGTATTGCGAGCCAGCCATGAGGTGCCTGTGGCGATACAGCATTCCTGGGCAAGGTCCTTGGTAAACAGGAGAGACAAAGCTGGAGCTGAGTGTTTATTCATCATTACCTTTCTTTTTTTTTCTCTGTAATACACTTCATCAAGTGCTGGATATTGCACCTGGGAAACAACAGCCCTGGATATACATAGAGATTAGGGAGTGAGAGGCTGGAGAGTAGCCCTACAGAAAGGGGTCTGGGGGTTCTGGTCAATGGCAAGTTGAACATGATCCAGTAGTGAGCCCTGGCGGCTAAGAGGGCCAACCGTGTCCTGGGATTCATCAAGCACAGCATTGCCTGCTGGTTAAGGGATGTGATTGTCCCACTCTGCTCTGCGCTGGTGCCGTCCCACCTTGAATATTGTGTGAGTTTTAGGTGCCACAGTAGGCAGAGGAGGCCACAAAGGTCGTGAAGGCTTTATAGGGGAAGCCGTATGAGTAGCAGCTAAAGTCACTTGGTCTGTTCAGCCTGGAGAAGAGGACACTAAAGGGAGACCTCATCACTGTCTAGAGCTTCCTCACAAGGGAAGAAGGAAGAGCAGGCACTGATCTCTTCTCTGTGGCAACCAATGATAGAACCCAAGAGAATGGCAGGAAGATGTGCCCGAGGAGGACTAGGTTGGATATTAGGAAAAGGTTCTTCACCCAGAGGGTGGTGAAGCACTGGAACTGCTCCCCTGCAAAACAGTCACAGTGCCAAGCCTGACAATGTTCCATAAGCATCTGACCAACGCACTCAGACACATGGTGTGAGTACTTGGGTTGTCCTGTGCAAGGACAGGAGTTGGACTCAGTGATCCTTGTGGGTCCCTTCCAACTCAGGACATTCTATGATACTATAGTTCATCTTTAGGAATTTTTTTTGAGATGCACCTCATCTTCAGGATTTTTTTTTTAAGATACACCTCATGTTTAGCTTAGGATTCCTCTAAAAACCCCATTTGGCTCAGGGGTGAGTCCACTTTGCAGCTCCTTGCAGGCACTGTAACATGTGCCTGTCAATATTTCCTTGTTAAGAACAGCTTTTAGTTTTATTCCTCCTACCACAGATTTTCACAAAGTCCCAGTCTGCTACCTAATAAACTCAGCGTGTTTGCAGCCAATCGTCTGATACTTCTGAAGCAAGTGCCTGTGTTTCTACTAACACAGGCAACTTGATTTGTAAACAGATATTTAAGTGGGTGTTTTTTGCGGTATAGCAGATGGTCAATACAGCTGCTTTCTCTCCCTTCTCCGCATTCGCTCCCCTCCTCTACAATTACAGTTTCTTGCCATTTTTCTCTGGAATGTGGATTTGGTTTTAAAGGAAAAAAAAAGAAAGCATTACAAGAGGCAGAAAATTGCTCAGTGAATTTCAAGATAAAAAATTGGATGGCAACCTCAAATGTTACCTTAAAAGCACTGCGAAAGATACCCACACATCCTCACTTTGCTTGTCTTTCCTCGCTTGAGTAACTCTGGATCTCAATGGGACTGCTTGTGTGGGTAGAGCACAACGAAGGGATCGACAATCCTCATGCACAGAAACTCGTGACTAATGCTATAATACGCAACTACAGTATTAATTTTCCTCTCTGCTTGATGTGGTTAGTCACTAGTGCTTAGGCAGGTGCTTCCCTGAATTCTGCATCAAGGCTTGGAAGTACTGTGAGGATAAGAGGGGATGGTGTAGATCACTCTTTGAGGGTTTGCTTGCTTGGATTCAGTTGTGGGATTGGGGTCTCTGTAGGTGTTTTACTCTTGCTGTCACGCATCTGCCTTGCATTAGGGTCAAGTTTTTACCTTGCTGACTCAAACAAGATTGATGATTTAGTGAAGTCAGCTCCAAGTAGGGCTGACCAAGCATCCTTGGCTGCATGAAAGGAAACGTAACCACCAGGGCAAGGGAGGTGATTCTCCCTCTTCTCCCAAGTGACAGGGAATGGCCTCAAGCTCTGCCAGGGGAGATTTAGGCTGGACATTAGGAAACAATTTTTCACAGAAAGGGTCATTGAGCACTGGAACAGGCTGCCCAGGGAGGTGGTTGATTCACCTTCCCTGGAGGTGTTTAAGGCACAGGTGGACGAGGTGCTGAGGGACATGGTTTAGTGTTTTATAGGGATGGTTGGACTCGATGATCCAGTGGGTCTTTTCCAACCTGATGATTCTATGATTCCCCCTCTACTCTGCTCTCGTGAGACCTTGCCTGGAGTCCTGCCTTCAGTTCTGGAGTCCTCAACACAGGGAATAGACGGATCTGTCAGAGCATGTCCAGAGGAGGGCCATGAAGATGATTAGAGGGCTGAAGCACCTCCCATACAGGCTGGGCATGTTCAGCTTAGAGAAGAGAAGGATCCAGAGAAGCTTTATAACAACCTTCCAGTACTTAAAAGGGGGCTACAGGAAAGCTGGGGAGGGGCTCTTTTTCAGGGAGTGCAGGGATAGGATAAGGGGTAACAGTTTTAAGCTGAAAGAGGGGAAATTTAGATGGGGTATTAGGAAGGAATGCTTTCCTGTGAGGGTGGTGAGGCACTGGCACAGATTGCCCAGAGAAGTCATGGCTGCCCCATCCCTGGAGGTGTTCAAGGCCAGTTTGGATGGAGCTTTGAGCAACGTGATCCAGTGGGGGGTGTCCCTGCCCGTGGCAGGGGGGTTGGAACTGGCTTGGATTTAAGGTCCATTCCCACCCAGACCATTTTATGATTCTTATTCTATGAAGTGAGTGGTGGGATTGAGTCCCCTTTGCTCCTGGACACTGTGCCACAGCCCAACCCGTCTTCAGAAGGATCTTTAAATTTCCCTTTTGCTTGCCTTCAGGCTATCATTCCTACTTACCCTTCCAGAACAGCCCAGTTGCATTGCTAACGCCTTCAGGAATCAGCACTTAACCTTTACAGGCACATTAAAGCAGTGGAGTGAGACTAATCCAACACTAGTCTTGTGGCTAGACTGACTTAAGCCACTGCCGCAGCTTTTAAAGCAAACCAGCAGTCATCTCTCTCATTCTTACAACAGGTTTGGCTAGAGATCAAAGTGCAGGTGGGGTCATTTTGAATAGTCTTTTGTCCTTGATAGGTTGTCACTCTTTGCAGTTCATCCATAAGACCCGAAGATGCTATCGGTGAAAGCAGGATGTGTTCAGCCTGTCCAAGCCTGGGCCCTTTGTGCGTTGCCTTCTGAGAGAGGATTGTGGTTCAGTTCTTATCCCCACAGCTTAAAATATTATACGGTTGGCTGTCGGGTCTCTATAAGTGACACTTGAAAAGAAACCTATTGAGAAGTGTCTGTGCTATCAACGTAAGATGGTGCATTTAGCCCACGGAACATGATATGATCTCTTTCTGGTTGCACCTGAGATGTGAAAAAGGTTCCCCCATCAAAGTTACCAGAATCCCTGTTTGAAGTGATTGTTTTCTTGGGTCTTCAAGCATTACTGCATGTGATCAGCCTCCTGGGCTGGACTGTCAAAATGCTCTGGCTTTAAAAAAAATCACAAAACTCTCTTGCATATCTAGCTGCACTAGCCTTTTCAGCAGAGCAGGTTGAGAGCAGCTGTGCAGAGTTGCACCTGTAAAACTCTACCTGGAGCAGCAATTCCTTAGCTCCTTGTTGATGGGTTAGAGCAGCATGACCAGCACCACCTGAGGCAACTGGGAGAGTATCCTGCCTCTTCAGTGTTTTTCCAAGCAGATTGCACTGAAGCATGAGTCATTCCCTCAGTGACCCTGTTCATGTTGTTTCCTGGATCTCCTGAGAAATCTGAACAGGAATTTCTCAAGGCAGACTTTTCCCTGCTGGAAGACACCAGTTCAGCCAAAAAAACTGTTTTTTCAGGGAGTCAAGTCTCCAGCAGGAAGAACCCCTCTGAAATAATAGTCTGGTTGCCTAGGTGCTTATCTAGAGGTTGCTGTTTATAGGTTTTCTCCCTGTGATGGGTGTCCACATGGGTGCAATATACTCCAGTAGCCCATGTTGCGGTTCATCTGTATATACCTCTCTTCTCCCCAGTGACAGGGGACAGGACAAGAGGGAATGGCCTCAAGCTCTGCCAGGGGAGGTTTAGGCTGGATGTTAGGAAAAAATTCTTTACAGAAAGGGTCATTGGGCACTGGCAGAGGCTGCCCAGGGAGGTGGTTGAGTCACCTTCCCTGAAGGTGTTTAAGGCACGGGTGGACGAGGTGCTGAGTGGTATGGTTTAGTGTTTGATAGGAACGGTTGGACTCGATGATCCGGTGGGTCTCTTCCAACCTGGTTATTCTGTGATTCTGTGATTCTGTGATACTGAGCTGAATCAAAAGAAGTGTGAACAGCGGGTCGAGGGTGGTGATTCTGTCCCCCTACTCTCCTCTCATGAAACCCCGCCTGGAGCCCTGTGTTCAGTTCTGGAGTCCTCAGCACAGGAAGGACATGAAGCTGTTAGAGCGAGTCCAGAGGAGGCCACGGAGATTTTCAGAGATCTGGAGCACCTCTGCTATGAGGACAGGCTAAGAGTTGGAGTTGTTCACCCAAAAGTACTGAAGGAACTGCTGGAAGTGCTCACCAAGCCGCTTGCCATTATTTTTCAGCAGTCCTGGCTAACTGGGGAGGTCCCAGTTGACTGTAGATTAGCGAATGTGATGCCCATCTACAAGAAGAGCTGGAAAGAGGAGCTGGGAAACTACAGGCCTGTCCACCTGATCACAGTACCAGGAAACATTATAGATTAGATCATCTTAATGTCATCGCGTGGCATGTATAGCATAACCAGGTGATCAGGTCCCATCAGCATGGATTTGGGAAAGACAAGCCCTGTTTTTCCACTGATCCCCTTCTATGACAAGGTGACCTGCTTAGTGGATGAGGGAAAGGCTGTGGATGCTGCCTACATAGACTTTAGTAAAGCCTTCGGCAATGTTTCCCACAGCATTCTCCTGGAAAAACTGGTTCATGGGTTGGATGGATATATTCTTCGCTGGGTAAAAAACTGGCTGGATGGCTGGGCCAAAGAGTTGTGGTGAACAGAGTTAAATCCACTTGGTGGCTGATCACAGGTGGTATTCCCTAGGGCTCAGTGTTGGACCTAGGTCTGTTTAATATCTTTATAAATGTTCCAGACAAGGCGATTGAGTGCTCCCTCAGTAAGTTTGCAGATGACACCAAGCTGTGCAGCAGTGTTGATCTGCTTGAATGAAGGAAGGCTCGGCAGAAGGACCTGGACAGGCTGGAGAGATGGGCCAAGGCCACCTGCAAGGGGTTCAACGAGACTCAGTGTTGAGTACTGCGCTTTGGTCACAAGAACCCCATGCAACACTACAGGCTTGGGGAAGAGTGGCTGGAAACTGCTCGGTGGAAGAGGACCTGGGAGTGCTGGCCAACAGCAGCTGGACATGAGCCAGCAGTGTGCCTAGGTGGCCAAGAAGGCCAACAGTATCCTGGCTTGTATCAGCCATGGTGTGTCCAGCAGGAGCAAGGAAGTGGCCATCCCTCTGTACTCAGTGCTGGTGAGGTCACACCTCGAATCGTGTGTTCAGTTTGGGGCCCCTCACTAAAGAAAGACATTGGGGGCCTGGAGCGTGTCCAGAGAAGGGTCGCAGAACTGGAGCACAGGGGCTGTGAGGAGCAGCTGAGGCAACTGAGGTTGTTTAGCCTGGAGAAGAGGAGGCTGAGGGGAAACCTCATCACTCTCTGCAGCTCTCTGAAAGGAAGTTGTAGCAAGGTGGGGGTCAGTCTCTTCTCCCAAATAACAAGTGATAGAACAAAAGGAGATGGCCTCAAGTTGTGCCAGTGGATTTAGATTGGATATTAGGAAAAATTTCTTCACAAAAAGGATTGTCAAGCACTGGTGCAGGCTGCCCAGGGAAGTGGTGGAGTTACCATCCCTGGAAATATGTAGATTTGGTGCCTGGGGACATGGTTTAGTGGTGAAGGTGGCAGTTTTAGGTTTATGGTTGGACTTGACGATCTTAAAGGTCTTTTCCAACCGAAACTATTCTGTGTTTCTATGTATAAACTACCCAGCCCTGCAAAGACAGGTCTTGGGGGATTCATTCTTAAGGGGTGGATGGGCTGGCTGCTCCAGGTGTCTCTTCCTCTCCAGCAGCAATTAGGAAAAGCTGCAAGAAACTGTCACATGTTATTTCCAATACTAGATGCATTTAGGAAAGCTTGGGGACATACAAAGATGTCAATGTTTGAGGGACTGCACGATGGATATTTGCAGCATGGGCATCCCATGAGTGGGATGCCCCTTCCTTGCCTTTACTTGTCTCACCAATGGGGTCTCTTTTGCTGTGGGCATGTAGGACTGGAGCTTGGCTCTAAATCCAGCTAGGAAACCAGCACTGCTTGGGTTAATTCCAGAAGGAAAGGACCTTTCCTAGGCAGAGGGCTTTGCCAGAGGGTCTGCTCCTTTCCGCCCTCAACCCTGAGGAGAATTTCTGGGCCAGGACACTGCTGCCTTGCTATTTTCTCTCTGGAGCCGTGTTTTGTGGGGATGGGTATGGCTCCCGGCTCCTGTCCATGCCTCTGGCCTCCATCCATGGCTAATGGAGGGCCCTGTGCAATAGCCAGAGCTGCTTGTGCTTCTGTTCCCTGGACCTGAGCCCAGCTGAGATCCCTCCTTTCCATGAATGAAGTGGAGGGATTTGGCTGGGTGCCCGAACCCTCTGGGTTTTTATCAATGGGATCAACAGTTTGTCAGATCTGTGATGATGAGTCACAGCGAGATCCCGTTACCGTTTGTTAATACCTCACGCAGTGCAGGTCAAGCCTTCCCTGGCTGCAGCTGATGTTCAGCCCAGCCCTGCAGAGAGCCAGGAATCTACATGGAAGGAGTTTCTTGGACACCCTTGGACATGCCTGTGCCTAGAGCTGTGCATCCCCTCGGACTCGTGGACACTGCTGCATGCTGTGGAGGGCAAACAGACCCTTCATGCTCAGAGCACAGGCACAAGACTGTACACAAACACACCTCTGATTTGTCCACGTGCGTGTGCATACGTCGCTGCATGAGTACACTGTGCACACACATGGAAAAAACAGCTTGCGTGCACTCAGACACGTATGCACGGGTGCAAAACCAGCCACGCACATGCTTGTGCATGAACGTGTCTGCATTAACACACTTCGGATTGGGAGCAGCCCTGAAGAGAAGGACTTGGGGGTGCTGGTGGATAAGAAGCTCTTGCCGAACTAACCTGATCGCCTTCTATGACAAAGTGACTCGGCTGCTGGAGGAGGGAAAGGCTGTGGATGTATCTTCCTGGACTTCAGTAAAGCCTTTGACACAGTTTCTCACAGCATTCTGCTTGACAAACTGTCACCTCTGGCCTGGACAGGCGCACACTCTCCTGGGTGGAAAACTGGTTGGCTGGAGGGCCCAGAGAGTGGTGGGAAATGGATTTAACTCCAGCTGGAGGCCAGTGACAAGTGGGGTTCCCCAGGGCTCAGTGCTGGGTCCAGCCCTGTTCAATGTCTTTATCAATGACCTGGATGAAGGCATCGAGTGCACCCTGAGCAAGATTGTGGACGACACTAAGCTGGGTGGAAGTGTTGATCTGCTGGAGGGTCGGGTGGCTCCAAAGGGATCTGAACAGGCTGGACCGCTGGGCAGAGTCCAATGGCATGAGGTTTAACAAGGCCAAATGCCGGGTCCTGCACTTGGGGCACAACAACCCTGAGCAGCTACAGAGTAGGAGAAGTCTGTCTAGAAAGCTGCCTGGAGGAGAGGGACCTGGGGGTGTTGGTTGACAGCGACTGAACATGAGCCAGCAGTGGCCCAGGTGGCCAAGAAGGCCAATGGCATCTTGGCTTGTATCAGAAACGGCGTGACCAGCAGGTCCAGGGAGGTTATTCTCCCTCTGTACTGGGCACTGGTGAGACCGCTCCTCGAATCCTGTGTTCAGTTCTGGGCCCCTCACCACAAGAAGGATGTTGAGGCTCTGGAGCGAGTCCAGAGAAGAGCAACAAAGCTGGTGAAGGGGCTGGAGAACAGGCCTTATGAGGAGCGGCTGAGAGAGCTGGGGGTGTTTGGCCTGGAGAAGAGGAGGCTGAGGGGAGACCTCATTGCTCTCTACAACTACCTGAAAGGAGGTTGTAGAGAGGAGGGTGCTGGGCTCTTCTCCCAAGTGACAGGGGACAGGACAAGAGGGAATGGCCTCATGCTCCGCCAGGGGAGGTTCAGGCTGGACATTAGGGAAAAAATTCTTCACAGAAAGGGTCATTGGGCACTGGCAGAGGCTGCCCAGGGAGGTGGTTGGGTCACCTTCCCTGGAGGTGTTTAAGGCACGGGTGGATGAGGTGCTAAGGGGCATGGTTTAGTGTTTGATAGGAATGGTTGGACTCGATGATCCAGTTGGTCTCTTCCAACCTGGTTATTCTATGATTCTATGAAGCTCAACATGAGCCAGCAACGTGTGCTTGCAGCCCGGAAAGCGAAGTGTATCCTGGGCTGCATCAAAAGAAGTGTGACCAGCAGGGTGAGGGAGGTGATTCTCCCCCTCTACTCTGCTCTCTTGAGACCTCACCTGGAGCATGGTGTTCTTTTCTGGAATTCTCAGCACGGGAAGGACATGGAGCTGTTAGAGTGAGTCCAGAGGAGGCCATGAAGATGATCAGAGGGCTGGTGCAGCTCCCGTATGAGGACAGGCTGGGAGAGTTGGGGTTGTTCAGCCTGGAGAAGAGAAGGCTGCAGGGACACCTTATAGGCCTTCTAGTACTGAAAGGGGCTACCGGAAAGCTGGGGAGGGGCTCTTTATCAGGGAATGCAGAGCTAGGATGAGGGATAATAGTTTTAAGCTGAAAGAGGGGAGATTTAGATAAGATATTAGCAAGAAATGTTTTCCTGTGAGGGTGTGGAGGCACTGGCACAGGCTGCCAAGGGAAGTCATAGATGCCCCATCCCTGGAGGTGTTCAAGACCAGGTTGGATGGGGCTTTGAGCAAGCTGATCCAGTGAGAGGTGTCCCTGCCGGTGGCAGGGGGGGTTGGAACTGAGTGGACTTAAAGTTTCCTTCCAACCCAAACCATTCTATGATTCTAGTCTGTACACCTGAGCACACGTGCACATGCTCAAACTTACATGAGCACAAAAGTAAACACACACTGATAGGACAAGAGGAAATGGCTTCAAGTTGTGCCAGGGGAGGTTTAGATTGAATATTAGGGAAAATTTATTTACTGAAAAAGTGGTGAAGCTTTGGAATAGGCTGCCCAGGGAAGTGGTTGAGTCTCCTTCCCTGGAGATGTTCAAAAAATGTGTAGTTGTGGCACTTCAGGACTTGTTTTAGTAGGCATGTTGTATTGTGTTGGTGGTTGGGCTTGATGATCTTAGAGGTCTTTTCCAACCTTAACAATTCTATGATTCTATGCTTTGCTCTTTTCCTCACAGAGCAATATGTTTTCTTAGCTGCATTGTAGTGTAGGGAGAGGTAATGAGAGGTAGTGTCTGGTGATGATTTCATGTTAGAGCATGTAAAGAAACATTTTGGGAAACAAATGGGAAAGGCAGGGGTTTTTTTGAACCCTGAGGTACTGCAAGAACATTGAAATTTCCTAACAGCCGTAATAATAGTAAAGTTGATGTTGCCTTGATTGTTTATGGCTTCAATTTCAATCACCTCTTGTGGATGGCAGAGTGAAACTTAAAGTATATTTATGCACAACACTGAAAGTATGGTTGTACAAATTGTACTGGAAGGGGAGTTTGTAGGGAAGGATCATGGTTTTATTACACCAGCTGATAGAGCAAGAGAAAGACAGCAAGGTGATGGGTTCCAAGCCTGTATGTCTGGTCATCCTTTCTGAACTTTAATAAAGCCAGACAGCTCCAAGAGGACCAAGCTGGAGCTCTTCTAAACCTGATGCTCAGTGCATGCCATACGCTAAGGAGTACTGTGTGCAGTTCTGGAGTCCTCAGCACAGGAAGGACATGGAGCTGTTAGAGTGAGTCCAGAGGAGGCCACGAAGACGATCAGAGGGCTGGTGCAGTTCCCATATGAGGACAGGCTGAGAGAGTTGGGGTTGTTCAGCCTGGAGAAGAGAAGGCTCCAGGGAAACCTTATAGGCCTTCTAGTACTGAAAGGGGCTACAGGAAACCTGAAAGAGGGGCTGTTTATCAGGGACTGCAGGGATAGGATGAGGGGTAATAGTTTTAAGCTGAAAGAGGCGAGATTTAGGTAAGATATTAGCAAGAAATGTTTTCCTGTGAGAGTGATGAGGCACTGGCACAGGTTGCCCAGAGAAGTTGTGGATGCTGCATCCCTGGAGGTGTTCAAGGACAGGCTGGATGAGGCTTTGAGCAATCCGATCTGGTGGAAGGTGTCCCTGCCTGTGGCAGGGGGGGTTGGAACTGAGTGGATTTCAAGTTCCCTTCCAACCCAAACCATTCTATGATTCTGTGATCTGCAAGCTGAGACCAGCTCCCGAAAACCGAGGGAGCTGATGTAGAGCATTTTGGAGTGCCAAGAGTCATGAGAAGTAAATGCAGCAGGGATGTGAGCCTCAGTATTCCACATCTGATGAACGTCTCATCCACAAGGCTCATGCTGGGCTGGCTTAAGCATCCTCCTTTTTTCTGGAGAGAATAGAAGAGTTTGTTTTCCATAAGCAGATCTCCACTATATCCTCGGAACATTTACACAGGAACAGAAAAACCTTTTTATCCTCCATGTATATGGTTTCCCATCATCCTTCAAGTAACTTCCACCAGTCTGTGCCCCAAGCCCCATGTGGGGACTACAGCCAGGGGTGGGATGGTGGAGGTCATGAACCGCTGCCTTGTCTTGCACAACAGGTTCCTCCAAATTTCCTTCGAGCTCTTGGATGTGACTGAGCCCAGTGCAGCTGTTTTTCTGGGAGAGTAACTGCATTTCCAGCTCGTGCTCCCCAAGCATCTGGTTCCCCTCCTTTGAGTGCGGTGGGATTGCTTGATCTTCCCACAACCTTTTGTGCCCGTCAGACAAAACCAGCCCACCCTCCCTCTCAGCTGCATTCCCTTCCACTGCTGCTTTCCCCCGGTGCCTGCTTACACCCATTAAGTTTTTAATCTGGCTCATGTTTTCAGTCTCCGTTTACTGTTGCTCCGTTCTTATTTGTGCTATTTAATTCCTGCTGCCCGCATCACTGGTGATTCAGGGGCAGGAAGGCAAAGAGTCCCGCTGGGCTTTAGGGTTGTTGGCTCTGGAGTATTTTTGAGTGTTTCCCAAAAGATTCATCATGGTCAGGGCCTGTCTGTTACCTTTGGGGCTGGCGCCGTGTCGCTGCGGCTGAAACAGGCTGATAGATGCTGCATAAATTTTTCACAGAAAGGGTCATTGGGTGTTGGAGCAGGCTGCCCAGGGAGGGGGTTGAATCACCTTCCCTGGAGGGGTTTAAGGGACGGGTGGACGAGGTGCTGAGGCACATGGTTTAGTTATTGATAGGAATGGCTGCACTCGATGATCTGATGGGTCTTTTCCAACCTGGTGATTCTGTGATAAAACCTTCCCATCCAAACTATGATTCTGTGATTCTGTGATTCTGTGATTCTAAAACTGTGCAAGTGTCTGTGCTAACAAGTAACAGCGGACATGGTGCAATCCCTGTCCTGTTTTCATTCACTGTACAGACAAAGCCGTTCTGTCCCAGCTCTGCCTCTGCTGCATTCTCTGTCTTTCAGCATCTTTCTCTCCAACGACTCCCAGCCCTGCCCAGGCATTTACCAAGCAGAAATACGACTTTTAATTACTATTTTTATGACTTCCTTTTCATAATTGCACTGGGGGCTCTCTGCTGTTCTGCTTTAATCTGCATCCTGAGAAATCACTTTCTCAGGCATGATCTCCTGAATGAGAAGGAGGGGAAAGGGCTTTCAAAATGCAGCAGTGGGCTTGTTGGCAGTAGAGAAACGAGGACCTGCTTTATCATTAGCATGATGTCTCTGTTGCTGTTGTCTCCCATCCATCAGGGTGGCCAGACCTCTTTCCTTTCTGGCAATGCTGTCTGTCTTATCGTGCCTCCTGAACTGGGTTTGGGCTTGCTGTACCATCTTGCTTTACCATCTCTACCAGTTTAGTGACTCCCCAAGGAGCCCCAAAACAAATGAAATAATTTTTTTACCTGCTGGTCCGTATTTTGGCAAACTCCTTTTCACTGTGGACCATTAGTGGTGGGAAATGGTGTTAAATCCAGCTGGAGGCCAGTGACAAGTGGGGTTCCCCAGGGCTCAGTGCTGGGTCCAGCCCTGTTCAATGTCTTTATCAATGACCTGGATGAAGGCATCGAGTGCACCCTTAGCAAGTTTGCGGACGACACTAAGCTGGGTGGAAGTGTTGATCTGCTGGAGGGTAGGGAGGCTCCAAAGGGATCTGAACAGGCTGGACCGCTGGGCTGAGTCCAATGGCATGAGGTTTAACAAGGCCAAATGCCGGGTCCTGCACTTGGGGCACAACAACCCTGTGCAGCTACAGACTAGGAGAAGTCTGGCTGGAAAGCTGCCTGGAGGAGAGGGACCTGGGGGTGTTGGTTGACAGCCAACTGACCATGAGCCAGCAGTGGCCCAGGTGGCCAAGAAGGCCAATGGCATCTTGGCTTGGATCAGAAACGGCGTGACCAGCAGGTCTAGGGAGGTTATTCTCCCTCTGTACTGGGCACTGGTGAGACCGCTCCTCGAATCCTGTGTTCAGTTCTGGGCCCCTCACCACAAGAAGGATGTTGAGGCTCTGGAGCGAGTCCAGAGAAGAGCAACAAAGCTGGTGAAGGGGCTGGAGAACAGCCTGAAAGGAGGTTGTAGAGAGGAGGGTGCTGGGCTCTTCTCCCAAGTGACAGGGGACAGGACAAGAGGGAATGGCCTCAAGCTCCACCAGGGGAGGTTCAGGCTGAACATTAGGAAAAAATTTTTCACGGAAAGGGTCATTGGGCACTGGCAGAGGCTGCCCAGGGAGGGGGTTGAGTCACCTTCCCTGGAGGTGTTTAAGGCACGGGTGGATGAGGTGCTAAGGGGCATGGTTTAGTGTTTGATAGGAATTGTTGGACTCGATGATCCGGTGGGTCTCTTCCAACCTGGTTATTCTATGATTCTATGATTAGAAAAGGTCTATCTGGCTTTGCAGTTTAATTCCCTTCTCCACCACCCATCATCCCCCAACAGTGTTGAGAGGGTGGCCAAAGACCTGCAGACCTCCCCTGGCCTGACTGTTACCCATCCAGCTGCCTTTACACTGAGGTTTCCACAAGAGCTGCTGCCTGGGTACTCACAGGGGCACTAATTGGATTAAAATATCAGTGTTAAGACTTCAGCACTGCAGCTCCTCCCTCTGCCCCACTGCGGCTTAGCACTCCTGTCATTATCTTTTATTAGACGACATCTATCAGGATGCTGGGGTTGTTCGCTGTCTGATATCTACAAAGGAGGACTGCAAATCGTTTAACTGGAAAGCCTTTAGACAATGCAAACATTTGTTCCTCAGTGTGAGGATGTGGAAGCTGGCTGGTCTTTTCAATAGGGTCAGGTCAAGGGCTGCTTAGGGCTGAATGGCTGGAGGCAGGAGTGAGGATGAGGAGCAGCTGACACAGAGGAGGTTGCATCTTTCGGTTTTTAGAAGCTGCTCAGCCTTCAGGTGTGGTACGCTGAGGGCAAAAGGAGATTTGAGTGGCTGCAAATAGTGAGATGCTTTTTTTTTTCCTTTTTCTTTCCCCACCTCTTTGTCTTCCCCTTGAATGGTTGGCATTCTCCAAAGAGCACGAAACATTTGATCTTGTGGCAATAATTAGCTGCAATGGTCCAAGATTCACACTGAGCTGTGTTTTCCCCTCCATTGATTTGTTTCAATAGGCCAGGGCAGGCAACAGTATGGTGTTTAAGGCACGGGTGGACGAGGTGCTAAGGGGCATGGTTTAGTGTTTGATAGGAATGGTTGGACTCGATGATCTGGTGGGTCTCTTCCAACCTGGTTATTCTATGATTCTATGATTCAATATAACTCCCTTATTGCTGGTGAACAGCCCTGAGCCCTAACTGGAAAGCAGAGGGATTTTACCTCCAGATTCGGTTTGTCCATATTAATGGGAATAAGGAAAAGAAGTCATCGTACTCTCTCCTATATCCATGTGTTTGTGCTGGTCATGGATCTCACCTCCTTTCCTAGGTTTTTCCACTCTTAACAGAGTTATAGAGTTTGATTCCGCAAAACAGTTGGAACTGGGTGATCTTTAAGGTCCCTCCCAACCCAAACCATGTTATGATTCTATGGGGAGGAGACCAGCATGAGTGGGATGTTCCCTTGACTGTTTACTTGTGCTGCAGCTTACAGGGCTGCCAAGTTTCCCAGTCATTAGCAATACAACTAAATTACTTAAGTACTTATTTTCAGGGAGTGTATTCTCTACTTTCTCCTCCCTGCCCTCACTCCTGCTTCACAACTGCTCAGCAGGGATGTGCAGAGCTGGTGATTGCTCCAGCCAACTCACATGTCCCCTCTCTATCCCTGGGCACTTCTGTATGGTCACTTCTCCACCTGCAGTAACTGAAATCCTCCCTGGTCTTTTGTCCCACCGTCCAGCCACTTTCATAGCCATAGCCCTTTCTTGCTGCAAAAGCTCATACAGTGTCTGTAGAGGTGACTTCATGTCCTTCCTGGCTTTTTAGTCAAAGTAGCTGATATTTGAATCTATCCCCTGGAACAGAGGGAAAGCAACTGAAAGGGTGTTCCGTGAATCACCGTCTAAATTCATTCATTGATGAAAGTCACTACTGTTGCTTCAAGCACCTACCCTGACATCAGCCAGGGCACCGGTGAATTAAAAACACTGGCAGCAGCCACAAGATGCACTCAGGTTTGCCCAGGCCTTTGCCATGGCTGAGTGATTGAGTATTTTAAGTTGTAAATAAAGCACAAGAGCTGAGGTTCAATCTTCTCTACCCATATATTCCCACCATCATCCCTAGTGCCATTTCAGCCCTAGCCAGCTCAGACTTGTCCAAACCATTCCTAGCATAGCTCCTGAGCTGGCATGGGCCTGGGACCATCCCCAGCAGGTGGGTGGGATGCAGCCACCCTGCTTATGAGGATGAGAAAGATTACGAATGGCCAGGACCTCAGGGCTGGAAACCAGGATCCAGCATGGCTTTATTCCCTTGCGGAGTGTTAACCTCAGCATCAGCTCTGGCCTCAAGCACTGCGAGGATTTGTCACTTTGCCTTTCCTGCATCCCAGCTGCTCACAGCATCCGTCTCTTCTGATAGCCTTTCCCAGGAGCTGGGTGAAAGAGATGATCCGCAACCTAGCAGGCTTCTTTCTGCTCCAAGACTCAATTATAATGTGGAGCTTCCTTCAGGCACCCAGCCCAAGGGCATTGTCTTGATGGCAGCCCTGCAAAATTCCATGGACGATGTACAGGCAACACGGGCTGTACTTTGCATCGGGGTGGGTGAGTGCGGCATCGCAGAGAGGCTCCTGTGAGCCAACTGTTGTCACGGTAACGAGAGAGTTGGTGTGGAGGCAGGGAAGGGATGCTGAGAGTACAGAGGATTCGGGGAGGCAGCAGGGTTGAGGGGCTCTCCCATCATTCCTCAATGAAGAGATCCCCCCGAAGCAGAGATATCTCACTACTGCTTTGCTCGTCAAGGCTCAGCGGCTTGTTGGCTCGGCTTCTCCTCACTGGCAGGGATGAAGTTGATGGATCTGTCTGCACTGTTCCTTCTCTGAGTCCACCCATTCCTCCCTGTAGCACTGTAACAAAAAGAAAGGAAAAAAAAAAAAGAAAAGAAAAGAGCAGGCTCTTGGTGAGGAAAGAAAGAGAATCTAGAGGTGTATGGAGGAGCAACACTAAATTACTAGTGTCACCATACCCGTGACTCCTGCATTGCAGCGAGGACCTGGAAGACACCAATGTAACAGCATCATCCATCAACACCTGAGTGGATTAAGGCAAACACAGTGACCTCTTCCTCTGCCTTCCCCAGAAAATAGCCTGCTCCCCAGCTTGCACTTCATTGGGTAGCTCTGAGAGGTGGCACACCATGCCGGTAATGCAGGACCACCAGCATGGCAGGCAGGCCATGGCCCTGGTGCAGGGGCCTCCATCACTTTTCTGTCCTTCTCTGCAGCTCTGTTGGCCCTCCAAATGCTCACCAGCTTCTCCTGAGAAGACTGACAGTTCAAGGGTGACGATACCAAGGAGCTGAGGATCACATGCGGATACAGGGGCATGTGGAAGGAAAGGTGCTAAGGGGCATGGTTTAGTGTTTGATAGGAATGGTTGGACTCGATGATCCGGTGGGTCTCTTCCAACCTGGTTAGTCTATGATTCTATGATTCTATGATTCTATGATTCTATGATTCTATGATTCTATGATAAAGCTGCAGTGTAACCATGGGAGCAAGACTTTGAGGAGTCCCCTGGGCTGTGCTAATTCCCAGGTTGAGCCCTGGGTAGGTTTGGGCCAGTATGAGTTGTTCCAAGGACCTTTTTAACAGTTTTGGTAGGAATCATTAAGTCCCAGTGGCATGGCTGTGTTTAGCTTATGACTGTAGATGAAGCCATGGTGACCGTGGCTTTTGCCATGTGACTGGGGTGGGAAAGAATGTACCTGCAGGTAGATGCCACTCTTCTCAGTGAGATCCTACCCCTTGGCCCAGCTTTTCCAGATCTTCCCATACCTACATTGCTTTGCTGAAGGTGTTCCTATTTAGATGTGGCTTTTTGGGACATAGTAGATGTGATGGTATTGAGCTGACAGTTGGACTTGGTGGTCTTAGAGGTTTCTTCCAACCTTAATGATTCTATGAGTCTGTGATTGCTTTCTATGAATTTTTGGGGGCAGGTTGCTGAAACCTGCAAGTGGACCTTTGACTACCAAAAGGCGAAGTGAGGGCATTGCATTTATTAGGAGAGTTGATGAGACTACCATGAGGAAATGAAATTATATGATCTTACTGTATCACTGTGGGGTTAAAAGTCCTCCTGACAGGGACTGGGTGGAGAAGAAGGTGCCTGAGCACTGGGAGATTTAATGTTGCATTTTCCTGGCTGCTCCACAAAGATCAGCGTAGAGTCTTAGTTGTGGAGTCAACTCAAAATCTTGACCAACTCAAAGAATTAATTCCCATGTGGCCTTGGGATAAGTATTTCATGAGCATGAGCCCTGGTTTATTGACTAAATACTAGGTGTTAAGCTGAAACCTCAGTTGTGTTCGTGTACTTAGACAGGATAAATCCAAGCTGAGGCAATGGGATCACTAACACAGGGTGGAGTTAAGTCCTTAATTTTGTTAATGCATGAGGTGGTTAGCTTTGTCCATCTAGCTTGGTCTATGACCCCGCATGAGCCCAGCTACAGCCGAAGCAGAACTCGAGTGAGAGATGAGGAAAAGGAGTAGGGTCAGAAACCGGTGAAAACAAGAGTGTGGCCAGGAGAAAGCCACAGCAGCCTCAGCTCAAAGTGGCTGAAAGGCATCCATGGCTGAAAACATGCCTCTGCTGGGATTTCCAATCAGTCTTAAATGCAAGGGAAATAACAGGAATATTTATTTGCTTCCAGTTCTTGCTCCTGCATTGAACCTGATGATGGTGATGGATATTAGGGCTGATTGGACATGGCTTATTATTATTATTACTATTATTATTATTGTGCCAGCTGCAGGGTGTATAACTGGCTCTTGCAGCACTCTGCCTCTTCTCTGCTGCTCAAGTGACTCCCAGGGACCAGCTCCAATTTAGTCTTGAGGACCTGGAATGACTCCATAGCTGGATTGTATTTTGTTGTTTTCTTAGAAGTTTGGAGTTGTTCTGCCATTTTTTGTTTCTCCTCCCCCTTTTTTAAGGGGGGGAAGAACCAGAAAATTTCCCATTTTGAGTGTTTGCGAGTATACGTATCTGTACATACTCCGTTAGGGCATCTAAATTCTCACTCACAGGGTGAGGAGCTGGCCCAGGGACTTTGGCAGGAGTTGAGAACAGTCTGGATATGGCCCAGTGGGGCCAAGGGGCTCAGGGAAGGGACCCTAGACCTGATATTACCTGATAAATCTTTAACCTTTGTGCATCTCCTACTCAGGCAGCCCCATGGGAAGAGCCATCCTTGCCCATCCTCTCTTCCTCTTCTTCATTCACTAAAACTCATTACTGAATGTGTAAATAAATATTTATTTATAGATAAATTTCAAGAGCATTGCCTTGCTGTGCTCAGCTGGAGACAAAAGGAGTGGGAAGTGGGCTGAAAAAGATGCAAATATGAGAATGAATGTAAAGATCAGATTGGAATCACCCAAGGGCTGCAAAGCTCTTGGTGAAGGAACTTGACTAATGCCCCTATTTGAGCAGGTCTGTGGATTTGGGAGAAATTATGAGGTCATGTTTTTAAACTTTACATCTCTTGTGACTGGTTTCTGGCTGGTTTTTGATCTTATTTAATCTAGTTTTTTAGAAAATTATCAAAAAAAACCCTAAAAAAAATTCTTCCCCCATAAAAAAACCCCAACCATCTTGCCCTAAGCCTTTTTTTGGCTTTGATTTTTTGATTTTCAGTTGATTTCTTTCAGCAGAAACAGGTCTTGAACATGTTACAAACTTCAGTGCCATCTGACTTCAGTGCTGAGCCTATGAGGCGTGTGGGGAAACTGAGGCACAGAGGGAGGCATGTCTTAGAGCTCAGGGTTTTTGTGCACTCTGATGGAAAAAATGGGGTTTAAATCCAAGGAAGTGTCTGAGAGCAAAGGACACCAAAATTGCCTGTGTAGATCAGGGTTTTTGATGCTGTATATTTTTTATTGCAGTGATTAGTATTTAGGTTTTGTCTGGGTAGATAGGAAAGGTTCCTCCCAAAGCACAAACTGAGGTTAATTTGTGTCTGGGAAGGTCCTTCTATAAGTGTATTGCGTATGTGGGCGCGTATATACATTTATTTAAAGTCCAGATCCTTTTGTGCTCCATATAAACATCATTTTTAGAAGTCAGCTGGGCTTTTAAATCTCTCGGGTTTATGAAGAAATGTTATATTTAGGATATAATGCAAAAACTTCAAGCTCCTGACCACTTGTTAAGCGCTTAACAGAAGGAAACCTTGTGCCTCAGGGCTCTGGGGACTTGGGCTTTTGAAGGTGAAGTTTGCAGGGAAATCCTTGCAGCATGAAGTGCAGCTCCTGCCTGATTATAGAGGCAGTGCACTCGCGCTGCTGTAAAGAGAGAGAGGAAGAGGTTTTCGTGATGCTGAGGGCTGGCTGGAGTTGGATGCCCTGGGTGGGAGAAGGGAGTAGAGAGAGAAAAGCAGATGAGAGGTAGGGGACTTGGTTCTTGTGGAGGTGGCTTTGTGCCACGCATGTTCCTCCGTGCTGAGTGGGGGTTCAGGTGATGCACGTGCCTTTTGGACGGCAGACCAGGCTCTTCAACCCCATGAGATGGGGGACACAGCATGTAAACAGCCAGAGATGGTGCCAGGGTGTCTGTGGGGAGGGATGCAGGAGCATAACTTGAGTGAAGCATCTTGGTATTTCCTTGGCTCCATGGCCAGCTGGCCCTGTCTCTCGGTGCTGCAGTGGGGACGGGATTTTTATGCGTGCAAGTATTTGCCATTCCAGCGGCGACAGTTCCTGAAATGACCCCGTCATCGCAGGAAAGATCCCTTTATCTGTAGCAGTGGTGCACTGGAGGAGGGGATGGAGGGAGGAGAGCGACGGAGGGGAGGAGGAGAGGGAGGCTGGGAACTGATTACGTGGGAGGCATTTTGTCCAGCACCAGCAGCAGCAGCGAGGATGCAGATGAAAAGAAGCATCCTGCCTGGGGGGAAAGGCAAAGGCAAGGATGGTCTGGGGTACCCGCTGGTGGGCTGGCACGGATAGACCAAGCTCAGCGCCCCTCACCCCTGGGCACCCCTCCGCCCCAGTGGGGCTGTGCAGCTGCTGGAGCTCAGATTAAGATGGATAGATTGGTGAGAAGCGTTTGGTGTGACTGGAATAGAAAGCACGGTGACTTCGTGCTGACTTGAGGGCACAGATCCAGAAAATAGCATTGCTCGGGAGATGATTACTTTACTATTGGAGCTTGTCCTTAAAATAGCAAGCTCGCTCCTCACTGCCCCTCCTTCCCCTTCGCCTGTGCTTATTCCTAGCAATGGCTGTGAGATTCCTGGGGTGTCCCCCCATCCAATTTATTCTTTATTTATTCCTTATCCCTGTCTTGTCATATTTCATAAAGATGTCCTTGAAGGCCTCCCGGTCAGCACCTGGCTTGCGGCAGGCACAGAGCTTAGCTCTGACCACTGCATATATAGCAGAAGGACTGGGAGGAGCTGGTGCTCCCTGGGGAAAATCTGACCAGGGCAGCCACAGGGTGACAAACGCAGTATGGGTGTCTCCCCTCCTGTGGTGATGCTGGACTGTCACCCAGGAGCATTGCTGGAGGACACCAAAGCCCTTCCCTGGCCGTTTCCTCCTGGGCTGGGGCTGGCAAAGACATCCTGTGATCCTCAGTGGGTGATAACAGGCAAAACCCCAGCCCCAAGCTGTTCACATCAGATTCTGACCACTGGTGGGTTGTTTTTTGGGTTTTTTGTGCTCGATGGGCAACCAGGAGCAACAGTGAGAAAAACAAAGGCAAAAAGAGGACAGGGAGCAACCCAGGGCAGTTGCTGATCCCTTGGAGCCAAAGCTTTCAGCACAAGCAGAGCCTTGTTCTCTCACCACCGGGGGTGGAACATTAAGTCCATGCCACATCCCATGGGTGCATTTGCGTCTTCTGCTCTTGCATAGAGAAAGCCACCCGTGGCAAAGGAGTCATCAGCGCCGAAAGGTGGAAAAGGAAGCAGCAAACCTCTTCTACCGGCTCAGCTAGGAGACCATGAGTCAGAAACCTCAGCAAGGGGTCTGAGCTCATTTCAGAGCTAAACTTAGTTCAGAGAGTCCCAGCAGCCACTTGGGAGCATTGCCACGTTGGGATGGATGCCCTGTAGCAGGATTTTGTAGGCCAGGCTATCCGGTTATTATTGTTAATGTTAAAAATATTCTTTGCCGAGTTATAGAGGCTTTTGCTCTGTGTGGATGTGTCTTGTCTTCCTATATCCTGGGTTTACATAAAATGTTGAATCCTTACAAAGTGAAGGAGAATGAGATTTCTGAAACGGAGGATGTCCTGAGAGAGAAAAAACTGGGGTTACAGTGAGAGAGGGAGGAGCAGTGGGTCATCCAGAGGAAAGCAGGGAGATCCATAGGGTGTCTGTACCAGTAAATGCAGCAGTGCTGGGACCCTGACACAGGGTCTGCCATTCAATTGTCTGCACTGCTCATTTGTTGTGGCACCGGTTGGTTAGGACCAACAAGCACTACCCGCATAATGCCCAGGCACGGAGCTGGGAATGTTACAGTTCCCATGAAGTGGTCTCGGTGCAGCCAGCCCCTTCAGAATAGACGAGAACTTAGTAATTTGGATCAGCAACTAAAGGCTCAACTTTCCTCTCCCATTTTTCCTGCCTTGGGGCAGATTCAGCCTGACTAAGGCCATGCAATTCCAGGCATGTGATTTCCAAAATGGGAGGCAGCAACCTATCATAGAATCATAGAATCACCAGGGTGGAAAAGACCCACCAAATCATCGAATCCAACCATTCCTATCAAACACTAAACCATGCCCCTCAGCACCTCGTCCACCCATCCCTTAAACACCTCCGGGGAAGGTGACTCAACCCCCTCCCTGGGCAGCCTCTGCCAGTGTCCAATGACCCTTTCCGTGAAAATTTTTTTCCTAATGTCCAGCCTAAACCTCCCCTGGTGGAGCTTGAGGCCATTCCCTCTTGTCCTGTCCCCTGTCACTTGGGAGAAGAGGCCAGCACCCTCCTCTCCACAACCTCCTTTCAGGTACTTATAGAGAACAATGAGGTCTCCCCTCAGCCTCCTCTTCTCCAGGCTAAACACCCCCAGCTCTCTCAGCCGCTCCTCATAAGGCCTGTTCTCCAGCCTCCTCACCAGCTTCGTTGCTTTTCTCTGGACTCGAATCATACCAGACATTAACCGTGGCCAAGAGGCTTAGGTGTGGTTTCATCTGTGATAACAAGGGGCTTTGATGGTCTGAAATGCATCTGGCATCTCCTGCCTTATACGAAAGATGGAGATTAGCTTCAGCCTCACTTATCTAAGCAAATTAAAGGGTGCAAGGGAACTCAGTCTGTACACCAAAATGATGTTAAGGTTGCTGACACAGCTTTGACCTGGCTGAATAGGACCAACCCCAACAATTGCTATAGTGAGTCTGGGAGTTACCCAGCCCAGCCTAGGGGGCATCCCCAACAGGCAGCTCCAGTGCAACCACCTTGCTTTGCTGAGTGAGGATTTGGTGATGTAGAAGTGGTTTTAAGGCCAGAGCTGGATAAAGAGCTCTAAAATATGTACATATATATATTTATTTAAAATTATGCAAACTCCTGCATGTTGGCTTCAGCTGGCCTTTTTTCTGCTTAATTAATGATGACGACTCTCACAGCGTGCTTGGCATTCACTTAAAAAAGTGTCATAAAGGAGCTGGTTATTTCTTCTTAGTAATGCTGCTAAAGTAATTTTGAACAAGCTTAAGACAAAGTTAGAGGACCCTTTTGGACACCAGGGTAAGATCTCTTGCATACAGCCATGCCAAAGGTTTAGGTTTGGTTTGAAGCGTGACTTGAAAAATTTATTCTTCCTGAAAAATGGAAAAAAGCCCCCCAAACCAGCAAAAAAAATTCTTTGCTGCTTAGTGAAACATTTTATTTTCTGGCATGGACAAACTTTAAGAGGGGACAGGGCAGGTGTGAGGAGGGAACAGAAGGGCAGAACCAGGAGAAGAGCAGATCCTAAGATGTTGGGAATGGGGCTGGTTGAGAGGTTGGGGACCACATTTGTCACCAACACCAGGACAGTATAAGGGACAGAAGAATGACCTTTCTCCACCACGCGGGGATGTCTAGGGAAAAGAGAGAAGGTGGGGACATTGAGGAGAAAGCTACAAGCTAAAATAATCTAGAATGGACATCTAAGTAATCTCCTTAAAAGAGACTTTTGGGGCCATTCTGATAATTTGGAATGACTCAAGGAACAAAGGGAATAGAGTTGTCTGAGACTGTTCTCCAAGATCATGAAGGTTCATAGTGAAAGGACCAGGGCTAATCGGTGAAATGATCAGGAACAAGCCTCAAAAACATACGTGGTAGTGCAGGTTGTTATTGGATAGTAGCACTTGGTACTGCAGGGTTCCGTGGTGATTTGGACTGGAAGTCTCTTTGAACAAAGATTGGACTTCATGGAGGGCACATCCATTGGTAGACAGTCTGTACCTCAGAAGCCCCCTGAGCTGCTCATTTGCAGTGTCTGGTAGGCATAGGAGAAGGCCACCTTATAAAGCTTTCCTAGGCATCAGCTCCTGGTCACCACTAGAGAGGAAAGACCTGCAGGTAGATCGTAGATATGATGTGTATATCTTCTCTGAGTCTCTCAAAGGACAGCGGGAACAAGGAGATGCACTTGGATTGCTGTAACACCCAGCTTTCATGTAGGTGCTCCTGGATTCCCCTAACAGAGTTTGTCCTGTGGTGTGAATCAGCCCCTGAACACCAACAAGAGCTTGCTATGGGCTCTGTCCAGACCTGCTTTCACACATTTCTCTCCAGAGACATCCTGGATCTTAAACCTTCTCAGACCTTTCTATGGAAAAGCCAAAGGCTCACTCAAAAAGAAGCTCTTGGGTACAAACCTAACCAGTTCCTTGTTCTTTCCTAGACATGCACACTCATTAGAGGAAAGAAAAGGAAAACTTTGAGGGACCATGGGCAGGTCCCTGGTGGTGAATCTGTGGGAAGAACCTGACATACATAACCACCCCCGTATCTTTGTGGGGCCTCTGCTCTGATTTTTGGGCTGTTTTGATTCTGCCATGAGGCAATTATGACCGAGAAAAGGCAACACCAACCCTCTATCAAAGCTGCAGTGGCTTGGTGTGCCCCTGTGTTGCCTTTGCCAGCCCCATCAACTAAGAGCAGCCAACGTGCCCTGTGGCATGACATGCTTATTCCTCAGAGTGGCCTTTGTAAAGGCAGGGACATCATTTCAGTGACCGTCCCCTGAGATTTATGTATCCAATATGTTGTAGGAGTGGAATGAGTGATCTTGACTAGAAGCCTGCTGAGACGCATGGGAGAATCAATAACTCCCTGAACAAGCCAGAGCAAAGGCTCATTCCCCTCTCTAAACTCATTGGTTTTATAGTTCCTCTTGTCTTCCTGCTGACATGAGCTCAGGAAGTTGTTTTAGGACAAATCCCAGACCGTCTGTACATGTGTCTCACTCATAAGGATGTTATTTTCTCTTTCCTTTCGCTGCTCTGCTTTCACCCCTGCCCTGTCTCACACTTTGCTTTCCTCTGTGTGCAAAGAGCTTCTGCAAAATGTGTAATTACCAAAGGTGTAGGGAGGAATTGGAATATCCAGACTTTGTGTTCATACCAAATGGATGTAGCAAGTCGACCTTTAGGATATGCTTGCAGAATTGGATTTCTGAAATAGTTTGCTTCAGAAATAATTCTAACAACATTTATATATTAGAGAAAGCATGTGTATGTGTATCCATAACTATATGGATACAAATACAGATTCAGATATAGATATAGGGAGAGACATAGACGTATATGCACTCACAGCCCAGAAGACCAACTGTATCCTGGGCTGCATCAAAATGTGTGGCCAAGCAGATCAAGGGAGGTGATTCTGCCCCTCTACTCTGCTTTTGTGAGACCTCACCTGGAGTCCTGCATCCGGCTCTGGAGTCCTCAGCACAGCAAGCACATGGAGCTGTTGGAGAGAGTCTAGCGAAGGCCATGAAGGCTGGAGCACCTCCCATATGAGGACAGGCTGAGATACGAGGTTCAGCCTGGAGAAGAGAAGGCTCCAGGGAGACCTTTTAGCAGCCTTCCAGTACTTAAAGGGGGCTAGAGAAAAGCTGGGAAGGGGCTTTGTCTCAGGGAGTGCAGGGATGAAACAAGGGAGAACTGTTTTAAATTAAGGAAGAGTAGATTTAGAGTGGATATAAGAAAGAATTTTTTTGTAATGTGAGTGGTGAAACATTGAAACAGGTTTCCCAGGGAGGCAGTGGAGGCCCCATCCCTGGAAACATTCAAGGTCAGGTTGGATGGGTCTCTGAACAATCTCATCTGGTTGAAGATGCCCCTGCTCTGGCCAGGGGGGTTGGACTGAATGATCTGTAAAGGTCCTTTCCAGCCCAACACATTCTATGATTCTGTGCTTCTATATAGAGACATAGATGTATGTAGAGACATATTCATACACATATTTTAATTGATATCCTGGCTTCATTTTGCAGCAATTTGCTGCTATTTTGTTGTTGTTATTGCAGCGTGCTGATTCAAAAAAAATCAAAACATCATCCTGTAAAATAAAAACAATCATTTAGAAGTTAATAGTCCTAATTCGAAAAAGACAGTCTCCTATTTTAATTACGGAAGATTTCAGATATTTCAGAAGACGGGAACATTCCAGTAAAACAGCTGATTTTAACAACGTGATCCTTCCCTGTGGACAGGCACCCGGTTGGAAAATGAAATCTCACCAGCCGTAGCGACCTTCGGAGCTTGGTGAGGAGTAGCAGTCTCGAGGCCGAGACACAGAGCTGAGACGAGGGAGTTGGGATTTTCTTCTGGGGTCTGACACCATTTCACATGATTCATTGCTTCCCAGTCACCACAGGGCACTTATGATCAGAGCTAGAAGATACGCCTTTGTAGGACCTAGGCTGAGACCTCCAGTGCTTCTGTGCTATGGGAGGATGTAAATGAAACTCTTTTGCTAATAACCATAAATCATCTGTGGAGGACTGTTTCTTGCTGTGTGTTATCCCTTGTCTAAGGAGGGCGGTGCAACTACTATCATAATACAAATAATTAAGTTTGCTCTGGTAAATGAGACGTAAAGAAGCCATCTTCTGAATTAGTAAAATTTCCAGGAATGGCAGAAAATCAAACTTTGTCAAAGAGTAAATGTTAATATCTCATTTCTTCTTTTCTTCTTGGGCTGGGAGAAGGGAGTTGAGATCCTCTACCTGTTTGTTCCACAGCACAACCATTCTTTTTGTGGCAAATCATTTGACAAGTGGGATTTTTCACCTTTTGGATAGTCAATATATCCCAGGTCAGCTCAGTGTTGATCAGTCCCCCACCCTGGCCCCATGGCTTCCTAGGATGCAGTTGGACCATTTCAGGTCTCTATCATTTCCTTAGGGATGAAATCCTGGTTTAGACTGTATCTCCACCCACATTAAAAGTAGCGACCCCAAAGTTTTCACAGGGGGTGCCTGCCCAACCAATGAGCTCTCCACCCAAGAGTTCTCCCACAGAACCACTCAAAAATCAATCAAGTAGCATAAGAAAATGTTGAAGTGATTTAATACATCTGTATCCTGTTAAATCAAGACTTAATAAACTGTCCCCTCTGCCGCCCCCCCCCTTTTCTTTCTTCCTTCCTTTCTTTTAAAACTGCACACATTAATGAATTTGTTTGAGATGGAGCATGTTTCAGAAGCTCTATAAATCTGGAGGAATTCAGTAAGCCCCACTGAATTTATTGGAAGTTATAAAGTTTTTAAATCTACAAATGTTTGACATCTATAAAGAAATATTAATTAATGCATATAATTAAATACTGTTAAAACTCATGTCACATTTGTGAAGTATTTGAGCTTCACTGACTGTGCAGATCAGGTAATTCATATTTTTAAGCTCCATCAATTTTTTCATTCTTAAAAAGATTGGGGGTTAATGGGAAGCAGGAGAAACCAAAGTTTGCAGAGCTCTTAAATCAGAGAATTCACAGCCAAAATCAGGATTTATCTCTTTCCAGGAATTTTCACCTAAGTCTGCTGAATGCTCTCCTGATTCCTGGTGACTTCAGCTTTGTATGAGACCAGCGCCTGGTGGTGTTGCTTAGGGTCATGGTCTTGTTCTAGCTCATCGTCCCTCAGCCACTAGGGGCTAGGGGGTTCCATTGAGCTGGGACAGTGACGCAAGCTTTAGAAAAGAAAGGACATGGACCTGTTGGACTGAGTCCAGAGTTTCAGCTTAAAGCTTCCCCTTATCCTATCCTTGCACTCCCTGATAAAGAACTCCTCCCTGGCTTCCCTGCAGGTCCCCTTTAAGTACCAGAAGGCTGCTCTCAGGTCTCCCCAGAGCCTTTTCTTCCCCAGGCTGAGCACTCCCAACTCCCTCAGCCTGTCCTCACATGGAAGGTGCTCCAGCCCTGATCATCTTTGTAGCCTTCCTCTGAATATAAGCATATTCTGAACAAATGGCCCCTATAAGGATCAAAATGAAATTAAATATACATGACAAATTGAATGCAGAATAATTCACTGGCTTTGACAACCACACTTTCCATTGGTTTGGTTCATTTTTTCAGGATGTTCCCATACAGCCAGTCTTTAAGAAAGCTCGAGGAACTCTGATTAGGTGGGGATTGTGATCTGAGTAACTTCTTTCAGACAAAATAAGCCTAGAGACTTGAAGAGCAAGATCAAGTGTATGAAGGACTTTGCACACTGAGCATCCCATTCACTGAGATGATCTTGAGGGTTCTGCTGTTGAAATGAGGCAAAGGCAAAATATCTGTGTGACTATTTCCTGATGGATAGATCATGAGACAAACCAAGGAAAAAAATAATCTGCTTTTGAGAGAAGTTAGAGGTGGCCTTAAGTCTCATTTATCCAAGGACTTACTCTGGACAACAAACTTGACATTAGTGGTTCGTAATTAATTCCCTGTGTTGATGCTCTTATTCCAGAATCAGACACGCCTTATTCCAAATTAGTTCAATCCACCTGGGACCCCGCCGCAAAACCAGGTTAAGAAATTAGCACAGATGAGCTGAGCTTTGGTAACCAACTGGATAGGTAGGGAAGCCCATGGAAAATGCAAAGGAATTCAGCTTAATTTTACATATCAGAGAGGAGCATAAAGTCACACAACAATACCTGCCTCTGAGTGAAAAGCACACACGTGAGCAATAACCAAGTCTCAGCTGGTGCACAGTGATATTTTAGCTTTCAGCGATGAGCTATAATGTAGGAGCCCCCAGCACTGCTGGGAGATAGCTTTTCTACTCTAAAACTCTTCCCTGCTGTAATCAGAGTGGGTTTTTTTTCCCCTGAAAATAAATCTGTGGAGAAATTTCATAGATCGGTAGCCTGACTGAGAGAGAGTTGAGAGCTTTGTTCTGGATGTAGTGCTGATCAGTCACCAGTTCTTCAAACACTTGGTTTACGAGTTAATGAATCACTAGTTTAGCGATTCTGTATTGTTGCTAATTTTTTTCTCTGTATCTAAAGAATTATTAAATTTGAAATTTCATCCCAGATGCCATGAACAAATCCTAAGAACCAATCCGGGTGAAAAATGTGAAAATAAAATAAAGGGAGCCTACTCTGCTGTCATTAGCCAACAGGAGAGCTGTTAAATGAAAGCTATTAGTGGCAATGTTTTGTGGCTGGTATAAGCTGCGACCTTGTGGTATCTAAGCTCTGATGGGGATGGTATTTAGGAGTTTCATAGAGTCATTAATGTTGGAAAAGAGCTCTTAAAATCAAGTCCAACTATCAGTCCAATATACATCACTGTGCCTACTAAAAACTACGTCCCAAAGTGCAACACCTGCAAGTTTCTGAGCACCTCCAGTGGTGGGGACTCTATCACTTCCCTGGGTAGCCTCTTCTAAAGCTGACCACACTCGTGGTAAAGAAATTTTTCCTAAAATCCAATCTAAACCTCCCCTGGTGCAACTTGAGGCCATTTCCCCTCATCCTATCACTTTTTATTAGGGACATCAGCACCCACCTCCCTACAACCTCCTTTTAGGTAGTTCTGAAGAGTGATGAGGTCTCCCCTCAGCCTCCTCTTCTCCACACTAAACAGTCCCAGTTTCCTCAGCCTCTCCCCATAAGTCCTGTCCTCCAGCCCCTTCAGCCCTTCTCTGCACACACACCTCAATGTCCTTCTTGTAATGAGGGGCCCAAAACTGAACACAGAGGTGAATACTTGTTTGGGTCAGTGCTAATTCACCTACTGTGTGTAGGCATCATTCTAGAAAATCAGAGCATCGCGTGCACAGAGTGTATATCCAAGGTGGAACCACGTTTTCTTGGGAATATTTCACTTGCAGAACCAGAAGGGACAATGCTGAATCTCTCTTTTCTCTGACCGTGCATCAGATGTCATGTTGGTGAGTGACTCTGCAGCTTGGACCTGTGATCTCCATCATCCACCTCAGGAGTGTGCCAAACCACCATGGGGAGTGAGTCTTCCCTTTCATGTTGCTTTCTTGATGGGATTGTCATATTGTTTGTTGGAAAAAGTCCCCACTGGCATAAATTAAACAAATTCCTGCCTGAGCGCAGGAAGCAGCCTTTTGAACAGTCCCGAAGGAGACTGCGAGTCCTGATTTATCCATGGAGGAAGAAGGAGTCCTGCCAGTAATTAATCCAAAGTGTTTGACCACAGAACTCCCTGCTCTGCCTCAGAGATGTCTGGTTCCAGAGCAGCATAAAGAAAATCTCTGCTATCAGAAAAAGGGGGAAAAGAGAGAAATATTAATTACTCTGTGAGAGTGGGACTGTGGGGCATCGATGGCAGGGAAACAAGCAGACACAAAGCAACCCGCCTCTGCCTTTGAGGCTGGTAGCGAGTGATCTTCCTAAATTATTGGGACTTGCTTGTGTTTCTACCAAGCTCCTGCAAGCTTTCCAGATGGTGTAAAATGTGGTTTCTATGTTCTTAACAACCTTAAGATATTTCACTTTACCACCCTTGGGTGCTCTGTGAATGAGATGCTCTTGTCTATTTCTGTTATCTTCAGATCTCCTGGCCTCCAATGACTATGGGATAAAATCAGCAAGGAGTCAAGAGTTGTACCCCCAGCAGTCATGTGGCTAGGGTGCATCAGACCTGTGTCTTACAAGTGCTGGAAAGTCGCTTGAGATGTCAACTGCTCCATCATTTCAGGACTACAGCTGTATGGATGAATTAGGCGGTGCCAGGTCATGATTTGGGGCAAATAGCATTGGCCCAAGTGGTTCCTAGGTGCACTTTTGGAATTAGCACAGAGCAGGGATAGTTCTGACGTGGTACTTTAAAGGTGGAAGATCAAAGAGAGAGGGATTTCTTCATGGTTTGAAACCCCACAGGTTTTGCTCTGAACAAATGCCTGTGGGTCAAAATCAGAGGAGCCCACCAGAAGGTAGATTTTGTGATGGGAGTCTGTTACAGACCACCCAACCAAGGAGAAGCAGCTGATGAGCTCTTCTATAAACAGCTGGGGTTAATCTCTAGATCGATGCCTCTCGTTCTGGTGGGAGACTTCAATCTGCCTGATATCTGCTGGGTGTACAACACAGCAGAAAGGAAGCAGTCTAGGAGGTTCCTGGAGTGCGTGGGAGATAACTTCCTTGCACAGTTGGTGAATGAACCAACCAGGGAAGGTGCCCTCCTGGACCTCCTGTTGGTGAACAGAGAAGGCCTTGTAGGGGATGTGGCGGTAGGTGGACGCCTAGGACTAAGCGACCATGAGATTATAAAATTTTCTGTTCTAGGTGAAGTGAAGAGGGTGGTTAGCAAGACGGTAACATTAAATTTCCAGAGGGCTGACTTTGATCTCTTCAGCAGGCTGGTTGGTGAAGTCTCATGGGAGACAGTACTCAAGGGCAAGGGAGCCCAGGAGGGCTGGGAGCTCTTCAAAGGGGTGGTCCTAGCAGCTCAGGAGAAAGCCATCCCCGTGGTCCGGAAAAAAAGCCGGCAGGGGAGAAAGCCAGCTTGGTTGAATAGAGAGATCTTGAGGGATATCAAGAAGAAAAGAAATGTTTATGGCCTCTGGAAGAAGGGACAGGCCTCTTGGGTGGACTACAGGAGGGAAGTGAGATTGTGTAGGGAAAAAATCAGAAGGGCTAAGGCTCAGCTAGAAATTGGATTGGCCAAGTCAGTGAAAGATAACAAAAAATCTTTCTACAAATATATAAATAATAAAAGGCGGACTAGGGAGACCATACAGTCCCTATTGGACACAGAAGGGACAACAGTAACAGGGGATGAGGAAAAGGCTGAGGTACTTAATGCCTTCTTTGCCTCAGTCTTTAGTCGTAAGGAGGGTCGTTCCGCCTGTGTACAAACCCAGGAGCTAGAGGAGCAAAATGAGGCTCCCATGATCCAAGAGGAGGTGGTCAGAGCCTTGCTAGCCCGACTGGACAGTCACAAGTCTATGGGGCCGGACGGGATTCACCCTAGGGTACTGAAGGAGCTGGCGGATGTGCTGGCCAAACCCCTTTCCATCATCTTCCAACAGTCCTGGAAGACTGGGGAAGTCCCACTGGACTGGAGGCTGGCTGATGTTGTGCCCATCTACAAAAAGGGCCGCAGGGAGGACCCAGGAAACTACAGGCCTGTCAGTCTGACCTCAGTGCCAGGGAAAGTCATGGAACAGGTGATCTTGAGTGCTATCATGAAGCACATGCAAGAGAACCGGGTGATCAGGCCCAGTCAACATGGGTTCACAAAAGGCAGGTCTTGCCAGACTAACCTGATCGCCTTCTATGACAAAGTGACCCGGCTACTGGATGAGGGAAAGGCTGTGGATGTGGTCTTCCTGGACTTCAGCAAAGCCTTTGACACAGTTTCTCACAGCGTTCTGCTTGAGAAACTGTCAGCCTCTGGGCTGGACAGGCGCACACTCTCCTGGGTGGAAAACTGGTTGGATGGCCGGGCCCAGAGAGTGGTGGTAAATGGTGTGAAATCCAGCTGGAGGCCAGTGACAAGTGGGGTTCCCCAGGGCTCAGTGCTGGGTCCAGCCCTGTTCAATGTCTTCATCAATGACCTGGATGAAGGCATCGAATGCACCCTTAGCAAGTTTGCGGATGACACTAAGCTGGGTGGAAGTGTCGATCTGCTGGAGGGTCGGGAGGCTCTGCAAAGGGATCTGAACAGGCTGGACCGCTGGGCAGAGTCCAATGGCATGAGGTTTAACAAGGCCAAATGCCGGGTCCTGCACTTGGGGCACAACAACCCTATGCAGTGCTACAGACTGGGAGAAGTCTGTCTAGAAAGCTGCCTGGAGGAGAGGGACCTGGGGGTGTTGGTTGACAGCCGACTGAATATGAGCCAGCAGTGTGCCCAGGTGGCCAAGAAGGCCAATGGCATCTTGGCTTGTATCAGAAACGGCGTGACCAGCAGGTCCAGGGAGGTTATCCTCCCTCTGTACTCGGCACTGGTGAGACCGCTCCTCGAATCCTGTGTTCAGTTCTGGGCCCCTCACCACAAGAAGGATGTTGAGGCTCTGGAGAGAGTACAGAGAAGAGCAACAAAGCTGGTGAAAGGGCTGGAGAACAGGCCTTATGAGGAGCGGCTGAGAGAGCTGGGGTTGTTTAGCCTGGAGAAGAGGAGGCTGAGGGGTGACCTCATTGCTCTCTACAACTACCTGAAAGGACGTTGTAGAGAGGAGGGTGCTGGCCTCTTCTCCCAAGTGACAGGGGACAGGACAAGAGGGAATGGCCTCAAGCTCCGACAGGGGAGGTTTAGGCTAGACGTTAGGAAAAAATTCTTTACAGAAAGGGTCATTGGGCACTGGAACAGGCTGCCCAGGGAGGTGGTTGATTCACCTTCCCTGGAGGTGTTTAAGGCACGGGTGGACGAGGTGCTGAGGGATATGGTTTAGTGTTTGGTAGGAACGGTTGGACTCGGTGATCCGGTGGGTCTCTTCCAACCTGGTTATTCTGTGATTCTGTGATTCTGTGAAATGGCAGGAGCTGTGATACACAGGTTTCTCTGGGGCAATAGGAAGGCTCCAGGTTTAGTGAAATACAAAATATATGAAGCCAGGGAGGGGAAATTTACTGTAAGATCATCTTTTTCCTGCCCCTGTGATGTGACCAACTGAGACAGCTCAACTCCCCAGGCAGACTGGCACTAGGAAGGCCTTGGGTAAAATTCTCAAGTGCAGTGAGGTCAGACCTTTTGCATAGCTGCCCTTTGGCTGTAGGACTCAATCCTCAAGAGATTAGAATGACCAGAGATCTTTGTCACTTTTGGAACAGATGATGGTGAGGCCCATCTCTTCACATTAGCTTCCTCTTGATGTGCCCCTTAAGGGAACGATTATGGTGATGATGCTAATGTGAAGACACTAGTCAGGCTTTCTCAGCCAGGTCTGCAGCAAGAAGAGGAGCCATGCTTGCTGGGTGGTGGATGGTGGTTTGAGCATGGAGCATGCCAAGGTGGTGGGGAGGCCACAGATCTTCTCCCAAGAGCCACACTGCAAATCACAGATTTGTTTGCATTGGAAAAGATCTTTAAGCATCACAGGAAGTGCATGGATCTGTTAAAGTGCGTCCAGAGAGTGGTGAGGCCAGAGAACCTGTGGATGCCCCATCCCTGGAGCTGTTCAAGGACTGGTTGGATGAGGCTTTGAGCAGTCTGATCTAGTGGAAGGTATCCCTGGCTGTGACAGAGGGGCTGGAACTTGATGTTCTTTAAGGTCCCTTTTAACCCAAATTTTCTATGATTCTGAGGTCATCAAGTCTAACCGTGAACCTGACATTGTCAAATTCACCACTAAATCATGTCCCTAAGCACCACATCTACATGTCTTTTAAATCCCTCCAGAGATGTACTGCTGAAATACAGCTTCCTTTGATGGCAACCCACCTCTCATGGGTGCTTTTCAGACAGGACTGTCCAACTTAGCAACTCTTCACGTGAGCTCTCGCAAGCAAAGTTGCGTTTTTCGATTGTCTCTCTCCTGTTACTCCCTCTGCACTGAAGTTCTGTACCTCATACCTCTGCAACCCAGAACCACAGTTTTATTTCTGTCCCATGAACTGGTGTGAGACTGGCCAAACATCTAAGTTGTGGCTTCAGTGTGGAGAAGAACAGGCTGGAGCAGGCTGAGTCACCTTCCCTGGAGGTGTTTAAGGGACGGGTGGATGAGGTGCTGAGGGACATGGTTTAGTGATTGATAGGAATGGTTGGACTTGATGATCCGATGGGTCTTTTCCAACCTAGTGATTCTATGATTCTATGAAGAAGTTGTAGTTCAGCTGGTTGTTGGGAAGGCTGATGCTGTGGCATTTAAATCTTTCCTCTTTCAGCTAAAACCTCTCTTTGCTCATCCTCTCTTTGCTGTCCAAGGTAAAGAGCCCTCCCACAGCAGTTATACTCTTTGGGGAGCAACTTTACAGCTTCCTCTGTAAATAGACTGAAAAAGTCTTGTCCCTTTAATAGAGAAATGACTGGTCATGTTTGTGCCCCCACTCCATTGCACTGACAAATCACATAGACCAGCTCAAGCTCCGGGCTCTAACTCTGTTGCCTGAAAGTATCTGGTCTTACATGGACTTCCAGACTGAATTTTGCCAATTCAGCAGCAAGGATCTTGTTGCAATTTAACTTGATAAATCAAGGAGCCTTTTAGTAAAGGGGCTCTTGATCAGGGAGTGCATGGATAGGATGAGGGGGAACAGTTTAAAGCTGAAAAAGTGGCGGTTCAGACGAGATATTAGAAAGAGATGTTTTCCTGTGAGGGTGGCGAGGCCCTGTCACAGGTTGTTGTCACAGCAAAGTTGTGGCCGCCCTGTCCCTGGAGGTGTTCAAGGCCAGGTTGGATGGGGCTTTCAGCAACGTGATCCAGTGGGAGGTGTCCCTGCCCTTGGCCGGGGTATTAGAACTGGATGGGCTTTAAAGTTGGTTGGTCCCTTCCAACCCAAACCATTCTGATTCATTCTATGATTCTCACTTGGATGCTGAAGGGGGTAGATGATCTGTGAATTTGAAGTTAATGAAAGGAGAGGAAGGTGTTTTGAACCAGAGGTGAGCAAAGAAGTGGATAGCACCTGTATGAGCATGACTCTTGCTGGGTATTGTATCAGAAAGTGGCTTAGAGTTTTGCACAATGGTCTGGGACATCGCTGCTGTCCTCCATGGAGCAAAACTGTGGCCATCCATGTTCTGGGTACCCAGCAAGGCTGATTTCAGGCTATTGTGTTTGAGTTGCAATTGAATTGCCTTATGTATGAATAGCCACGTGCTGGGTCAAACTTTCCTTCCTAGTTACTCCCAAGGAGAACAACAGACATTTGTATTACTTGTGTATAACAGTCATTATCCACTTTCACTCACTAGTATCCTTTCAAAATTCTCTCTTTTGTCAAATAATGCATTAAATCTTCAGGAGGCTGTCCAGATAATCTAAATGAGGTTTATTAAGTAACTGCCGATAGTCCCATGCTTTCACAGAAAGAGAAAGCCTACAGAAATCCAGGTAGCACTTTCTCATTATTTTTGAGTTTTTCAGACCAGTGTCCCTTAGGTAATAGCCTGTGACCTGCCCTGAAAATGTGATCCCAACTGGATGGTCATAGATTTCATTTCACTAGTGTTTTCCAGTGGGAGATCTACACCAGAGGATAAGCCATCTCTGCCATTCTCAAAGACTTAGGCATCTGGCAAAGGCATCTCTTTGCAGACATCATGTTTCTGTGAAGTTATGGTCCAGTAGCCAGATATAACCTCATTTGTGAGTGACTGACACCGCTCACTAAATATTTTTAATAGACTTGAAACTGCAGGCACAGTTTGTATACCATGGTGGTCAGTATTGACTGCTGGTGACTACCACCCATGATGTGTTTCCAGCCGGCTTGCCAAGACGCTGATATGGCTTGTCTTGTGACCTCGATGGCCTTTCTCAGACATCTTTTGGACATATCACTTATTGGCAACCTTCTGAGCCTTAACTTAAATTAGTCAGGATGCCTAATCATGTGAACACCATAACTGCTGGGTACGTCAGTCACATCACATGCACAGTTGGCTGCCACAACTCTGTTCCTTCTTCCTAATGGTGTCTGCTTTCGGCCCCATTAATGATGGTAATTATTTTCTTAAGCATAAATTATTTCTAATGACCGTAGTCATTTTTAGCATGGTAGCACAGCAAATGATGCATCCATGGGACAGGATGAAGCCAAGGAACAGACCTTTCAAAACCTGTTAAACATCAGGCATGCATACTATTTACAGGGAGCTTTAGACTGCTCTGTGTTGTTTCCATTGTTGGTTTGGAAGTTCAAACAGTTTGCAACTCTTTCTTGGCCTTTTTCGGCTATGATCAAGGGTGGTTTTGAGAGTGTGTCCACAACTCAAAACTACATGTTTTGCTCAGGCAAAGGGAGATGCTCAACAGGCTTCTTTTAATTGTTGGCCACTGGGTGCTGGAGCAAAGTGATTTGCAAAATTATTGGATATTTCAAGGGAATAAGTCAAATCAAATTTGTCTCAAATAATTCAGCACTCCAAGCAGATTATAGGTAGCCTCCTTTTTTTGAAACCTATGCAGCTTTTTCTTTTCATCATTCCATCTAATCTTCATTATTTTTGCCTCTGCTATGGGGGTTTGTCAAAAGTATCTGCAGCTCAGACAGAATCTATGTCTTGGGTGGAATTTTCATAGAAGACTTCATTACATATGATTAACTCATTTGTAGTCTTAATTAGATCTTGATCCTAGATGACTATTGAACAATCTATAAGCTGATATTTGATTATTGAAGTAGTTAATAGTGCGCTGGGCACAGGTAGGAGGGATTGCCTCTCTGATGTTAGTGCTGGGAGCAGAAACACCCAAGGTAATGCTGTAGCATCCAGGTTAGGGACAGGGCTGAGTGAGAACTGATGACTTCTGCTCTTGAGACTTCATCACCACTCAGGGTTTGCAATGTTCTTCCTCAAGCTACAGCATCCTAAAATCATATTGTTGTTGGAGTGTCTTTGCTTCCATCGAAGAGATGTTTCTGTCAGTGTTGTTAAGAAAAGCAATTCAAGTGCTGCCCATGACTTTGAAAATGAAATAAAAAGTCTGTGTTATTATTAATAATATCATCCATTTGGAGAGGGAAAGATACGTATTTTTGAAGGGTTGGTGTTAACTGTATTTTATGTGAAGGACTGAAAATCCCAGGGAAGCAGGAAGCTGTGTGTAAAAGGAGGTAGAATCATAGAATCATTAAGGTTCAAAAAGACCTCTAATATTATCAAGTCCAGCCATTAGCCCAACACCACTGTGCCTACTAAACCATGTCCCCAAGTGACGCATCAACAGCTTTTTAGAACACCTCAAGGGATGGAAACTCCACCACTTCCCTGGGCAGTCTCTTCCAATGCTTCACCACTCGTTCAGTAGAAAATTTTTTTCCTGATACCCAATCTAAACCTCCCTTGGCGCAACTTGAGGCCATTTCCTATCAGCTGAAAGTGTTTGGCAGGGAGTGACTTCCAGACGGCACAGCCAGCCCCAAGGTTCCTGGTGCTGTCAGAAGTAGTCTCAGCTGCCACTTGTGAAAGCAGGAGCAATTTGAACACCACTGTTGATTGTGGACATCATAGCGACTCTCATCCACAACTTGAGCTCAGCCTAGCTTGGGAGCAGGCAGTGGTGGCTAGCTGCATGTGTGTACTCCTAGGCAGCTGCCCCATGTCTGGGATGGTATTTACCAAGTGGTTGTGCACCTTAGGAATGGATTTATAGATATGTTTTCTGGCCCTGAGGCCAGTTGGTGCGTTCTGGGCACACCCTTGTCCATGTCTCTCATCCCTGTTGTCCTTGCATCCTTCTCTAAACAGAGTATTTCCATCCAGCCCACTGACTGGGAACTGTCTCCCATCCAGGCCACCTCCCAAAACATCCTCAGGGAATCATTTGTAGTCTTTGTTTCTTGGTGTGGGCCAAAACAGTGCTAGGAACAGTTTAACAAGGTGGACCACCAAACTTTACTGCTAATGTCTTGGCACTATTTCATGGAGATGTTTGCTGGTTGTGAAGCTGTAACTGCACAACTAAGAGATGAATGGTTTGAAGAAGGGATTTTAAACTCAGCAAGGTGTTTAGGAAGGGCTTGGAAAGGGCAGAGCCTGCGTGGAGGAGAGCAACAGCCTGCTGACTTTATTCCCTTTCTTTCTCAGCACAGGTCTTCAGGGTTTGGGGTTGAAGAGCTGATTTTGAACAAACATCAGGGACTGCTAGGGCTGGTCATGACAGTGGGTTCAGACTAATCCTCTGTTAGCTGGCAGCATGACTACACCCCAAAGGAGTGCAGAGGGTCTCCAAAATGCCCTAAAATGCAGAAGGCTTCCTCCTGTCGGGGGCCTACAGGAAGGCTGGCGAGGGACTCCTTATCAGGGAGTGCAAGGACAGGACAAGGAGGAATGGTTTTAAGCTGAAAGAAGGGATATTTAGATTAGATATTAGGAAGACATTTTTACCTGTGAAAGTGGTGAGGCCCTGGCACAGGTTGCCCAGAGAAGTGGTGGCTGCCCCATTCCTGGAGGTGTTCAAAACCAGGTTAGATGGGGCTGTGAGCAACCTGATCCAGTGGTAAGTGTCCCTGCCCATGGCAGGAGGGGTGGAACTGGCTGGACTGGCTGGAAAGTTCCTTTCCAACACAAACCATTCTATGATTCTACACTCTTGCTTTACCTACAAATACCTACCTTCATTGGGATGTGCCCTGCATCGGTTCTGCCTGGATGGAGCTCCAGCTGCTCGGCACAGCATCATGATGCATCTAGGCAAGAAGGCTGCAACCAGCTGCACCACCTGTTTTTCAAACAGGGCTCATTTTGTGCACTGATTCATTGCAGGCAGGGCTAAATCCAAATGTTAGACAGGAGGTAGGACTGATCCTGTGGATTTCCTCAGCCCAACAAGTGCTAATTTGATCCATGCTTCTGTGGCAGGGGGAAAACATGGGGGCGGTACGGCTGAACATTGAGATTCTGAAAAGGGTGATGGAGAATTTAATGGATCTTGGCGGCTTAATGCTCCATTTTTCTTGTGATTCCCCCTCGTTTCTTATCTCTCGTATTTACATAAATTATGTGGACTCCAGGGAAGCTATGAGGCAGAGAAATTTAATCAACCTGATTCTCAGGAGCCTGGTCACTGTGCAGCAAATAGAGAAAAGTGGAGAGGAAAATAAATAAATAAATAAATAAAAAATAAAAGAAAGAATGAAATCATCAGAGCACAGTATGTGTCAAAAGGGACTGTTAATAACGCCAGCCCTGAGCTCCATTCAGCACAGAGCTGGATTTCAGGAGCAGGGAAAGGATGACATCACCTTTTGCTGCACACGGGTTTTCTTGCAAGCGAGAGAGAGCTGGATTTTACGCGCAGCAGGTGAACAGCAGCCAGGGAGGCAGTTTAACCACTCTCAGCCCTGTACTGCAGCATTTCTAATTTTGGGATGCTGATCGGGATCTCCTGGCATGGGATCTCCTCTTGTAATACCCTTCCCCTGTGGCCAGGCTTCTTTTTTTTTTTTTTTTACGAGTTCTTCAGCAGTGCTGTTAGAGGAGGGCTTGAATAAAAGGGCTAGGAAAGAAGTCATTGCAGAATTGCCCAGCTCCTCCTTGCAGGATGACATAATGCCTGGTGTGGTCTCTGAACTCATGGTTGCAGAGGAGGTGTCTGCTGCAGCGTGGTTAGAGGTACACCCATATATCAGATAAGGGTGGTGGGTGGATTCAAGCAGTGGTGGAAATTCAGGAGGAAAATTGAATGAAGGGGGATCCATCTCTGATTTTACTACCTGTTTTTGATCTCTCTGTGTTTGACATACAGACCCTGCCTTTCCCAATGCAGTTCACCCTCTGCTTTTGGATATATATAAAAAGTTCCTTTGTTTCAAGGTGATTTTTCCATTTTATTTTGAGCTCACTGCTGACATAAGAGATTGAAACACTTGATTTTTAAAATGTCAGAGTAGAATTCTTATACTTTCCTGTTCTTGCTTTGATGCTTTTTTAGTACTAATTCAAAACTGTTGCCAGGATTCATACATCACTTCATAGAATCACAGAGCATCCTGAGTTGGAAGGGGCCCTCACAAGGATCACAGAATGGTTTGGGTTGGAAGAAACCTTAAAGATCATCCAGTTCCAACCCCCCTGCTATGGGCAGGGACACCTTCCACTGGATCAGGCTGCTCAAAGCCCCATCTAACCTGGCCTTAAACACTTCCAGGGATTGGACATCGACAACTTCCCTGGGCAACCTGTGCCAGTGTCTCATCACCCTCATTGTGAAGAATTTCTTCCTAAGATCTAATCTAAATCTTCCCCCTTCCAATTTAAAGCCATACCCTCTTGTCCTGTCACTACATGCTCTTGTAAAAAGTCTCTCCCCAGCTTTCTTGTAGGCCCCTTTTGGGTACTGGAAGGCTGTTATAATGTTTTCCCAGAACCTTCTTTTCTCCTGTCCCTGCATAGGACAACCCCAACGTGCACACCAAGTGTCTGAGCGCGCTGTCCAAATTCTTCTGGAATATTGTCAGGCTTTGTGCCATGACTGCTTCCCTGGGGAGCCTGTTCCAGTGCTCCACCATCCTCTGAGTAAAGAACCTTTTTCAGATATCCAGCCTAAACCTCCCCTGGCACATCTTCCTGCCATTCCCTTGGTCCTATCGTTGGTCACCAGAGAGTAGGGATGAGCACCTGCTCCTCCTTCTCCTCTTGTGAGGAAGCTGTACACCACAATGAGATTTTCTCTCAATCTCCGCGTCTCCAGGCTAAACAGACCAAGTGACTTTAGCTGCTTCTCATACAGCTTCCCCTTTAAATGCTTCACCAACTTTGTGGCCTCCTCTGCACACTTCCCAGTAGCTGATAACCTTTTTCTACTGTGGCACCCAAAACCGCACCCAGTACTCAAGGTGGGGCCGTGCTATTGTGGGACAGAGCAGAACAATCCCCTCCCTGGACCAGCTGGCAGTGCCGTGCTTGATGCACCCCAGGACATCGTTGGCCCTCTTGGCTGCCAAGGTGCACTGGCTTATGATCAACTTGCGATGGTTCAGCCTGAACCTCAGGAAAAACTTTTTCACAGGAGGTTGCGCAGCACTTGAAGATGTGTTCAGGAAAGTGTGGGGATCTCCATCCTTGGAGGCTGACAGGACCTGGTTAGCCCGCATCACAGCTGACCTCATCAGGTGGTGGACATAGTCCTGCTTTGAGCAGATGGTCAGATGGAGACCTCCAGATTTCTCTTCCACCCATAGTTTCTGTGATTCTCCACAACCTCAGCCAAGCTAGAGATGTGTTAACCAGCCCACACGAAGCCAGTTAATGTGATCTGTGTTGATGGGGTGTTGGGCTGGTTATATTGGTGGTATCTATCTGAATATTGCATGACACAAAGCCAAGTACTTGACAGAAGTCCTTCTCAGTTCTCCTTATCAACCAAACCTGGTGTCTCAGCTAAGACAGGTGGGAGGATTTTGTTGTGGGGATTTCAGGATGCCATTGAACACTGCACCCTGTTACTGATCCTGGTCTTCACCTGCCTGCGTTCCACCCACTTGTGGCAGGATCAGCAAGCCCAAGAAATACTTTGGAAGAGTCCCATTAAATTTCTTCCTATTCCTTCGCTGCCGACAGTCTGGGAAATTACACTAGCTGTCAGTGTTGAAGACAGCTTTATCGGATGCTGGGCTTATCACGGCTCACCTTATGCGTGGTGACAAGCTGCATTGACTGCATTATTAATCTGACAGGCAAATGCTCCTGCACAAGGGGGAGCAGGCCAGGATATGAACCATTAGATCCAAGGATCTTCCTTGCCAGGGTGGAGAGGGGGAGCATCCCTCCCTGTCTTGCCCATTAGTTAGACTGGCTGCTGTCAAGGCTACTGCTGCCAAACTGCTCAGGAGAATTGGGTCTGATGACCAAAATGCTGCTCCAAAGTCCATGGAAGCATGACGAGACCCTCCCTGGCACTAGTGAGGAAGTGTTTTATCAGTTCATTGTGTTCAGTGGTGTTTAATGAGCCAACTGAGGAGGGCTTGAGGAAGCCTTTATCATTAGTCTACTATTTAGTCTAGAGTGGAGGGCTTTTTTTATTTTTCCTTTGGTTGTTTTCTCCTGAATTACACTTCTTTGATATCTTTCATAGAATGGTTTGGGTTGGGAGGGACCTTAAAGATCACCTAGTTCTGATCTCCCTGCCACAGCCAAAGACACCTCCCACTGTTTAGGTTGCTCATAGTCTCATCCATCCTGGCCTTCAGCACCTCCAGAGATGAGGCATCCACAGCTTCTCTGGGCAACCTCTACCAGTGCCTCACCACCCTCATTGTAAAAAAATCCTTCTAAATATCTGATCTCAATCTCTCCTCTTTCAGCTTAAACCCATTACCCTGTTATCTAGAGAGCTTTATAGCTCTCTATCCCAGTTTTGGGTAGCGTTGGTTCAGCTCATGTAGATTTTGCCTATCACTGAGGGCAGAGTAAAAGCATTAGGAGCTCCAAGTAATGATCCTTAGTGAGAGGAGTGATACAGAGGAAAGCATTATTAATAGCTGATGTCTTCTCATCTTGTGTAGTAACCCATCCCTTCCACCACGGACATGGACAAGAACAAGGCTTCAGTTTTCTGAGTGTTTCTAAAAAAATCTCAGGGCATTCATATTTTTGAAATACACACAGTGGTGTCTACAACTTTCAGGAACTGCGATTCTTGGATAAACAACATAAACTGAGCAGAGGGCCACCTAACTTTGGGAAAAAGCAGAAGATACAAATAGTAGGAGTCATCTAAGCAGAAGAAAACCTCCACGATGTAGACATCTAGTTCTGAGTTGTTACTGTGACCCCCTTTACATGTATCAGTTGATTACAGAAAGGACCTGGGGCAACTAACTGAAAAGTAGACACTTATATTTTAGTCACCTAAGGTTCAGTTCAGCTTGTTGGGTTATTCATTACTTACTGCTTTTTGAGCTTCAGCATTTTGCCTGAATGCAGGTGCTCAGCATCACTTGAAATTCTCAGAGACATCCATGTTGGAGTGGTGGCTTGGATATAGGACCTGTGGGAGCCCCTTGTCCTTCTGGAGCAGAAGGAAGAGGCTAGGTGGCACCCTCAAAGCTATCTCAAAGTGTACAGTTCAGACTACTCAGGGAGATGCCCCTTTGCATGTGTGTAACAGAAGTGTGTTTTGAAACCCACCAACAGAGCAAGTTTCTGCACTGCTGGCCCAGTCTGACCTTCCTTCTGGTTGACAGTGGCTGGTGGTGTGGTTAAAGCTAGCCCAGCTCCACTCCCATAGCAGCACTCTGCCTTCACACCTTCCCCCTGAGGTTCTTGCAGGATCCCTTCATTTTCCTGTTTCTCTTCGCCTTTGACTACAGTGTGGGGTTGTGCTTGGGGATAGACCATGGCCACTGTTCCATCTGGTTGCACAAAGAAATACATCAAGACCAGTGTTTTCCCCACGAGAATTTTGATCAGCTGCAAAATGACGATCCTGGCAGTTGCTTCTGGAGGTACAAAGACAGAAACAACAAAGTCTGGGTGTCCCAGGAGTAGAAGCATGTTCTAGGTGTCTCCATGCCATCTTCATGAAAGGACACTAGATTTTATCTCTATAATAAAGTCTCATATGCAGGGAAGAAGGCTGGCACGTCCTGGAAGTGCAAGTCTCTCCAGAAACCTTATCCTGTTGAGACTGAAAACATGGAATATCTGAATCACAGCTCCAAGGGAAAAGAAAAATAATAAAATCATAACATTTCTGTAATCCTGCGAGGTTTTAAGCTTTCTGTTGAATGTTCCTTTAAAAATGTCTATCAGACCTTTAGTAGTTTTAGTAACTGAGAGTTGTATCCTATTCCTGGTTCCTCTTACAGTCCAAATAATCCGAGGACTAGAGCACCTCTCCTGCGAGGATGGGCTGTGAGAATTGGGGTTGTTCAGCCTTTTTAGCAAGTTCTGTTTATGACAGGACAAAGAGTAAAGGTTTTAAACTAAGGGAAGGTAGATTTAGACTGGGTATAAGGAAGAAATCTTTTATAATGAGGGTAGTGAAGCACTGAAAAATGTTGCAAAAGGAGGTAGTGGAGGCTCCGTTCCTGGAAACATTCAAGGTCAGGTTGAATGGGGCTCTGAACAACCTGATGATCATAGAATCATAGAATAACCAGGCTGGAAGAGACCCACTGGATCATCAAGTCCAACCATTCCTACCAAACACTAAACCATATCCCTCAGCACCTCGTCCACCTGTGCCTTAAACACCTCCAGGGAAGGTGACTCAACCCCCTCCCTGGGCAGCCTGTTCCAGTGCCCAATGACCCTTTCCATGAAAAATTTTTTCCTAATGTCCAGCCTAAACCTCCCCTGGCGGAGCTTGAGGCCATTCCCTCTTGTCCTGTCCCCTGTCACTTGGGAGAAGAGGCCAGCACCCTCCTCTCCACAACCTCCTTTCAGGTAGTTGTAGAGAGCAATGAGGTCTCCCCTCAGCCTCCTCTTCTCCAGGCTAAACAACCCCAGCTCTCTCAGCCGTTCCTCATAAGGCCTGTTCTCCAGCCCCCTCACCAGCTTTGTTGCTCTTCTCTGGACTCGCTCCAGAGTCTCAACATCCTTCTTGTGGTGAGGGGCCCAGAGCTGAGCACAGGATTCGAGGAGTGGTCTCACCAGTGCCGAGTCCAGAGGGAGAATAACCTCCCTGGACCTGCTGGTCACACCGTTTCTGATCGAAGCCAAGATGCCATTGGCCTTCTTGGCCACCTGGGCCACTGCTGGCTCATATTCAGTCGGCTGTCAACCAACACCCCCAGGTCCCTCTCCTCCAGGCAGCTTTCTAGACAGACTTCTCCTAGTCTGTAGCTGCACAGGGTTGTTGTGCCCCAAGTGCAGGACCTGGCACCTGGCCTTGTTAAACCTCATGATGATGACCCTGCTCCTGCAGTAGGGGTTGGACTAGATGACCTGTAAAGGTCCCTTCCAACTCAAAGCGTAGTATGATTCAAATTTCTACCAGTCACTATAGGAAAATATTTCCTAGAAATCCAGCCATGTTGAATTGCAGTTAAGGAAATTCTGGCTATGTATGTACTTAATAAATAAAACAGAGACTTTTGGCCACATCCATTTTATTACAATCTCTTTACCCTCCTAAACAGAGTGGCTGTAGCAGGACTGCTCTCCTTGCCCATGTTAATTCTTAAAGCTTGCAAAAAATTTTTAACAGTGGGCAAAAACTAGATGAAAAAGTGTCAGGCTTAAGAACTTGGTTTGCTAAGGCAGATGTAACCTGTTTATCCAGAAGATCTTGTGCACAAATGCAGAGTCTATTGCATGCCTGTGTGGCTTATCAGGATAGGATGGTTGTGACATGCTTGTCAGTTCCCAGAGGTACCCAAGATGTGTCCAGCATCACGTTGTCTTGGCTCAATTCTTAAGTCTGGTAAGCAGGTAGTGACAGCAAAGTTCATCTGGGGGCCCCTTTCAACCTAGAACCAAACTTGAATCCCAGGTCACTTCTGAGGTGTGTTTTACCCCATCCCTGGAGGTGTTCAGGGCCAGGTCGGATGAGGCTATGAGCGACCTGATCCAGTGGAAGGTGTCCCTGCCCATGGCAGGAGGGTTGGAACTGGGTTATCATTAAGGTCCCTTCCAACCCAAACCGTTCTATGATTCTATGATTGCACTGGCACAAGGTGCCAGACAGTAGGGTGGGTAGGGCTTTTCAAAGTGTTTGCAGTGATTTATCTCCTGTAATATAAAGAACAGCTTTGTACTATATTTTTCTTCAAAAGTTTAATTAAAAAAGTTCTCTTTCTTTCTTTCCTTTTGTCCTCTGAATATACGAGGAGAAAGAAAATGGATAAAAATAAAATAGAAGTGAAGTTAAAGCATGCAAATGTTGATTAAAAAATATCAACCCACTCTACTGTGAAATGCTAACAATGGTTCCCATGGCTCCTGTCTCCTGAGTCAGAATAGCCCCAGTAGGTGAACGTTTGATTTCTAAAAGCACAGCCATGTCTTGAACAGGCACCACTAGTTACTCACACTCAGAAAGGCAATATCTACTGTAGGAGATAAAATCACCTAGTGACTCCTGTGTTTGGAAAGTGATGTCAGTCAAATTCCAACTTGAAGCAAGTTTCACATCTTTGAACAGCGTGGGTAGGTAGTAATGGGAACAAATCACCAACAGGGACCATGAGGGTTTTCTTCTATTATTTGCATGGCTAAGTCAAACCTGGATAGCTTTCTAGAAGCCAAAACCCAGGATAGGGATCTGATGATGTTCTCAAGTTAAATTCATGGAATCATAGAATCATTAAGGTTTGAAAAGACCTCTAAAATCATGCAGTCCAACCATCAGCCCAACACCACCATGCCTACTATCACATGTCCTGAAGTGCCGTGGCTGCACACTCTTTGAATGCTTCCAGGGATGGTGACTCCATCACTGCCCTGGGGAGACTCTTCCAGTGCTTGACTGCTCACTCAGTAAAGAAATTTTTCTGATATTCAATCTAAGCCTCCCTGCGTGCAACTTGAGGCCATTTCCTCTCATCCTATCCCTTGTTACTTGGGAGAAGACACCAGCACCCACCTTGTTAAAACCTCCTTTCAGGGAGCTGTAGAGAGAAATTCCCTACCTGAGGTTCTAAGGGCAATCACTCCAGAAGCTCATTGCTGTCCTTTTATGGCACCTCTCACTCTGCATCTCATGGGAAAAAAAACAACCCTAAATAGTTATTTATTAAGTATTTAATTGTCACTTTCACTTTGCCCACTTCACTGCCGTATTTAGCACTAACAGCATTTCAACCACCCTGTGGAAATTTCAGTGTTTATTCTGTCTGGCAATTGAAGAGTAGTCGTAACCTAGTGTGTTTCTCTGGAGCTTGCTCTTTTACCTTCTCCTTCTTTCCTTCCAACAGGTCAGCAGATTTCCCCTCACAGTCAATACAGGCACTAGAAAAACATTAGCCTCCAATAAAGATCCTCTAATACATTCAGTAGCCAATGTGCAAGGCAGGAAGCAAAGGTCCAGAAAGTGAAAAGAGTTGTAGATTGTTGATATGATCTTGGACTACCTGCACCTCCCTGCTGAAGAGACCATATTAAATGGTTTTGATGCCCCCGACCAGCTTTGTCCCATGGTGTGGCCCCAACGTGCAATGAGTGTATGATGATATTTGCAAGCAGAAGATGGGATGTGGACAAATCACAGTTCAGCCCGCACAGCTTCTCCCTGACAAACTCTGGGGCTTCAAGTGCTTCAGCTGGGGCAGCTTCTGAGGGAGCCTTGGGAAAGCCAGGGCAAAGCCATCCCTGTCCTGGATTTCAGTGCATTGGGTACCTTTGCTGCCATCACAAGCAGCAGGCTCAGCAGAGCCTGACCTGCAGGTACTAACTCAACTTGTGGGTGGAATTTGCTGAGAAACCTGAAATGAGCAAGTTTGACATTGAAAAAAATAATGATTGTGCTAGGCTAGCCATCTCTGAAGACCACCAAACACAGGTTGAGCAACAGAAGGATGGTGTACAAACAAGGCAGGCACGCAGAGCTGCATCCTAGGATGCTCCTGAAGGGCATTCCTGAGCTAGATGCAGTGTCATAAATTAAATAATGTATATTATGATTGTGCTTCTGTATTCTGCTCTCATGAGACCTCACCTGGAATGCTGTGTCCAACTGTGGAGTCCTCAGCATAGGGGTAATATGGAGCTGTAGGAGCAGGTCCAAAGGAGGCCACAAAGATGATCCAAGGGCTGGAGAACCTCCCATATGAGGACAGGCTGAGAGAGTTGGGGTTGCTGGAGAATCATAGAATCATAGAATCACCAGGTTGGAAGAGACCCACTGGATCATGGAGTCCAACCATTCCTATCAAGAAGAGAAGGCTGCCGAGAGACCTTACAGCAGCCTTCCAGTACTGAAAGGAGGCCTAACAGGAAAGATAAGGACAAAATTTTTAGCAAGGTCTGTTGTGACAGGACAAGGAGTAATGCATTTAAACTAAGGGATGGGAGATTTAGACTGGATATAAGGAAGAAATTTTTTACAGTGAGGGTGGTGAAGCACTGGCACAGGTTGCCTAGGGGGGTAGTAGAGTCCCCATCCCTGAAAACATTCAAGGTCAGGTTGGATGGTGCTCTGAGCAACCTGATCTGGTTAAAGATGCCCCTGCTCACTGCAGTGGGGGTTGGACCAGATGATCTGTAAAGGTCTCTTCCAACCCAAAGCTTTCTATGATACTATGATTCTATGAATAACAGAATTATCCTCAGTGGTTGAATTCTGCCTATTAATTTTTTCTAAATGGTTAGCAGCATGAGAAGGAGTTGCTCCGTATAACTCTGCTCTGTAGAATGTAAACAACCTTCCTTTGCTAGGTTTGGACTGTCACTGAACCATTTCATATGCTGCTCCTACCTCTTGCTAGGAAAATCTTTCATTGTAGGACGGTCATGATTTCACAGCTGTTTATCTTATATCAAATCAGTTTTCCCCTTTCTGGGCTGAAAGTTCTTGGTCTGTATGGCAGCTTTTTCTATAGAAATGACTCCATCCTTCTGATCACCTTCACTACTCTTGTCTGAGCCTTTTCTAGTTCTGCTGCACCCTTTTGGTGATGGCTGGGGACTACAAACATACAGCACGCAGCACAGGACAGTGAAGTAGTAGCATGATTTCTTGTTCATTTTCTTCCTTTCTCAGTTCTCCCCTTTATCTGATTTTGCTCCTCTGACCCATTCCTGGGCTGTGTGGGTTGTGCAGGCTGGGGTGGCTGCAGGGCTGGTAGAAGCACATTGCAGCTGTCTGGCTGGAGAGGACACGGTGCAGTGAGAAGGTTTCCAGCCCTCCCTTTGCAGCCTGCAACGCTTTTCTCCCTCTCCGCTCTGCCTAGTTGCGATTGTTCTGCCTTCTCCCACTTTCTCTGCCTGGCACAGATGGTTGGAGGTTTTTCTGAAGCTGAAAACACAGCGTAAAGACGCCGTGGCCACCGTATTCCTGTGCGAGGTTCAGCTTTACGAAGGGAGCGGTTGGCCACTGCAGCCATCAGGCAGTAGCAGCTTCTTGTCCCTATCTCTTCCCATTGATTTAGTGTGGCTTTATTACAAACAGGTTGGTGGATTTAATTAGAAGCAGCAAAACATTTTGATTTATGATTCCTAGCTGCTTTACCTCCTCTCCTCCCTCCCTGCTCTCCAGCTTCACGCTTGTCAGAGCAGATATTTTTATTATATATATATATTTTTATCACAAGCCGTTCCTTCGATGCTATAGGCAAAGCTTTTAGCAGGGGAGAAGATGCCCAGCTTACAAGTAGCTCTCCAATTACTATTGTTTACTTTAGTGATTTTCCAGGAGAGGCAAAAGGCTGCTTCTCTTTCCTCTGCTGCGAGTGTTCACCCCTTCTCGCAGCATCATCCCCTGGCTCTCCTGGGTGGCATGTCCATCCTTCACTGTGGTGGAGAGCCGCTCCTCTTTGCCCTGGCTTACACTCAGTCCAGAACTGTGCTCTGTGTCTGCTTCCCCCTACAGACATAAAGGCATTAATAAACGAGCCCCTCTGGCCAGCTACCCTTGAGTTTATTAAAAGCTGAACTAAATCCCGGGGCAGGAGCTGCAGGAGGAAAACATCTCTGCAACCACTGAGTTTGCCAGCTCTGCATCTGAGCTTGATGCATGAATTAATGTGAAAGAGATTCCTTTATATACACGTGTGGCTGGGATGATGTGTGTGTTTGTATATCATCAAATGAGTTGTTTCAGATATAAAGACACTCCTCCCAGAACAAAGATGAGGGGATGGGATTTGTGGTGAAAAGATTGCAGCTCAGGGACACGGGGATGTGGCTGCTGAGAACCAATCCTCTTTGCATGGCCACAGCTGGAGAGGCTCCTCCATCCTTCCCGAGGAGATAGAAGCAGTGATATGATCCCTGCTCAGTGACTCTGAGGAGAATCTGTACAGACCCACTGTCTGCAGCTCAAGAGGGAAACCAGAGAAAGGCAGGGGAGTAATGGAAGGATTGAAAGAGGCGCCAGATGGTGAGCAAAGTTCAGCTCATGTAACACCTTGGAGAGCATGGGGACAGGGGAAGGACAACAAGAGGTTTGCCATGGTCTCTTGATGCCTCCATGTGGAACAGGAACCCAAAAAAGTGATGTTTCTCCTTATCTTTAGCTGCTACAAGGTACCGAGGACTAGATGCTTCCTTGGATCACCAGTGAGAAACCCTTTGCCTTTCCAAAGGCAATGATTCAATCTGTAGTTTAGTTTAGTTTAGTTTAATTTAGTTTAGTTTAGTTTAGTTTAGTTTAGTTTAATTCAGTTTATTTATTTTGAAATAGTTTTTTGCCATGCTAATATGTTACATGCTGATGGGTCATCCCCTCCCACACTGCAGATGACATACACTGAATATTAATATTAAAAGTGAAATAGAACCAGGAAAAAAAAAAAAACAAGTAGTGACAATTCCTAGATTTCCAAAAAGATTTTTCCCAAATCATTCAAAAGGTCTTTTACACAAAATCTTCAAAATGCTTATTTGTTTATTCCAGCTTGACCTCAAAGCTGATTTCCTATATTTACATCAGACAGGAATTCCTGATTTATCGTACTCCACTAGCAAGAGATTATTTGTATAGATGGATATATTAATAAATAAAACTTGGCTATACATATGATATATGCACACACATATTGTTTATTTATTCATATAAATAACAATGTATGTGGTCATATAAATGATATATATACACATATTGTTTAGTTATTCATATAAATATATAGGTCATAAATCCATTTATTTATTCACTTATTTATATTTACCGTATACTTCTCTGTATATGTGTATACACTTGTATATACACCTATAATGAATAATTAAGCTATAGCTATGCATGCATGTAGGTTTGTGCAAATATATGAACCTATATCTATGTTAAAGGGTATGTATAAAGTTATATTCAGTTCTGGAGTCCTCAGCACAGGAAGGACATGGATCTATTCGAGTGAGTCCAGAGGAGGCTGCAGAGATGATCAGACGGCTGGAGCACCTCCCATTCAAGGAGAGCTGAAAGACTTGGACTCGTTCAGTGTGGAGAAGTGGAGGCTTCAGGGAGACCTTCTAGCAGCCTTCCAATACTTAAAAGGGGCTCCAGGAAAGCCTCTTTAGCAGGGAGCACAGGGATAAGATGAGGGGGAACAGTTAAAGTTGAAAGAGAGGGGGATTTGGATGAGATCTTAGGAAGAAATGTTTTGCTGTGAGGGTGGTGAGGCACTGGCCCAGGTTGTCCAGAGAAGTAGTGGCTGCCCCATCCCTGGAGATGTTCAAGACCAGGTTGGATGAGGCTTTGAGCAACCTGATTTGGTGGAAGGTGGCCCTGCCCATGGCAGGGGTGTTGGAACTTGATGATCTTTAAGGTCTCTTCCACCCAAACCATTCTATGGTTTTATGATTTTATGATTCTATATATGTGTGGTTTATTTATTCATCATATATTTTTCCTTGGGATACACAGTCCTCTGTGGTACACATAAAGTTAAAAAAAAAATCAGAACTGTTTCAAAATTCATTCCAGAGTGATTACATAAAGAAATTTGTGGGCAAAATCCTAGGAAAGATGAAAGTGGGGCAAGAGCCTAGTGCTGGAAAATGGAATTGGGTGAATATGTAGATGATTTCTAAATAGCAGAGCATTAGACCAGAAGGATGGGATTCACCTCACCTGACTGGATGCTTTGGCAATGGAGATATTCCAAATGAGCTACATAATTCATAATTAAACTCATCATTCATCTCAGCCTAAAGTAGGCCTCTGAAGCACATCAAATGGCACTCACTGTGAAAAAACACAACTTTTGCACTGTGCCTTACCAGCGTGAATGGATGTGTGAATAATGTGTCCCTGCCTGCCACCTGGGAGTAGCTCCATCCTCTGCAGCCACCAGAATCCCTGACAGCCACTGCTGCTCCTCTGCTCGTGAGTTTTTTGTGCCACCTTGTTCTCGCGCCCTCCATCCAAGAAAGAGGTTCCTCTGGAGGATGACTCAGTGCAGGATGCTGGTGTCGTGAGATGAGTCACCCTCTGCAGTTGCCCCTTGTTCTCCCTTGGCTGCAGAGGAAGCCTGCTTGACATCAGACATCTGATCCTGGAGACACAAATAACCTGATGCCCTGAGCACTCACTGCACATCCGCTTACCACAAATTCCAAGGTGCTGCCAGTGTTTCATGTCAAGCTGGTGACCTGCAGCACCCAAACTGCTAGAAAAACATCGACCAGAAAGAGAAGTGCAGGTCATCACCCCATCCCACTGGGCTGCACCACAATGTTGCCATCATCCATCTAATAAGAGCTTTCCACGTAGACCCCCTCATCCTCGCCTGACTCCTCACCCAACCTCTGTTACTGCCTTTTTGATCCAACCCTCCCCTTCAAGTATGATGGTACCATCCTGCAGCAGTGTTGGACTGTGGAAACCAGGGGTTAAGCCACACCGGCTGCAGGTTGCGCTCCTAGCATGTCTGCAAAGGGGCTCATTCCCATGAAGTTGGTCATGAAATCTTTCCCTCACCGAACGGTGAGCCTAAAAGTCTTTGACAGCATCCCTCGAAGGCACTGTCAGCCGTGATTGTCTTGGACGTGGCACCCCAGGCACTGGCGGCCTCTCACTGATTTGGGATGATAGAGGATGGAACAAGGAAGGGTTTTTTTTTTACTGTACTTACATCTCCACATGCCTGCCCAAACAACCTCGTAGTGGTACGGCATCGCATGAGTGATCTCCCGGGACTTACTGTACGCTAGGCAGCCTGTGAGACACCCTGCGAGGTCCAAAGAGTCTTTGCAGAGCACAAACCTCTTAGCTTATGGTATGCATTCACCAACTGATATGATGGGGGTGGAGGTCCCTGCATGCCTGTGCTGGGACAAAATACTTCATAACACATTTGAGAGATTTTTACGGTGAAGCTGCTTACTGTCCCCAAAGGAAGATGGTCATTTGTCAAAAGCAACTGGTAGGAAGACACTGGTGGTAGGGAAGATGTCATGGGAAGGGCTTTATTCTGGATCCAAGATGGTCTTCTGGCTCCATACCTGATCTTCTGCGGTTGCTAAGCATGTCCATATGGGGATGGGAATGTGTCTCAGGCTGAACATTAGGAAAAAATTTTTCACAGAAAGGGTCATTGGGCACTGGAACAGGCTGCCCAGGGAGGGGGTTGAGTCACCTTCCCTGGAGGTGTTTAAGGGACAGGTGGGTGAGGTTCTGAGGTGCATGGTTTAGTGATTGATAGAAATGGTTGGACTCAATGATCCGGTGGGTCTTTTCCAACCTGGTGATTCTATGATTCTATGATACCCTGGTATTTATGATGAAGATTAGGACCAAGAGGTTGAAGGCAGTTTTGCACTTGTAGACGTAGCCTCTCTGTCCCAGCTGTAACCCATCTGTTTTAGAGATGCTGCCAAACTAAGGAAGCCAAACCAGATCTCTTGTCTGATGTGGATCCAGTATCTCCATACTACTGAGGAGGTTTGTCAAGTCCACATTAAACATCCACCTTGGCTTGTCAACTCACTGATTGCACCGTTCATCCTTGGCATTAATTCCAAAGTCATCTTGCACTTGAAATTCCAACCCCACCTACGAAATGCCTCCAAGGAAACAAGACCAACATATGGGTTGATCAGAGAGGCTTTCTGCAACCAAGCTCTGCAGGAGGCATCCATCCCCAGCCCTTCTCCTTCCTTTGGATCAGGCTGTGCCTGCCTGTGCATGCCAGGTTTGATGAGTTTTATTAGAACCTGGGAGGGGAGCAGTTTTCCTGTGAAAGTCACTGAACGGCAGGTTTCATCTCCCAAGCTGTCTCTCAAACAGAGAGCAAAACCATCCCTGGCTCTCCCTCTGCTCATTAATGTGCAACTGGGAGAGAGGCAGGAACTTCCTAATGACTCGCGGCTCAGGAGCAAGGAGCCGCGCTTTTGTTATTTGTCATGTCAGAGCCAGTTTCACCTTTGATTCTTCTGATGGTAGGAGGAGACTGCTGACAGCAAGAGCTGAAAGCAGACATCATCAGGAGAGGAGATGAAGGCCCAGCCTAATGCCTTTTTTTTTTTCTCTTTTTGTCCTGTGCTTTTAAAGAGCTGGGCTGGGTAATCTGGAGGTTTGGACAGCATGAAGCACATCGCTTTTGAATGGCTGTAGCAATTTAAATAGAGGAACTCATAGGTGATTTTTCTTCTTCTTTTTAGCAAATATTTTATTCAATGATGGTTGTGGAAAGGGCTGGAGGTAACCAATACGTTTTACAATTTCCACTCATCAGTGGGAAAACAGGCAGAAAACCAGACGCATAAGTCCAGAAGTGCAGGAGTGTTTCATTTGCTGTAGATGATAGGTCTGACTTCCATGACGGCGTCACCAGAGGACTTAAGCATCATTCCCCAAATGCAGGGGGATGATTAGAGTCCTCTGTCATACCTTGTAATCCACTGGAGAGGCCAGCGGTCACCCAGCAGAAGGCCTGGGCTCAGACCATTTCCAACATGATTTTCAGAGCACCAGGATGCCATAAAATTTATCACCTCCACCCATTAACATGCCCTCCCCAGCAGTGTTTATGGGGCTGGCTACCATCATGCAGGGGGATGCTTGGCCATTCTGGCTCCTTCAGAGGTTACATATGTGCAGGTGGCTCCTAACCTCCTCCAGCCCACATATGCAGGCTGTTTGGAGACAACGGTGGACCTGCCCATGCTGCCCCCAAGGCCTGTATCGATCCCTACCACATCATTCCAATTTTTGAGCAGGGATCTGAACCCCAGCCCTTGCCCACTACAGGCTACCACATGAGGATCTGCTCTCACCATCTGCCTCTACTATCATCTCTCTTTTAGTTTCTTCTTTGGTTCCACCAGTGAACTGAAAAAGCAAAAAAGTTATATGCAGTGCTTCCGTACACTTCTCTTTACTAGAAAGAACACTATAGGGGTTTTAGTAGGTTTTTTTTTAATCATAGAATGGTTTGGAAGGGACAATAGAGATCATCCAACCCTGAACCCCCTGCAGGGACACGTTCCACTGGATCAGGTTGCTCATAGACTCATCCAGCCTGGCCTTGAACACTTCCATGGATGGGGCAGCCACCACTTCTCTGGACATCCTGTTCCAGAGCTTCACCACCCTCACATGCTACAGAACTGAATGCAGGGCTCCAGGTGGGATCTCACCAGAGCAGAGTAGAGGGGCACAATCACATTCCTTGACCTGATGGCCACACTTCTTCTGATGCAGCCCAGGACACGTTTGGCTTTCTGGGCTGCATGCGTACGTTACCAGCTAATGTTGAGCTTCTCATCCACCAGCACTGCCAATGCCTCTTCAGAGCCGGGTCTCAATCCATTCTCTGCACAGCCTGTTTTTGTATTTGGGGTTGCCCACTATCTAAGTAGGCACAATATCATCTCTCACCACTGTCTCCGATTACCTTATCATATAACCCACTGGAAGATTAAGAGAGAAGTTGGTTTTAAACCCAAAGATACATTTCCGTCTGCTATGTGCTTTCTTTGGTTTATGGATAAAGATCTTCATTTTCTAGAATCCATGGAATTTTAGTATAATAAACTTCACACCTTTTAAAAAGAAGCACTATCTGTTGGTTTTCAAGTAAAAAATAGGTAAAAATGGGACTTGAAGCCCAAATTTTGTGGCAATACTTAAACCAAGGAAGCAATCAGTGACTGTTCTCTGACCTTGAGACTAACCTGCATGATCTGCTCATATTTGCACAGTCATATTTGCCACCAAAATGATGTGGCAACACCCCAGATGTTATATTGTAAATAGTCCCTGGCTTCAGCTAATTTGTCATCCATGCCTGGGATTTGTCTGGAGAGGACTAATTCTCTTAGCACAAAACTGTTCCAGGACCATGCTAACAATCTAAGTGTGAACAGTCTGGCTTCAGTCCTTTTCTACATTCCCACATGCTGCTGAGTTTACTAGCATGGATGTAGTCATAGAGTTCCTGCAAAACATTAAATTAAATTTATTACAAGTGATAGTCAAGGTATGAGAAGTCCCGGTTGTACAATCACTTGATTTTCTACAGTCCAATGGGGGTTGGAACTGGATGATTACTTTAAGGTCCCTTCCAACTCAAATCATCTATGATTCTATGAATCAATGAAGATAACTCAAAGTGTACCTTGTTCTTAAGTGTCTGAGCATGTTCCTCTCCATTGCTGAGCAGATGTAGTGGTCCATTCTAGATTCACCTAACTTCCCTGTGTTTCTCATAGCTGATGTGCTAGAAAAGTACATATTTAAATTATAATACATGTAACTATTGGGGTTTTTTAATTGAAAAACAACAGCCTTGCAGTGCTACCATTTAATGTGCTTTGTTGTATTTGCAGACATTATATGATTTACTAAAGCATTAATTTCTGTAGCAAAATTTATAGTGGGATACAAAAGTAAATTTGATTTTAAATAACCATGGCAAGCTTGCACAAACGCTTCCATTATACAGCAGAATGAGCGAAGGCACTGTTGTTTTCACAGTTGTGAAGGAAAAGAGGTTATTTAAGATCATGGGCTCTTGAGAGTTATTGCCAGGCTTTGGTGACACGATTAAGGTGGACTCGTATTGTTAGGAAACGTGCTATTAAGAGACTTTGATGGAGAGCAATCCATTCAATGATGAAAAGATTGGTTACCCTAACTTAGTTTGCTTTGTGATTTATTGACATAAAACACTGGCACAGGTTGCTCAGCGAAGTCGTGGCTGCCCCATCCCTGGAGGTGTTCAAGACCAGGTTGGATGAGGCTTTGAGCAACCTGATCCAGTGGAATGTGTCCCTGCCTATGGCAGTGGGGTTGGAACTGGATGGACTTAAAGTTCCCTTCCAACCCAAACCATTCTCTCATTCCATGAAATTATGGTGGTGGGGATGGTGTTGTGGCAATCACCAAGATCTCTGACCTGAATAGGTGTAACAGCAGGAGTTCTGCTTCCTGGGGACTTGCCTTTGATATTCCTTTTGACTTCCTTGTGTCTTCCTTGTGACAGCCTCTGTGCGGGAACAGCTGCCCTCAGTATGCTGCTTCCCAAACAAATACCATCTTTCACTTAAAGGAAAGGGTTGCTCACCTTTCACTGAGAGAGGATGAAGCCAAACAAGAGGGATGGGGCAAACTGCAAAACCAAATGCGAAGTCTTCTTGAGCTAGGGTGATGTTTTGCCGTGCTGGGATGCATCAGGACTGTAATGCATAAATAAGCAATATATGTCATGAAGAAAATTAGAGCTGAGGACCCTCCTGAGGCCATAGTAATGAATTATGGGGTCCCATCCTGAAGACTTTACCCTTCTTCAGGGGATTGTTCAGGAATGAGCTGGCTGTCAGTGCCCTGGGACAAGATCCTTGCTGGGCTAAGGCTTTATAGAAGCAACAGCTATTTCAGACTGGCTTAAGCTCACTGAGTCAGAGATGCTTCCCTGTAGGAGCAGACTGACAATATAAAATGTTTTCAATAAATCCACATAAGGCATCCTTCTTGTTTTATGAGAACACACTGCGCTCTTGCAGCTATGGTGTAGCTGCCCTGCTATGTGGATCCCCCTGCTCATCCCGTTCCCCTCAGGTGCTGGATGTGCACACCCTGCTTGGAAGGCTCGGAAGGTTCAGTAGCATGGATGTGGCCAGATTCTGTCTGCTACCCTCAGGGCCAGAGAAGGACCCTGAAATGTTTATTAAATTATTTTATATGAGGCCCCAGAGCCTAGAACAAATCTTGGTGTAAGAACCAATTCCTTTTCTCGGCCCAATAAATGACACGAGTCCTAAAGCTGCTTGTTCCTCACCTAATGCTTCTGCTCCATAAACATCGTGTAAGGAAAGTGCTTGTTTGCACTCAGGAGCACACGGGGACTCTATGATTTGACACGAATAATTCATAGGAATGTTTGCTCCCACGACGGCACACTGCAAGGAGAAGATGAAATGAGACAGATCATTTGAATTCCCCGTTGCTGTGGCTGCGAACGAAGGCTTACATGCAGATGTTGAGAGCACCCACAGCAGTAAGCTATTTATTGATATCATAACCATTTCTAATCCTGTGTGGATTCTAGGGCAGCGAGGGAAGAAAAGCAGTTACACAACAGGACAAAGCTATGACCAAATAGAGGCAGGGTAATCTCAGAAATATGAGTTTTGCTGCGTATGACCATGGGTAAATTCATCTTAATTCCTACATTATAGAATATGCTTGTTTGAGGGGTAGACCCCTGATGATTACGGCTTCAGAATAGAAACCAGTGTAATGGCCACAAAACATACAGTTTGGGCCAGGTATGCAAGTGACAGGGGACAGAACGAGAGGGAATGGCCTCAAGCTCCACTAGGGGAGGGTTAGGCTGAACATTAGGAAAGAATATTTCATGGAAAGGGTCATTGGGCACTGGAACAGGCTGCCCAGGGAGGGGGTTGAGTCACGTTCCCTGGAGGTGCTTAAGGGACAAGTGGATGAAGTTCTGAGGTGCATGGTTTAGTGATTGATGGGAATGGTTGGACTCAATGATCTGATGGGTCTTTTCCAACCTGGTGATTCTATGATTCTATGACTGATTTTATGACATAGTCAAGCGGTTTACAGATACAGTCCTATGTGTTTCTCTGTTTCTGCTTCCCCTTCCATGCAGTGTGGCTCAGCAACTGAAATTCTAAGTTGTCTTGGTAAGACCTGACATTTATTTTTTGTTAAAAACCAGCTTTACCTGCTTTTTAACTGCTAGCACCATAATTTGTATTTTTATTCGTCTTCATCACTTCTGAAGAGTCCAAACCTCAACCACATAATGGTTCTTCCTTGCCTTTTACTACCCTGCAATCTGACTGTTACAGTTTCTGGACACAGAGTTTGGCACTTTAAGGCCAAAACTGATCAGATTGACAAGTAGGTAAATGAGACACAGGGCTCGATGTGACAAGATGAAAACCTACATTTACTGGTGCTTATGACCAGAAATCAAATACTTCCATACCTAATGTTAAACTCTTCAGATACAAGAGTTCTACTGAGTAGCTGTTCAGTATATCACTGCTATGGTTCAACTCCATCACTGGAAGTCAAGCAGCTGTGGGAGGCTAATGGGAAAGGCATTGATGTCAGAGGCCAGATCTACAAGAAGGTGTCCCTCCCCATGGCAAGGGGGTTAGAACTGGATGGGTTTTAAGGTCCCTTCCAACCCAGACAATTCTATGATTCTATGATTACTATCCTCTGCTTACGCAGGCAGAGTAAAATTGTTTGTTATCACAGGCTTTCTCACACACAGTGTGAGGGGTGTGTCAGAGTGGGCTTTTCTTCTTCCTCCTGGTCATGCACAAATAAGGAAGGAGAAGGGGCAAGAAGGTATTTGTGCTGAGCTGGATTTTTTTGGCAGGAGTCTTGGCCTCACCTGACTCACCCACCTTCCTGGCATGTTACCTTCCCTAATGGTTGAGACAAGACAACATTGGTGGGAAATCAAGGGTCAGGTTTTGTCTCTTCCACAAGCTCTTTCTGTGACCGCAGACAATTTATTGCATCTCTCAGTGCCTCAGTCTCCTGCTGTTAATAACACATCCTTTCCTTTGCTGTGTTTCTGTCCTTGTCAGTTTAGATTGTAAATCCTTTAGGGCAAGAACTGTCTCTTACTATGTGTATGAACCGGACTCAATACAATCAAACTCTGATCTCAGCAGAAGCCTTTAAACATTGCGGCAATATAAATAACAGTAATACCTGGGAGCCAGTACTCTTGGGTTCTGTGCCCAAGTCTCTCAACTCTTCACTGCAGCCAGGGACTTTACCCCTTGCTAGAATAAAGCACCTATAAAATAGGGGTCAGAAGGACTGACTGAAAAAGCATTCTGTGATTCTATGATTCTATGATTCTATGAATAACTTTAATGTAGGTTTGATGGAGTGCAAGAGTTGAATAGCTAGTTGTGAATAACTAATGTGAATTAGATTTAGCTTCCTACGGAACTGATCAGTTGTCCTAAGAAACAAAATGAAAGGGGTTGCGCTTACTCCTGGAGCTGATCCAGTACTGGAGCAACAGCTTTGGGGATGGTGTCTTGGCTCTACTGTGTGACTGCTACCATAGACTCATAGAATAGTTTGGGTTGGAAGGGACCTTAAAGATCATCCAGTTCCAACCCCCCTGCCATGGGCAGGAACATCCCACTAGATCAGGTTACCCAAAGCCCCATCCAGCCTGGCCTTAAACACCTCCAGGGATGGGGCATCCACAGCTTCCCTTGGCAACCTGTTCCAGTGTCTCACCACTCTCATGGTGAAGGAATTTTTCCTAATGTCTAGTCTAAATCTGCCCTTCTCCAGTTTACATCCATTCCCACAAGCCATCACCACAAGCCTCTATGAATAGCCCCTCTCCAGCTTCCTTGTAGGCTCCCTTCAGGTACTGGAATGTCGCTGTAAGATCTCCTCGGAGCCTTCTCTTCTCCAGGCTAAACAAACCCAACTCTCTCAGCCTGTCCTCATAGGGAAGGTGCTCCAGCCCTCGGATCATCTTTGTAGCCCTTCTCTGGACCCGTTCCAACATCTCCATATCCTTCTTATGTTGAGGATTCCAGAACTGAACACAATACTCCAGATGAGATCTCACAAGAGAGGAATAGAGGGGCAGAATCACCTCCCTCAAGCTGCTGGTCACGCTTCTTTTGATGCCCAGGACACACTTGGCCTGCTGGGCTTTGAGTGAGCGCACATCGCCATCTCATGTCGAGCTTCTCATCAACCAGCACCCCTAAGTCCTTCTCTGCAGGGCTACTCTAAATCACATCATCCCCCATCCTGTAGTGAAATTGGGGATTGCCCCAATCCAGGTGTAGGACCTTGCACTTGGCCCTGTTGAACCCCATGAGGTTCTGACAGCCCCACTTCTCCAGCCTGTCCAGGCCCCTCTGGATGACATCCTGCCCTTCTGCCGTGGCAGCTGCACCACTCAGCTTGGTGTCATCTGCAAACCTGCTGAGGGTGCACTCAATCTCGCTGTCAATGTCATTGATGAAGATATTAAACAGCACCGGTCCCAGTACAGACCCCTGAGGGACACCACTTATCACAGATCTCCATCTGGACTTTGATCCATTGACCACTACTCTCTGAATACGACCCTCCAACCAGTTTCCTATCCACCATACCATCCACCCTTCAAATTCATATTTCTCCAGTTTAGAGAGGAGGATATGGTAAGGGATCGTGTCAAAGGCTTTACAGAAGTCTAAATCGATCACATCGTTGGTTTACCTGTGTCCACTGCTGTGGTTACCCCATCATAGAAAGCCACTAAGTTGGTCATACAGGACCATACAGGACTATCCTCCTCCCTCACGCTTCCCAGTGGTCTCCATTTGCTGCCTTAATAAACAAAACTGTTCAGAGAGATGTATTCTGCCCATGTCGCACTCTCTTCTTCCTACAAACCTACTGAGTGAGCTCCAAAACCTCTTTTATATGCTGCTTCTCTTCTCTAAGCACTGAGCAGTGACATCTTTGTCAAAGGGCATAGCTGGTGGCAGGAGGACTAGCAGCCCTGGAGGTTGCAGGGACAGAGGATTCTGGTAGTTGTGGCTTGCAGGGACGTGCAGACTGTGCTGTCAGTCTCACAGCAAGGGATTTTTCCAGCCGGTGTGTGCAGTGGGCAGCAGGGGCCAGGGAAGGGTAAAATCCGCAGGCATGAGGCAAGTACACTGGGTGGCTCCCCGTTGGCAAAGTGCAGATGGATGAATGAATATATGGGGTGGAGGAGAGTCTACTTTCTTGTCTGGCAGGGTGAAGTTAGCTTGCCTGGCTTGGTGGCCTATTGTCATAGTGTCCCTCTGATCTGAGACACAGGAGCCTTGTTCAGTTGTCCAAACTTGCCACCCAGCACCATTAAAGATGCTGTGAGTGTCCCAGTGCACTCCCATCCGTGAGTCTATGATGTTCCACATACCTTGTTTCCTACCTACCAGCAGTCCATGGATATCTTTGGTACCCTCTAAAACAGTCCCAGATGCCTCTGAGTCTTGCCCATGATCTCCACCTTCTGCAGGGATGCCTTGGAGTAGCCAGCTGGGGGTTATTCCTCCACAGGAACTTTTATTGAAAGACAAGACTACTCCAGTGGGTAGGGCAGGACATGGAAGCTATGAGACAGGGTCTGTTCTAGAAGAGTGCTATTCATGGTCTGTGTCATCTTCCCAAGACTGTATATTTGCTCCATGAAGAAAAAGAAAGCCAAGTTAAGAGATAGCTGGAACAAAAAATATCCCAGCTAGCTCCGGGAACTCCTACTCCAGCTGCCAGATGGGGATGCGTTCAGTTTTAGTGTGAACTTCACTTCCCACAGGAAACTCCTTCCCTACCTATTATCATGGTCCCTGGCACTGCCCCAGAGTCCATGTCCCTCATGTCTTTTCTGTGGGGAAGTATCTGCATCCAAGTGAGTCCTCAAAATAGCACACCTAAATGATGGCAAGGAGCTGAGAGGCATCTGGCAAGAAAATGATGCCAGGGAGATAGAAGACGTGTAGTATCAGCCATCAGATCTCAGCTAGTTGTCTGGACCCTTCTATAGTCAAGGGAAGGAGACAGGAAATCTGTAGGAGGTGTTGTAGACACTTATCTTGGGATGGGATCTCTCTTTCCGTTGATAAAAGATGGAACCAAGATGATGAGTTTAAAATAGCTTTCCCACTTTTAGGCAGCTGAAATAAGAAAGGAAATCCCATTCAAGGAGTCTTGTGTCTACTTCTGTGGCTCCAGAAAAGATTTTTAGTCATGTGAACTTCAACAAAAAGCTACAAACAACCGGAGCAAACTCCTACTGCATCTAGGGCCATCCCAGAGGCTTCAGCGAATCAGAGGGGTGAAACATTTAACACAAAATATTCCTTAGAGCCCAGAGAAAAGGGTTGTGTGAGGAAAGCAAGAGGAAAAAGGATGCATTCACAAAGCTACTTTAAAAGGCACAGGATCAGTGTCCTACTTTTAGCTGTCACCTCAAGAGGCAGAACATACAGGCATGGGGGTAGCCTGGAGATGACTCAAGCCTGCAGCATCTTCTTTCCAGCAAAGTGTCCACATGAGACCGTGTTTGTAACCCAGCCCGCTGGTACCTTACCACCTTGTGCAGCAGAGGAAGCATTTCAGGCTGCAGGGAATTAAGCCTCAGTGTTACTCTCTGGGTCACCCTTCAGTCCAATGGGTGAGACTCTTCCTGACATGCTGTCGTATCTCAGGAGATGCTTAAGTGTTAGTTATCCTGTACAGCAGCCCCAACAAAGGAACCTCAGTGTTTTGTTACCTTGGTTGGATCGGGGATGGTTAATGTGCTCATCTGTGATGTTCAATAGCCACAGTCAAGCTCTTCCTTCACATCAGCAAAGAAGGGATTTGAACCCACAAGAGGAGGTTTGAGCCTTGAAGAACAGGTCTGAACCCGCTTGGGCACCCATCTGGGTGGCAGAAGAGGGCACAGGGACTCTTCCTCCTCATTGGTCAACACATGGGATGGTGTGTTGGAGAATGGGGAGTATGGAAAAAGAAATCATGAATCTTCTGGTTGCCTAGATCTGTCACTGGTGTTGGACAGGCCCTCCTGTGTCTGCCTGCTGTAGCTAACCTGCTTGAGAGACTCATATACCTAAGCTTTAGACCACGATTTGAGGGTTTTGCATCCTGGACTGTGATGCTTAGAGTCAGCTACAACTTTTTAACCAGACTTTGGAGGCAAAGGGCCACCTGAGAGAGATTCAGATTTTGTAATGGAGGGGTTATCTCAAATCCTAACTCCCTAAGGTGGCAGGTGGGATGCTGAGCTCTGTTTTATGGGCAGGACATCTCTCAGAGCCTGTTCAAGCTGGTTGCTGATGACAGGTCTCTCCAACATCTTCTCTGCAGATGCTGCAGATGACATATGCTATGCCCCATGATGTTTGAGGTCCTAACTCCTGTCAAGGGCGAGGTAGGACTTGTAGAGGCAGGAGGGCTAAAAATGTCAGGCTGCATCAATGGACTGTGCCTGCAAAAAGGGCTCTTTTGAACACGTGCACAGGTAGCCAGCACATCCCTTAGCCGCAGAGTAATTCCCCTAAGCTATGGCAAACAGCAGCTGGGCAGCAGATTGCAGGGAGGACAGGTCACTCCAGCATGGGGCTGTCAGAAGAGCAGGGTCTCAAAAGCAGGGGACAACCTCTGGCACTTCAGATAAGCTAGGGAGACCCAGCTAGGGAGAAGCAGATGGTGTGAGGGGGTTATGTAGGGAGGAGCTGAGGGAGGCAGGGAGAAAGGTCATTTTGGGCTAGTAGTGGGACTCCTGGTAGCTGAAAGAAGACATCTCTTTGCTTCTCAGCTAATCCCAGGGTACACAGGGGTTCTTTTTCTTCAACCCATAACTGCAAAAACCCCAGCTGTATTTCCTTCAGCTGCTCAACAACCATGACATCTGCTCTGCTCTTATTTAAGAGCAGATCCCTGAAGTGCAGGAAGCTCTTCCAGGCTCATCCCAAGAGGCAGCTGCCACCACCTTTCTCAGCCAGTCCTTCAGCACATGATGACATACAGCCTGAGTTTACTGCTTCGGCCTCACACCTTCCTCCTTAAAATGTCTATGTCCTCCATTTCTGGGATCCTCCCCTCACTGCATGAGGTTAAACCCTCCCTCCAGGAGGCAACACTTTGCAAGATCAGAGAAGGCAGGAGAACACAGAGGAGCAGAGCCAGGGCTTTGGAGACAACATGCAATGCCAGCAGGGAAAGGTTGCATGTTTGCAATTCAGAGAGGCATTTGGGCAGTACATGACAGAGGCACTGAATTATTCCACAGAAGAGGGAAGGGAGTGTGAACGCAGAAGGGGAAAATCCATTAATTTATTCCAGAAATCAATAGCCCCCACGTGTCATTTCAGCTGATCTTCCCCTGGAGAAGTGCAAGATGGAAGAGACCTCTACTGCTTTGCTGATGAGAGCAGAAACTCTGCCCGAGCTCAGCCAGAGGAAGGTGCCTAAAGAGATTATTCAGTGGTGACTCCTGAGTCATGTCTAGATCAATGCATTCAGCAATTTTTGGTGTGTCTGGGATATATCTTGTCTAAGCATTTACAATAGTCGATGTTAATGCAAACATCCTCCACGCAGTGTAGGGCAGCTGCATTGGATGGATCAGACATGAAAGAGGTATTCAGTTGGACTGGGGAAGCATTTTGAGTAAGCAGGAGGTCGAAAGGATGTGTGTAAAAATGAAGGGCTTTATATTGTTTTGTATTAGGCACGTATCTTGCATGTTGAAAAGGAGACAAGGAGCTTATCCAAAGAGACAAGGACCTCCCGAGTTAAAAAAGCACACACACACCCCCCACCCCCCACCACTGTTTTCCTCCACTAGCTCAGGGACAGACACTTAACCTCTCAGCCTCCATTTCTGCACCTAACTATGCATGAACATCCGTCCCTTGGGCTGGGCTGCAGGATCCTGTACCTCACAGCCCAGATGCTGCTTACTGGCAGAAAGCTCCTGTGACCACATTAGTGTCACTTGGATAAACTGTCCGCTGGCAGCAAGAAGACTCAGCTCTACCCAGAGGGTGGTGGAGCAAGGACGCGATCAGGTGGCTTCGCTTTTATTAAGCTCCAAGCAGAAAGCTCCTTTTAAATTAGTAGAAGAGGAAAAAAGAAAAATTACTGTAATATTGGTTAACACTTTACCTGAGCTGTTTCTTCTCCTTAACATGACCACTAGAAAGTAGACCTCTTTGTCATGTTATTTAGATTCAGCCTTAATTAGGAGTTACCTTTGAAATGAAACAGCCACAAGTACAGTCACCCATAGGCTCTCACGTAACTTGACTTCATTTGTTGTGTTATACCCTTACTGGGGGCTCCCGAGCCCCCAGCAGCTGGAAGAAATACTGCAAGTAGGCAAAGCTGTTGGCAGGCTGGTGGTTAATCATGGGACTGGGAGGAGTCATATAAAAAAAATGCCAGTAAAGCAGGGAAGGATGTTCATGTGGACTTCCTAAGCATGCCAAGGGGGAGAGAGAGGTTTTTCTGCAGGGATCAGCACAAATAGGCTGACGTAAGGGCTCCTATACCTTCCAAAAGTGCTGTGTCTCCTCTCCTGATAGCTTACTACATCCTTGTGGCCTTTGAGAAGTCAGTGCGAGGGGTTGGTTAGGCTTTTTTGAATCTCTTATACCCAGTGCCTCAAAAGCCTCAGGAGACTCTGATGCCCAAATGCAGCGCTGAGTGTGTGTGTTTGCAGGGCTGCTGTTGTACTTATAGCCTCCTTAAAGAACAGAGTACGTACACACTTCAGAATCTGCCAGTACATTTTCTCTGGCCAGGAATAGGTGATGAGTAATACAAAGCAGCAGAGGTAATAAATATTAAAGAGTTGGAAAATGTTAAAGTGCACAGGCAGCGAAGCTGACACGCGCTACGAGTGTGTGGTGCAAAGATCATCTCTGTGCATCTCATGCAAGCATTTCTTCTCATCCTTTCTTGAAGAAAGCAGCATAGAAATAAATGTTGCAATTATTTTCTGTCAATAGTGTGTTGAAACACATCGTGCCTTTCAGTGAACTTGTGATCTCATGCTCCATATCTGGCCTCATCCCTTTTATGGGTCCAAGCAATGGTTTTTCTGGTATGATGTGTCCGGACCAGCAGAAACGCAGCCAGCGGGAGGAAAGAGATGCAATACTGAGCATCTGAAGAGCCTGTGTGGTGATGAGGTCATGTTTCCCTGGAGATTGCACGGCTAGAAGATTGCAGATTAGGATTAAGCACCACACAGTGGGTGCATTGAAGGTGGCATGTGGTGGTTCATGAGTAGCATCCAGCTTGCCCGTCATGACAGGCCATTTGAGTTGAGACGTGAACCCTTTAAATGCTCTGAACTCATCCTTGCCCCTCTCAGCCTGTAGTGTGTCTGTTTCCCAGCAAAAGCTGATGGTGATGGGAGTCAGATGCTGTTTCTGTGCTGGATTTTCCTTCCAGTCCTCAGCTGATAGCAAAGATCCGTGCTGCTCCCACCAGACATAATGGTGCCACAGGGCAAAGGTATGCCCCCCCAAGCATCCTCAATATTTCCTCAGCCGGGCTAGAGCCAAAATGGCCATAAAGTGCTTTCTACTCCCTTTTCTGGTCCCCATCAGCGTCCATATCAAGGTACAGCTGGATGGGGCGGACTGCAGCTAGACAACAAGGGTTAAACTCTTTCCTGGCAGGCTGGAAGGACAGCGTGTGATTTCTCAGAGCCGTGTGCACCAGGAGAGGCAGGCAGGCCCTTGCTAATGTATGCGCAGCTTCTGTGAAACTAAAAATAGCCAGGATCTGAAGCCGTTCTTCCAGGATTTCACAGGCACTCACCCAATTTTTAGCTCCTTCTTCTCAAACGGATGGCAAAGCGAAGGCGACAGTCTCAGCCCTCGTGCAAAGCCGCTGCTTCAGGAGCCTTACGCCAGGGATGCCTTTGACCCCTGTGGCACAGATGAGCTGCTGAGCGTATAGTCCCAGGTCTGCGACAGTCCCTTGCAAGGCTTGGGTGCACCCCAATGTTCCCAGTCACTGCTGAGCGGCACCTGGAGGATTTGCTAGCCCTGGGGAAGCCTGGTGCTTTGCTCTGCAGTGATGTGTGCGCTGGGAAGGGGATGCAAGCAGCAAACGGAGCCTCCTGCAGCCAGCAGCAAGCCTACAGCTCTGCAGCAGGCAAGGGCTTTCTTTCAGGCTCACTAGGTCCTTCAGGATCAGCCTCCCTTTTCGTAGGCAGGGTCCTCTTTTCCTAAAACTGGTCCTGGCTGGCATTTTGGAGTGCTAGTAAAAAGAATCCCTCTCGTTGGAGGAGTCTCTTCTGGAACTTTCCCCTTCTCAGCTGTACAAAGCCACCATCCATGGGGGGTAGGAGAGGCTTTGCTGTATCGAAAAGTCTTGTTTAGTGATTTCAGGTCCTGCTTCAGAATCAGTGACCTTGATGGACAGGGAGAGAGTAAATACTGTAAACTGAGTGAATATTATCTTAGAATCCGTATCGGTTCCTGTATCAGTTCCCTGATCTCCTAGCAGGAGATGCGACACCCTCATCTTCCTCAGCAGCCAGAGCCTGGGAATGGGAAATGTTGCCCTCTGAGTGAAGAACAGCTCCAAGTCATGTTCCTTGTTGGCCCTGGGGTCCACATCACTTTTTGAGGGTTTAGACTGCAGGCAACCTGCTGTGTCTGTTCAGCTCTTTGGACCTGCTGCCTCAGACTGGTTTGTTAACTCACTCAGGAAGTGGAAAACCTTTAGAGGAGAGAACCACCACGTTATGTTTCCGTCACCAGGGGACTCAGGGCTGGTTAAAGCCATTGCTGTCTCTTCTGCTGCTCTGTATCCCCCACAATGGGGTCTTAGAGGCTTACAGAGAGCTTTGAGGGTATGAAGATGTGTCCCTGTCCTTGACTGGCCCCCCAGAACAATGCAAACTTCTCCTCTCCTGAGATCCTGTGCTTCTGGTGAGTCGATGTGATGCCAAATGACCTCTCAAAACTATTCGTATTAAATACTGTAACATGGCCCATCCTATAAAAAGGGGAAGGTGACTACTCTAATGTGTCCCTGTAGCATCATACCCTTGAATACTCAATATTTTGGGGAACCTCAGGCATTTCTCTGCATTTGCCTTGAAACTTCCCTTGCTTGGAGCCAAGACAAGTCAATCGAAAGACCTGTGCTTACCTTAAGGCCTTTGGCTGCATCTGTTCCTGTAAGGCTTACTGGACTGGGACCAGTTTTATTTCCAAAAGGAGAGCCCTGACATTAAACCCTGTTAGCTGAAACACTGGAAATGAAATTTCAGTGTGAGTTCAACTTCTTTCTTTCTGTGTAAAGCTATTTAACAGCTTTGATTTAAAACAGAAGGCTTTGCTGGAGGCGATAGCACTAGGTGTCAGAGTATACTTTAAGTAAATAAGTATGTGTAAAATACGAAAGGGACTGGGGCTTAAGTATTCATAACTAATTTGGGGGAGGGGAGTCTCTGATAAAAGAGAGCATTTGGCTCAGTGCTAGGACATGAGACCATCCAACGTGTGATGGATGCTGTGCCATGTTTGTGCAGCACCCACGGCTTTGATACCCTCTCCAGCAGCCCCTGTTACTCTGCCTGCTCCTTTACACAGCACAGAGATACTTCACACATTAAGAGCAAGAAAGGGCATTCATACCCTGATGCTGAAGAGGTCTTTGTGTCTTTTCCTGTTTTACGACTCTACACCTCACAAAATAATTGACAAGTAAAAACATAAACAGTATTTCTATGAGTCTGGGTCAAAACTGTAGCTCCTGCTACTAAGCTAATCTCTGATGCTGTATTGCTTTACTGAGCAAAGATCTGGAAATTGGGATTCTGCAGCCTGGATATCCAGGGGAAACCCTGTATCCCATGGGGACACAGGCAAGGAGAGGTTGCCTGGGCAGAGCTGCTTGCAAAACTCGGTCGTAATGAATATGCCAATAACACATTCATGACTGGTTTTGCAAATAAAATATACTGGCCAGGTTCTGGCTAAGCATGGATATTTCAGTAACAGCCCAGATTTGGGAAGGTTTGAAGAATTAGTGCCAGGAAGCAGGGTTGTTTAGGGCTAGCATTTTCTTATGATCTCTTTCTTTACTTCTGGTTGTGATCCTCACCTGGAGTTCTGCGTTCAGTTCTGGAGTCTTCAACACAAGAAAGACATAGATCTATTAGAATGAGTCCAGTGGAGGGCCACAAAGATGCTCAGAGGGATGGAGCGCCTCCCATATGAGGACACACTGAGAGAGTTGGGTACCATCCAGTACTTAAAAGGAGCCTACAGGAAAGCTGGGGAGGGGCTCTTTATCAGGCAGTGCAGAGGCAGGATGAGGGGGAACAGTTTTAAGCTGAAGGAGGGGAGATTTAGATGAGATATTAGGAAGATTTTCCTATGAGGATGGTGAGGCACTGGTACAGGTTGCCTAGTGAAGTCGTGGATGCCCCATCCATGGGGGTGTTCAAGGCCAGCTTGGACAAAGCTTTGAGCAACCTGATCCAGTGGAAGGTGTCCCTGACCATGGCAGGGCCAGTTGGAACTGAAAGATCTTCAAGGTCCCTTCTAACACAAACCATTCTACGATTCCACAATCTTTCAGTCTGTGAGTTGGAGGAAAATACTTGTCAGCTAGGAAAGGAGAATAGTCACAAAGACAAATGCCAGAAACACTTCCCAGACTGAGCAACATGGGTACAGGCAGCTCGTGTATTTTTGGTCTCTGGAGCTTTACCTGCAGTAATGCCCTTGCTCCAGTTTTCTGCCCCATGCATCTGTTGGAGGTAATGACCCCCATGTCTGCCAGAGGGATGAAATGCGCACCTGCAGCCCTGCCATGTGGTCTCACAGCCCCAAATATCTGCTTAAACCATCAGAAAAAAAAGGGGATTGAGCAAAGGCCATGGATGATGTCCTGGAGGAGGCGATGTATGTCCCGTTTGGGTGACCTTGCAACTAAAGGAATCATTTCAGAGGAGCTGGGAACATTATTAATCACAGCTCCCTGTTTTGTGTGTCAGCCTCCAAATTATCAGCTACAAGTTGAATCATCCTGGAAACATCAAATATACAGGAACTGGATCCTTAAAATGCTGCAGCCTCACTATTTTATTGTCTCTTTCTAACTATATGATCAAATTGACTCTTTTCAAGAAGCAGTTGATTTGTAGACTTTCTTTAAATAGTCAAAATCATCTCGGGCCAAAAATCATTTCAGCAATGATTGTGGTTAAGTGCTGGAACAGGTTGCCCAGAGAGGTTGTGGAATTATCATCCTTGGAGATTTTCAAAATTTGACTGCACGAGGCCATGACCAACCTTCTCTGACTTCAGGTTAGAGGAGAGGCTTGCTCCAGAGACCTCTAGAAATCCCTTCCAACCTAAATTATTCTATCACTATGATATGATCCTCCCTAATGCACGGTTTACAAAATAAATCAGATGCCTCTTTCATGGTTGGTGTATAGTAAAGCCACCTGTGCTTTAAAACATCTTTAAACTGGCTTAGCATGCAAAATCATTACAGTTTCTCCTGTGCAGCAGAAGACTATCATTCTTTCTAGTAGATATTTCAGTTGCAAATAGTATTTTGTATAAAGCAAGACTTTCTAATGTAAATGGATACTCAAGTATCCCCTCTCAAATACATGCTTTTAAAGAATAGAGTTTTGTATTCACATAAAGATCACTCTCTTCCCTGAAGTGGTGGTTATAACGGCTATGAACTAGGGGTATTCAGAAAGTTTGACTTGACTTGACCCTTTGGCTTTAAAGGGAACAGGTCTTGGCTAATGCTTTTGAAGATCCCACTCACAGAGACTTTTTCAAGCAGGGATAAGGAAATAACAAGCCAACAGGAATGTCTGGAAGCCAGAAGACGCGACAAGATGTTGAAGCAGGCACTGATACAGTTTAACTCAAAAGTGTTAATATGAGCCAAGTAATCCAATTTTCTCACCTTGATGAAATTACTCTTGTGTAATCTTGTTGTGACTCCTAAGCCTGATCCTGGATCACAGTGATGTTGTGATAAAGTGGATAAACTTTCATATTGGAGTTACAGGTTCAGCACTGAAATAAAGAAAGACACTGTCCTCCGCGAACTAGTAGCAGAACTCATTAATGGTGTCATGCTGCACATTCAAGTTTTTTAAGTGTCTCTGAGACATAGAATAGGCTTGTTTAGTGTTTAGCAACATTCTCTTCCAATAAGCAAGACAAGGCATGGAATGGAGATTATTAATTGTTTTACAGGAGCTGATAGAAGCAATTAACTAAATAATGGGTAGTTGTACACTGGAACCTGTTTACTGGGCAGGAGAGGGCAGAAACTGCAACACTTGATTAGTACGCTTCTTGCTGCATATTATTCATTCTTATGTAGAAACTGTATCAAGAAATGCCCGATGGGGCAACATTTCAGAAAGCTCTGAGAATCCCAGTTCTAAAAATCAAGGACCATCAAAATGATGATTTAGTCATCTGTGGTTAGGATGATGCCTGAGGATGCTGGATTAAAATAAGTATTTGTACAGTGTTTGCTTAATCCCGTAAGATTTAAGGTTCTCTTTCTTGCTTTTGAGATGGGAAGTGATCTTTCTCAGTTTAGCGATGGTCCACAGCATGGTTTTGGCCCCAGATAGCTAGCAGTGGTATAAGTCAGTCCTGTACATCCTTCAACGATTAGCCCAGACCAGAAGCCATTCCACAGAGATGGTTTGGATGCAGGCTGTTCTGGAGGAGTTTTATACTGTGGAAGCAGCCAGACGAAGCTGTGGTACGTCAGCACCTGGTTGGGGCCCCGTAGTTACTACTTTTGATGCTTGAAGTAGGAACAATAATTACCCAGCTGTGAATCCTTATCGCTAACTTGCAACATCATAACAAAAAAAATTGCTAACAAATGTTGATGTTGAGCCTGTTAATTGTGATGGCAACTGTAAGTTGGATTTTGATTTTTTTAATAGACAGCATTTTACTTTCATGCTCCCCTGTTGCTTGAGCGCTACATCTTATATTCCTTTTATATCTGTTAGAATGAAAATAATTCATTAAAATTAAAGAAGCGGGCCAAAGCCGCAGCTGGTGTAAATTGCTAGAGCCCTGTGGTTGCCAGCTTGCTCCAGCTGAGATCTGGCCTTACATAACCTGATTTTAAGGGTATGTTCAGGCAGCCTTTGCTGCAAGCCTTCCAGTCGAGCAGTTACACATGTCCTCATTTCCTCCCTTCCATGGAGTGGGCTTTTAATCTGTAAACACCCTCTAGTGCATCAGGATAATGGCCCCTCGAAAGAATTAGCAGGAGTGCTTGGGGAGGAGACAGCAGGAGAGTGAGCCGTGAGCCGTCAGCTGAATAACTCACCCCATTCCACCCATCTTCTTCCAGTACTGAGCACCAGGTTGGTGCATGGGATGGTGAGGGAGATGGTGTGCATCTATACTGTGTGTGTTGCTACTGTGACATCTAGGACATAATCACAGTCCTGTAGTGCCATGGCAAAGTTGAGCTGTTCAGAGAGAAGCAGAGATGGTTAATGAGATGCTGGGAAGGGTCTTGTATCTGTTACCCTCCTCATCTTGATAAACTACTCCACTCAGCTCCTATGAGACCTCACATGGAGTACTGCGTCCAGCTCTGGGTCCCTTAGCAGAAGAAAGATGTGGATCTGTTAGAGCAATTCGATAGGAGGCCACAAAAATGATCCCGTGGGCTGAGAGAATTGGGATTATTCAGTCTGGAGAAGAGGAGGCTTTGGGGAGACCTTGTAGCAGCCTTCCAGTACTGAAAGAGAGCCTATAGGAAAGATGGAGATGGACTTTTAGCAAGGCCTGTTGTGACAGGATGAGGAGTAATGGTTTTAAACTAAGGGAGGATAGATTTAGACTGGGTATAAGAGAGGAATTTTTTACAATGAAGATGGTGAAACACTGGCACAGGTTGCCCAGGTGGGTATTAGAGGCCCCATCGCTGGAAACATTCAAGGTTGGGTTGGACGGGGCTCTGAGCAGCCTGATCTGGTTAAAGATGCCCCTGCTCACTGCAGTGGGGGCTGAACCAGGTGATCTGTAAAGGTCCCTTCCAACCCAGAGCATTCTGTGATTCTATGAAATCCTACTCATCCAAAGGGGCATGTCAGGTGCTGCAGTTGTTAGTTGCAACCTACTCAGCAGAGTTAATTTTCTAAGCTCCTCCTTTCCCTAGAGATGTGTTTCTGGCTTTTCAAGCTTGCTTTCCCTTTTTTCAAGACAGGGTTTGCTTCTCTGAAAGCAGTAATAGGCTTGGCTGTGCTTGGTCAGGAATAGTTGGAAGTGGTCTGAGTAACTCAAGTTCTATTCCTTTCCTTCTTTCCATATACCTATACTAGAAAACTAGGCAATTTCAGAGCACATGGGCACAGTAACTTCGTCATGCTGCTAAATTCTTAATATAATCACTATATTGGCCAAGGCTTACTAACATTCTCCCAAGTAATCATAACCTTGGCAGGATTCAGGACTCGTAGGGGCAGAGATTGTTACCAGTACTGAGTACTACCTGATTACAAAATCAGGATGAGAGAGTTAATTTCTGTGGTCAGTCTGGGCCTCTTGGCTTCAGGAGAAGTGGTCAGGTCATAGAATCATAGAATCACAGAATCATAGAATCATAGAATGGTTTGGATTGGAAGGGACCTTTAAAGATCATCCTGTTCCAACCCCCTGCCATGGGTAGGGACACCTCCCTCTGGATCAGGTTGCACCAAGCCCCATCCAACCTGGCCTTGAACACCTCCAGGGATGGGGCAGCCACCACTTCTCTGGACAGTCTGGGCCCATGCCTCACTATCTTTGCAGGGAAACGTTTCTTCATAATATCTAATCTAAATCTCCCCTCTTTCAGCTTAAAACCATTTTCCCCATCATCCTATCCCTGCAATCCCTGATAAAAAGCCTCTCCCCAGTTTTCCTGTAGGCCCCCCTTAAGAACTGCATGGCTGCTATAAGGTTTCCCCAGATCCTTCTCTTCTCTGGGCTAAACAAGGTCACTGTCCCTTGTTGACTGTTGTTGATGCAGTCTGAGATTCCTGACCTTGGTTAGCTTGTGTTTGCGTGGGACAGGCCATCAGGACTCTTCTTTCCTCAAAACATAACCCTGAGCCTGTGCTGACATATCCTCCCATGCTCCTGCAACCCTTTTACACATCAGTGTCCTTTTTCTTTCAAGCCAGCCCGTTGGCTGAGGCATCCTCCTACACTTTCTGCCGGTGATATTCAGAGCCAACTCTGTAAATTGAAGAGTGCCAAGGCACAGAATCCATCCTGTAGTAGTTCACCCTGTTAAATTGTCAGCACACACACTGGCAATTTTGGCCAAGGCCAACTAGCATAGGTGTAGCCACGAGAAGTCCAGCCATGCCAACTGGCTGAGGACAAAGGCTGGTCTCCATTCTGCTTTGTTTAATGGTATAGACAGAACCTCTGACTCCATAATCCTATCTCTGGAGCTTTCTGCTATGGCCCTTGCTGAGACAGCTGAGCAGCCGCTGTCATCCACATGAAGCATCTTTTTCCATAGTACTTAGGGGGGTGGCGTGTGGGGGTTTACAGTTGGAGGATCTCTTCTTCTCCCTCCTCGTGGCATCCTGGGGCTCTCTCCAGAGGTTATTTGACCATGTTCCTGAAGCCAATGGCCTTTGGCTTCTTAAAAAAATGCTTTGGCGCAGGAACAGCAGTGATTTTGCCCCTTGCAGTTTGTGTGCTACTGTGACATACGTAGTAAATAAGCGTGAGGGTAATTATACCAACAGGAATTCTGGGAACCCTGCCAGAACAGAGGGAATAGCCAATCCTTTGTGCATTTAAAGAAAATCACCCCGAATCCCCCTCCCAGCCCCAAATTAGTTCTATCTCTTGAAGCCTGGGACTTAGAACTAAAAATACATGCATACACACAAATACACACACTCGTATATAAAAATAGGCAGCATTCAGAAAATAAACAGCTAAAAGTTAGGCTCCTGTATCCAAAATTAAGCTCTTAAATAAATAAATTAGCCTAATTTTCAAAAGCACAGAAGCAGTGAATGGCTTTTACTGACATAAGAGGAAGCATCGAGTTGCTAAAGATTGAAGATCAGACCTGAATAAGGATTTGAAAGTCTAATTATAGAAACCTGTTTGCTACCAGCTTGACCAAGAACAACACATTTCAGGTGAAATGACATTGATTTTTTTTTTCCTTCAGAGTCTGTCTACACTTAAGCTGTGTTAGTAAAGGTAGGAAAAATCCCTCAAACAAGTACATGAAATGAAAATAAACCTCCTAAAGCCCAACAAGGCCAAGTGCATGGTCCTGCACCTGCGTTGGGACAATCCAAAACACATTTATAGGCTGGGCAGAGAGTAGATTGAGAGTAGCCCTGAAGAGAAGGACTTGGGGATGCTGGTGGGTGAGAACCTCAACATGAGCTGGCAACATGGACTTGCAGCCCGGTAAACCAACCATATCCTAGGCTGCATCAAAAGAAGCGTGACCGGCAGGGTGAGGGTGTTCTTTCCCTCTACTCTGCTCTCATGAGACCTCACCTGGAGTCCTGTGTTCACTTCTGGAGTCCTCAGCACAGGAAGGACATAGATATGTTGGAACAAGTCCAGAGGGGGCCACAAAGATGATCTAAGCACTGGAGCACCCCTCCTATAAGCACAGGCTGAGATAGTCTGGGTTGTCCAGTCTGGAGAAGAGTAGGTTATGGGGAGACCTTGTAGCAGCCTTTGAGTACTTAAAGGCAACCTACAGGAAAGCTGAGGAGGGTCTCGTGATTAGGAATAGGTCAAGGGGGAGAAATTTTAAGGTGAAAGAGGGGAGATTTAAATGAGGTATCAGCAAGAAATATTTTCCTGTGAGGGCGGTGAGGCACTGGCACAGATTGCCCAGCGAAACTGTGGAAGCCCCATCCCTTGGGGCGTTCAAGGCCAGGTTGGATGAGGCTTTGAGCAATGTGATCCAGTGGAAGGTGTCCCTGCCAATGGCAGGTGGGATGGAACTGAATGGTCTTTAAGGTCCCTTCCAACCCAAACCATTCTTCCCTCTTTCCTCTCCTTGTCAGATCCGGGTCTGAAGGATGCTGAAGAGAAAGCACCATATTTTTGCATGGACCAAAAAAGAAAGTACAAAGGGAAGTTCATTTCCTTTCTCCTGCTAATGGTCCTTGGAACTGCTTGGTTGATGTGGTGTTCACTTGGGAGGCTGTGACATTTCGCTGGCCAGAATTATGTGAAGGGGTTCCTGAGGTTACAATCCCATTTGGCAGTTGGATGGTGCATATTTGTCCCGCTGGGTCTTCTAGTACAGATCAAATTGGGCAGGGCTGGGCTTTATGTTGTCAAGAAAGTATGTCCGCTCGGGGTGGAGGACAGCAGGCAGAGTGCTACTCCACAGAAGAGCAACGAAGCTGGTGAGGGGGCTGGAGAACAGGCCTTATGAGGAACAGCTGAGAGAGCTGGGGTTGTTTAGCCTGGGGAAGAGGAGGCTGAGGGGAGACCTCATTGCTCTCTACAACTGCCGGGAAGGAAGTTGTGGAGAGGAGGGAGCTGGGCTCTTCTCCCAAGTGACAGGGGACAGGACAAGAGGGAATGGCCTCAAGCTCCACCAGGGGAGGTTCAGGCTGAACATTAGAAAAAATTTTTCACAGAAAGGGTCATTGGGCACTGGCACAGGCTGTCCAGGGAGGGGGTTGAGTCACCTTCCCTGGAGGTGTTTAAGGGGCGGGTGGATGAGGTGCTGAGGAACATGGTTTAGTGTTTGATGGAAATGGTTGGACTTGATGATCCGGTGGGTCTTCCAACCTGGTGATTCTATGTTTCTATGATTCATGGGTTTGTGTTGTGGTGGTTAGAGGCTGAAAACAGCACTAAAAGATCTGGATTCTGCTGTCAGAATACTGTGGAAGAGCCCTTTTGGTGCTCCATGACTCAGCTTCCCCATTTATGGAAAGAGCACAATACATGGGCTGACCTTTGCAAAAGGCTGTGGGCTAAACGGTAAAGATGATTCGGTGTTACTGTCATTGTCATTGATGTGGCCATTGATGGATTCAGAACCAGGGCATTATATTAATCCAATGCATTTTTATGTCCTTTTACATGTTCTGCCTCCATGGGCAGGTGGCAGGTCTTCTCACTGCAGCCCATAAGAAACATTCATGCTTAAACCGTGTGGATTGAGGTGAAATCTTAGAGATCAAGGAGAAATCATTGCAGGATGTTCTGTCCCTTCTGTTAATTTCTTCTTAATCTTTATGAGTGACTCAATGTCACTGTTATGGTTTGGATCTGCTGACCTGGAGTGCTTGGAAAATAAAGACAGCCTTAAAAATAAGCAAAAATTGGAGCAAGCTGGTGGGGACAGGAATGGGAAGAATAGAGGTTTACGAAATGTGAGCTGTGAGAAGGGACTGAAAGAAATACTGGTTTTTTTTTAGTCTGGAGAAAAGAAGATTGAGTGTTTATCTGGTAACTGGGTGCAAAGAGGTAAAAGTCTGCTGCAGGGCAAAAATAAATAAATTCTTTCCCTTGTCCGTGGCTGGGATGACAATAAATTAGTGGCTCATACCTCAGAAGAGGAGTTTGGGTTTCATGCACTGGCAGGAATAGAAGTTCCTGGGAAGCAGAGCCATGCAATATGCCTCTGGAAAGAGTTTGGCAGAGGTGATGCTGCCTTTGCCTGTGGGCAACACCTTATGGAACCACCGTGGTTTTGGTTTCCCCTGGCTCTGTGTTCACTGATATTATAAAAACCACTTGCATGCATCTTTCCTCTGCTTTCTCCTTGAGCCATTACAACTCGCTGTCCCCAGCTTTGCCTTTCCTGTGAAATTACATTTAATTTCTTGCATGCGCGAAGGGAAGGCAGGATTCCTGTGTCATCCTGCAGCTCCTGGGGCTGGGATCTTTCAAGGTAATGTTGAGTACAGGCGGTGGCCTTGGGCATGAATACTGATGTCCATGGGAGAAGAGGTGGTCCATAAGCGTCACTGAAGCCCTGCTGGGGATGTCACACCAGTGTCGTGCATGAGTGGAATAGTGTTTTCTCGAGTGTCGAGCCCCATCTGGTGGCATTCCTGTTTCATTTTTTACGTCCTTGTGTCTTCTTTCGGGATTTTTCGACTTCGGTGCTCGTGAACAGCGAATGGAAAGGAAGGACAAGGTGTTTGAGAAAGGGCAGGATTTGCAGATCTACCTTTGCTTATATGCCACCTCCCCATCCTTGGATGCAATTTGGAGATACAGAGGCTGTCGAGGCTTACGTCTTTTTCCCCTGCTCTTCCTTGCTATGCAATCTCACCTCGAGTGGCGAGGCATGATCTAATTGTTCTGGCAAAACCCCAGTTTGTGCTGTGAGCCCCTCCCAGAGCCTCCAGAAGGCACTTTATCCTACCTTCATGCTGGCGTTTGAGGTAGGACAGATGAACAGTCCTGGGAGGGGACATTTCTCTCTATTGACAGGCTCAGATGACCACCTTTAGGGTCAGTGTTAGGTGAAATGATTCTCACCCCAAGTTTAAGTGCAAAAGGTTACAGCCAGCACTGGAGGTGGGTGCTGATCTCTTCTCACAAGTAACAAGTGATAAGATGAGAGGAAATGGCCTCAAGTTGTGACAAGGGAAGTTTTAGATTGGATATGAGGAAAAATTTGTTTACTGAAGGAGTTATCAAATATTGGAACAAACTGCCCAGGGAGGTGGTGGAATCTCCTTTCCTTGAGGTGTTAAAAAAAATGTGTAGCTGTGCACTTCAGGGAATGGTTTAGTAGGCACGGTGGTGTTGGCATGACATTTCGACTTGATGATCGTAGAGGTCTTTTCCAACCTTAATGATTCTATGATTCTCTTCTCCCAAGTGACAGGGGACAGGACGAGAGGGAATGGCCTCAAGCTCCACCAGGGGAGGTTCAGGCTGGACATTAGGAAAAAATTTTTCACAGGAAGGGTCATTGGGCACTGGCAGAGGCTGCCCAGAGAGGGGGTTGAGTCACTTTCCCTGGAGGGGTTTAAGGGACGGGTGGATGAGGCGCTGAGGGGCATGGTTTAGTGATTGATAGGGATGGTTGGGCTCGATGATCCAGTGGGTCTTTTCCAACCTCCTGATTCTATGATTCTATGATAACTACATGGACGTCTGTGTCTACCTCAGATTCCATTTCCTCCAGACAACCTCCTTCTCCTCAAACAACTGGCCCACATCCCCATCCTCCTCAGGTTTTAATGCATGCCAGAGTCTCACACAGCTTTTCCTCCTGTTTCCTGCAGGTATATCCGAACTATGTATCTGGGGATCCAGAGCCAGAGGCGGAAGGAACACCAGCAGCGTTTCTACTGGGCTATGATGTACGAATATGCAGACGTAAATATGTTGCGCCTCCTGGAAACTTTCCTCGAGAGCGCCCCTCAACTGGTGCTACAGCTCTGCATAATGATCCAAAAGAACCGTGCAGAAACATTACCATGTAAGTGGCCCCCTCGTCTTCCCCTCCCCATCCTCCCGGCCTCCCCCTCTGATCCTATGCTCAGCTGCCGATGGACTTTTTGCTAACCATCTGCCCTACGCAACCTGGTGTATAAGGGGCTGCCACTTGGGACAAATCTCATTCCAGCTCCATGCTGCGTTTGCTGGGTAAAATTTCTGCTTATTCCGCTGAGAAAAAAAGAACAAAAAAACAACGGGATCAGTCAAAAGATGAGATTCAGTTCTTCAACACCCAGTCCAGTCTAAGGAAATGATGTTGTTGTGAGGAGAAGGCAGGCAGTCTCTGCTGCTAGGCAGGTGTCACCATTCATTTGCCATCTGGGCAAACGCAATCATTCCCTGCCTCAGTTTCCTTCCTTACATAAGTAAGAGGAAAAAAATGGCCAGATTAGAATTTGTGTTGTGAAGATAAATGGTTCAATGCCTGTGCAGTGCTCTGATGATGTGAAGTATAAGAGAATTTCTTAATAGCTAAACACTGTAGGACCCTTTCTGAAGAGTGCCCAGGAATTCAGGTTTAGTCATTGGTACTATTGTTGTCAGGAAGTCCAAAAAAAGAAAGAGGAGAAGGCAATGGAGGGAGGGGACTGTATAGGGAGAGAGATGTCATCGTGCAGGTAACGTTGCAAAGGTATATAGGTGAAGAGAGACTTGGAAGCAACCACAGAGAAGAGTTTGCCAGTTCTGATGTCCTTGGCTGCAGTGATGTCCTGAACACAGGACATCCACCACAACTGAGAGGCATATGCCCCTGTCCCAGCCCTGGGGTGAACAGTTCTACCAGCCCATGCCCATGGGAATGCTGGCTGCCTAAAGATCACCAGCTTGAGGGAGAATTGTCCTTTCCAAACACCTACAGTGGTACCAGCTGATGAGCTGATGGGTTATTCAGCCCCTGCTCAACTCATACACCAGGGATGACACTCGCTTTACCAAAGACCGCCTGCTTGTATCATGCCAATTCTGGAAGGCCTGAGTTGTTTCTTGGAGCTGGACAGTTCTTCAGGGTTAAATTTTGCTGTCTGGACCAATGTCACCTTTATCTAGAGCATTGATAAGCCCGACTGTTCTCCCCTTCCTCCATACTTTGAGCAGGCCCATCATAGTTGTTTATAGAGGCTTCCCTTTTCCTATTTATGCAGGCTTTTTCTGAAACCTCTCATCACGAGCTCTCCAGGCCTCCAAAGTGCTGACATGATGAACATGCTTTTCTACAACTCCTGCTAGATGTGCTCACGTTTGCCAGCACCCTTTCCCTGCTGCTTCTGACATTATTAACCCTGCTAAAAATGTATGAAACTTAACATAGGAGGCTTGCCAGGACGTTATGCAGATTGTTGGGCTCGCTTCAGAAAGCACTAGGTGAAGTTTGCTGGCCTCTGTTGTGCTGGAAGTCAGACAACAGAGCTGAATTATCCCTCTAGGCTTTCAAATCTGCAGCTTTTTCAGTTTGCCACTTCCAGGCATGGCTGCTTAATCCACTGAACAAGCTGCATCATTTTCCAACCCCCCTTCTGCTTCTTCAGATATGCAGTTCCTCGGTTTCTCCACCACACTGAGCAAGCCACACTCTCTTCCAAGGCAATGCACGTCCCTGCCTGCCTCCTCGAGCCCTGGAGGGCTCTTCTCCTGCCACGCTCCAGCAGCAGAGGGTCCCCAGTGCCCCCTCTTCTTGCTGCCTCCCCTGCCTGTGTCAGAGATGTGGTCTCACACCTCAGGGCTGTGTGCTGAGCGTGGGGCTCTGCTAATGGGTACAAGCAGCAGAGCTTGCCCAGTGCTCCTGACTCAGGTGTGAGGTTTCCTAGAGCTCCTCTACGCCTGTTTAGTGCTTGTCTGTTCCTCCTCCTCCTGGCCAGTATGTAATTACGTAAAAGGAAATTAAATGCTGAGAGCAGCCATTATGAAAAGGAGCAAAGGAGCATCAAAGATTTCCCTTAAAGCAGGCAGAAACCAAAGGAAGATGGATATTGTGAGGAGGGTAGCGTGCTTAAGAATCAAATCAAGTCTCATGGCTCATCATGTCTATGCGACCATGTCTTGGCACAGGAAGAGACCAGTTTTGCCTTGAAACAGGGACAGTATCAGCTGCATCACTGACAGATGAACACTGGCAAAACAGGCTTATAAACCTAGGTACGGACTGTGCTAAAATGTCCAGGCTACAGCTATTTCCATGTGCTTCACACAGTCTCTAATGGGTTTATTTAGTGCTATAACCAGGTCAGTTTACCATTTTATATGGAATACTTTCCTTCTCCAAGCTTCAGTCCTCCCTGCTATTAAGACTGCAATGCCAAGCCCAGTGCAGAATGCCAAGCCAAGTTCCTGTCTTCTCCAAACAGGTCAGCTAATATCCCCATCTCCCATTCAAGGAGATGTAGAAAGAGAGTTACTAGAGTAGCTGCCAGAAAGTTTTGCCTTTTTCTCCTAGTGTTAACATAGCTGTTGAGGTGAGAAGAATGAATACACTGGAGATTTTTCCTCAGATCCAGAGCATCTCCTCCAGAGATATTTAGGAGCATGGTGACAGAAAGATCTGCCATCAAGCTTAATTTCCTCGTTCCTATAATCTACTGAGTGAACAGGAGAAAGAGAAGAATCACCATGCCTTGCAAGAACCATTTTTAGTCGGAGAGTTACCAGCTTGAAAGTGTAGGGTGGAACCTGTGTTTGTTGCTTCTTTGGAGCTCAAAGAGTTGACCAGTTTCTCTAATAGGTCCCTGCTCACCCAAGAGTTAGTATCTCCTGCATAGTCTGACTTGACCAGCAGCAGAAGTGCTGGAGCTGGAATTTGAGGTCAAGTCCCAGCTTTGGAAAAGCTTGGGACACCTCTTACTTTCAAGTCCCTCCACGAAGATTCCTTCATCATATCCCTATCACAAGGCAGACCAGATACCAGCTTAGTTGCCATCACCTGGTGACTCAGGAAGAGCAGAAAATAGCACAGAGAGAAAAGAAGTAAGAACTCGAGTCCTCTGTCGGGTGAGCAGATCTGACCTAGAAGGTGCATGCTGACAGCTTGAGCTGGAGTACTTTGTGCTGTGGCTTCTGAGACAAATGGGTTGACATCAGCTCCTGAATATGCATGTGGAAGAAGCTAGTGCTGGTATGCAGGCTCTTTTTGAGTGATTCATCTGCTACAATACTAGCTGTCTGGGTCCAAAACAGAGTCAATGGGAGGTGAGGAAGAAAGGACGCCTCCAAAACATGGATCAGCCCATGTCCAGAGCAGATGAAGGAGGTAAGACAAGAGGCTTGTCCTCCAGCAGCACCTTTCTCCAGGGAATTTAGACAGAACCTAGGTGATGTATGTACCCTTTAGGGTTAGGCAAAAGAAGGTGATAGGAATCCAAAAAGAATGCAGCCCTGTCCCTCGTTCACCTTGTATGTCCACAAGATTTTGGAGAAGATGGTATGTTTAGTGTTTGATGGGAACGGTTGGACTCGATGATCCGGTGGGTCTCTTCCAACCTGGTTATTCTGTGATTCTGTGATTCTGTATGGAAAGGTGGTAACCTCTCTCAGATTCCTGGATGGCACTGGCAAGAGTACTCCTCTGATTTAAATAACATGGCGTATTTGCAGGGGAAAACATAATATTAATGACAAGTAAATAAGCCCAGCGTCCCAAATCTTCATTTCATAATCACTCCTAGCACATAGTCCACCTCACTTCTTGCAGAGTAAAACATCCTTAACCCACTTCACCCTGCAGAGGTGCCTGTTCCTCTGCACTGAATGGAAAGGAGCACATATAACCAGCTTAAAACGGACACCCAACTTCTAGGCAGTGAGGTGAGAGGGATTCCAGTTTTTCAGCATAAATCTACTCTTAAAGAGGTTTCCTTTTACTTGATTTTTTCATGTGGCTACTTTAAGACTTAATGAGATTTAGCCGAACCTCTAACCTCCATCACTCATGTCACGAGTGCTTTACGCAATGCTTTTGCTGGGAATTTGCCTGTGTGAGGCTGCAGTTTTCAGCGCAGGGTTTCCTCCTATGAAAAAAGCACTGTCTGTTCACCAGTGCTGTTCCTGTCTCCTCTGTAACCCTGCTGTTGATCTGAAAGAGATTTGCAGCGTAAGCCTTCATTATGCAAAGTCCTGTTGAAATCTCTGGCATTTTGCAAGGCGTGCGCGCTTTCTGCAGCCCAGAATAAGTAGTCTGAAGCTGCTCATATATTTAAGAGAAAGCAACATTAACTTCAGCGTGTCTGGGGAATCACATTTTAAGCACAGTGATACAAGCTGAGCAATAGAAGGGATTTTAGACATCTCAGCTAGAGGTGTGTGTTGGGTGAAGGGTTATACTGGTGGAGTTTGCAGATGATGTAGCCAGATTTTGTTGTCACTCCCAAAGTGAAGTCCTATCTGTTTCACCATGTCCTCACTCTTTCTGTTCCATGTCTGGAGGCTGTTTATAATCAAGGTTGTCCTTTCTTGCACACTAATATGCTTTTCTCTGTCACTTGGTTTAGAAGACTCAGCTGGTCTTTGCAGGGCGTTGGAGGATGAGCAGCAGGGGTGGGTTAGTCATTGTCCTCACTGCCCAGAGAAGGCACCCCCCGTTGAGCTGAATGGATTCAGGATGAGCTAACCTCAAGTTAAACACTTCAGCACTTGAGTGAGAGGTTTCCTATGTGAGTGATAATGAGTCAAGTCTAATGTGGAGATAAATTTCTCCATTGATTTTCCCCAATGACAGGCTGATAGTTAACCAATAATATGCTGTGAATAATGGATGTGCTATGAAATACATACTGTCTGAATTGTCCTCTTAGATATATTCATAAGGTAGGAAATATCCCAAGGCATCATAACAGAATGGTTTGAGATCTAAAAACAAGGCAATATCTAAAGGGCAGCAAATGAATGGATTACTTCTTACTCAATCCCCTTCCCACTCAGGCCCCAAAGATCAAAATAACCTGCTTAGCTGGGGCAACCAAGTCAGAAAGGGAACCTTCAGCCTCACTTGCCAAAGGGTGGGATTTTCAAATGTGATCAACACTGGGCTGGATGTCGCTGAATAGACTATAACTTCCACATCTCCACACAAAGTGGAGGAGACTCATTAGATTTGAAAGTTCATCCTTCGGGTAGCACTGCTAACCTTGAAGGAGCACTAAAAGTCTGTTCAAGATCCTTCATGCTGAACAGATAAATCCATCAGAGAGTAGTTTTGGTTGGACAGGCACCAGCAATGGGCAGCCATCATCACTACTGTTGCCCTGTTAGCATGGGTCTGACATGGTTTTGGCTTGGACCAGCTACCTCTGAGCCAAAAAATCCCCAAGCACCACTTGGGAGTAAACACAAATTAGGGACCGTTATCTACAGGCTGATGGATGTGGCCACCTTTGGATGGCAAGAGATGGGGTGTGGATGGTGCCAGGGTGTGCCTGCTGGCCACAGGGCTGAAGAACAATCCCTGCAAATACCTGATTCTTACAAGAGATGCAGACACTGAGGACTATGGGAGGGAGATGACACGGTGGATGGAAAAGCATGCATAGGGGAAAGTGCTTGTTGTGGGTTATTTGTGCCTGTTTTCCACAAATGTCTTTCAAGTTAGGTGTAACTAAATATATACATTCCAACAGTGCTGAAACATGAATCCAAAACTCCAAATTCAAATCTCTATGACCTCACTACACAAAATTATCCTCGTTTGTGCAGAGTCCCGTAGTCAGAGTTACCCATTATAAATAAGATGGGGTTTGCCCTTTCTACACAAGCATCGGATTCGAGAGGGCTCAGTACAAAAAAGACCAACATATCATCAACACGCTCTGTTTGGGTTGGGTGAGACACCAGTGAAGGCCTACGTGAAGTCCTTTTCATCCAGAAACAGAAAGCCTCCTCCCTTTTCTGAACAGTGTATTTTTCTTTAGATCCAGCAAGACTCAGCTGGAACAGTTTGCCCAGAGAAGTCATGGATGCCCCATCCCTGGAGGTGTCCAAGGCCAGGATTGATGGGGTTTTGAACAACCTGATGCAGTGGGAGGTGTCCCTGCCCATGGAAGGGGTGGTGGAAATGGATGATATTTAAGGTCCTTTCCAACATAAACCATTCTATGATTCTACGATAAATGCAATGCATGCGTAAAAAAGCCTTTACCTCACAGAGACCTCAGTAACAGGAGATGGGGTGGGTAAAAATTGTACCAGAGTCTGGGCTTTGGCTTGGGCTGTGAGACAGATCAAGGGGAAAAAAATGCTAAAATTTTCCCTATGGGTTTGAAGATATATTCTCCCTTCCTCTCTCTCTCTCATGACATTCCTTGGGGAGTGAAAGAAATGAGAAACATCTATCACCCGGCCCTGGTTCCCTGTGACAGAAGAAGTGTGAGTAGAAAAGCATTTGCCATGTGTGCAAGGGACCCTACCAGTTGCGTGCTTGCTGAAGGGGCTTGTCAGGAAGGAACCAGAAATCTGCATTGAAAGTTCATCCTGATTCAGCCACAGTTTCCCTTTAAATATTCATCAGCAGACCAAGGAGGCACCTCGCAGAATGCCCAGGTAGCTCCAAACACATAAGCAGCTCTCCTGGGAGGCCACTCATATGACTCAAATGCTTTGCCAGACCGGGGCATATGGCTCTGTTCCTGCTGTCCCCTCCTTCTCACCAAAGCCGGATGACAGATAGCAATTTGGTGCCCTGCTTGAAGCGAGTGGCTGGTGCCAGGCCAATTCCCAGCAGCAGCAAAAAGCCATCTCCACAGTTGGCAGTGGGCACTGAGGATGTCTTGCTCTGGCATGCTGAGAGCCGGCCGAGCCTGAGGCCTGCTGGCACTGAGCGCCACGGGGAAAGCTTGCCCCATCATCAGCCATATTGTCCCAGCGCAGCGGGGAAGGACCAGGTCCAGAAGCCTTTGAAGCCAGTGATAGCTATTTTTTTTTTTCCCTAATGGGCTTTGGAGCAAGCCCAAAGAGCGACTTCATCCCTTAGCCCATCCCACCTGCAGCTTCTCCGTCCACCACCTTGCCGTAGCTCTCACTCTGTTGTTTTGGAGTGCTGATAAAACCCCTTCTGTTCGTATCACGTGCCACCATCATGCATATGGCACGCCACAGCCAATAAAGATGAGTCACCATTCATGGGACAGCGCTGGCAGATAGCCAGTGCTGCCAATTTTAGGCTTTGTAGGACCGTGGTAATCGTTGGGAGGGGGTTACATCATCAGAGCACTGCACAAACATTAGCCCATGCTGTTCCTAGGAGTTGTAGGCCAGCTGGGAAACTGAGGCACAGATGGAGAGGTTTGAGTAGCCTAAGGTTTCTAGGCTGAAGGCTCCTGGGGATCAAGTTCATGCCAAACAGATTCCAGGCAGGAAATTAAGGCTTTTTTTTTCAGGCAATTTTATAATGCAGACTTTCTTGGAGACGTACTTCTCACAGTAGACTCATGATTAGTGCACAGGTAGAGGTGGCTGCGCACTGCTGTGCTAGTAAAATATATGGGACTTCAACTGTTTTTGTCTTCAGGTTGCTCTAGTCTGAAGCTCTGATGCCATTCAGGAGAGCATGCTAATTCTGGATAAACAGAGGGCAGGTAGCCACTGAGGTTTGTAAAAAAAAACTGGGGAAAATGAAGGGCAGGTGTTGATAAGGGACTTCTCTGTGTTTCTAACCCTGATGTAGATGGAGTAGTTCAGGTTGATGCAAACTTGCTGAGTCTTGAGGGAAGAACTTCCTTGTTTCAGAAACTATCAGTTTTTTTAGATGATTAGCTCAGGGTGACAGTCGAGTGGACAGGAGTGCAGCAGATTCACTGAGTCAATAGAAATCTCCTGAAATGACTTTTGTCCTAAGTGGCATTCGATCAACCTCATGCCCCCAATGTCCACAGTACGTTCATGTCTTTGCATGGGTGCTCGCTAATGGGAGACGTCCACCAGGCACAGCCGTTTCCCTGTCACAGGATCCCATATCTCATATACCCGAAGGTGTAAACAGATGTTTGCAGTAGGGGAACGGACACGTGGTTTCATCTCAGCCTGTCCTGGAGGAAGGTGATGTTCATTAACTTGTTGAAGAGCCAGTCTCAACTTCATCTTGCATACACATGAACTTCTGAGGAGGCAAAAAGACCCAGGAAAGATAAGTCAACCTAAGCATGATTAAAACGGTGGATGCTGGCATGTCATTGCGTTCTGGCCTACTACACATCACTTAGACCTTTGCAGAGTGTACAAAGCATGTGAAGCAGAGGAAGAAACATGTTCCTGCTGTAATCTTTGGAAGTCAGTCTCCCTGGTGCCTTCAGTTACCCCACTGCAAAATAGCACCAGCTGTACCACATCTGGTTTTGTCACTTTGTCACTCACAGAAGGGCTCTGTCATACTCACTCTAATGATGTCAGCCTTGTGTACTCTTCAGAAGTGTTGAGATGCTCCTTCTTTTCAGATGACCAATCCCCTCACCTGCAATTATGCTGAGATAAGTACAACAATGGCCCCTACACAATAACAGATTTATAAACTATAAGGTTAGCAAAGCGTGCACTGCTGACACATCTCTAAACACACTGAATGAAGACGTCTTACCTTGGCCAGTGAGTTTGAATAAAGTTTGGTTTCCTTCCTCTTCCCCATCAGGTCAAAAGCATTTCCAGAGCTGGGCTTATTTCTTTCATGGCCTGCAAACTTTCTGTGTCCGGACCAAACCATTAACCAGAGGCCGTTTGCAGGGTCCATGTTTGGTACTGTCACAGACTATTTGAAACAATGCCCTGATATTTCCTCATCTCCAAGAAACTGGCTGTGGGAGCTGTGTTTATAGCAGGAAATTCCTTCACTAAGCCCTGGCAGAAGATGTTGCTTCCTCAATCTGGTGATGAATCTGTTTCATCTATGCTAATAATCTGAAACACATCAGAACATGAGCACAGCCACCTGATCTCGGTCATCCACATGGTTCAGTTATCATCACAGTCCTTGGCAGTTTTAATCCATGGCAGCTAGCACAGACCCAAAGAATTTCCAGGCTGGGCTCTGGTGTTAGCAAAGGCCAAGGATGATTCCCAAAAAGCAGTCTGGATTGGGCTCCCCTGTTTTGAGGGCTGAGAAAGAATAGTGACATAGATACAGCAGTCAATAGAATTAGGCTTTGCTCAGTTACTTATCTCTAGGCGCAGGGTCCCAGCTTCAAACGCTGCCCTCGACCTGTGTTATGGAAAAGAGATTATCAGGGTTATGTCTAGAAGAAAAAAGCAGAACTCCTAGGGCTTTCCTTTACAGTGTTGATGTGGTCTCTTATTTTTCAGAGTATTTTAGACCCACCTGCTAGATTACAACATCCTTTCAACTTGTGCTAGGCAGATTTAAATTATTCTCAATGACTGTGGTTCTCATCTGAATTAAACCAGAATGCCAGGACAAAGTGGCTGTAACAAATATCAAACGTACGGTGTTAAAATGCAAGTTTATTGCATATGTTTGCAGAGTTGTGTTGTTTTATGCCAACTACTCTTACTCTGAACACAGAAATGGGTGGGGATTTTATTCTAAATCAAGCTATGTGTTTTTTTTCCTTAACAAAGGGGGTTTTCCCCTTTTCAGTGCATTTTAGTAATATCATAAAGTGCATTTCTCTTCTAAGTGTTCCTAGCAGTAGATTTCAAATATCATTAGGTCTAAATAATCTCAGTATGTGAGGCTTGTTCTGATCTTTGCAGAGTGTAAATTGTGAGCTGGAGTCTGTTAAGATGTTCAATATGCTCAAGAATCTGAGCAAAGAACTGGCCGCTAAAAGTTGTATCTAAAGTTTCCTTCACAAAGAACCAGCTGTTGAATGCGCAATATGATTTTTCCTTCAAGAGTCGCTCTTCTTGGATTGTGTCATCTTATTTTTCCCAGTTAAAGTAATCACATGTTCGAGGTTTTTTTTTCCTGTCGCTTGGGGAAGGACTATTTTAAACAGCAGAAGGAAAAAAACCTAGATCTCAGCAATCAATGGCCACACAATACTGCACATCTAACCGAGGCTACAAGAACAGCACAATGATAATTGGGTGACTTTGGTCTCTAGAAATCCATGGTAGATCCATGCTAATGGTGATGCTTAGCTCTTCATATTAACTACAGAGGTAGATTAGGTTGATTTTTCTCCCATCTCAGGTGCCTGGTAGGATTTGGATGTATCTTGACCACGTAGATAAAAGGCTCTGATCAGGCTACTCTGATTTCTGTACTGAGGTCAGAAGCAAGTGAGCACAAGAAGAACCAGAGAGTGCACCAGGAAAAAGCAATGGAGGTCTATAGAGACACTTGTACACTTATTGGCTGGCTGTGCTACTCACAGGTTGAACCAGGTTTCTGTAACATTGCCTACAAAGAGGGATTTGGCTCTACATGCATGATTTAAAACCTGTTCTTGCTGGAGGTGTTGTCAGGACGTCCTGATGGAGCATTTCAAGGGAAAACTTTTGGGGTCTCTCAAGGAGCCTCAGATCCTCTTCTCTGTGGCTGTTGACTTTTGGGGATTCAAGTGGGGTTCTTTTTCAGTGTGATTCTTACACAATGGTTAAGAGCATTCAGATTAACAGGAATTTAGCTGAAGTTTTATAATTGCGGTGATGACTGTGCAGAAGGTATCTGACTCTGAATAGAGCAGCAATTCATAAAACCTTTGACAAAAATAGGCATGTATAAGCGTTCTCATGCTCTGTTCCCAAACACCCTAAACTATGTCCAGAAAACCCTGGCTGCACTCTCCCAGCACATTTCTACTGCAGATTTATCCCAGGTGATTGGCATCTGGATAAATTTAGACCAGGCTCAGACCAGACTGTCTCTCTTTCCTGTATGTGTGGCTTTAGGAGACAGGGATGCACGTAGCTGTTGGTGCTGAGTGTCTCAAAGAACCTTGAGACGCTGTCCACAGAAGATTCAGCATGTCTTTTGGAGTGTGCACTGGGGGAGGATGCACCAGGGCACTGTGGGAAGACCTTAGAGAGATATTGGCACTTGCGTGAGATAGCCTGAGTCATCAGTGCAGGGGTGTGGTTTACCAAGCTACACAAACCCCAATTTAAGTGGTAATAGCAGCTATTCTAGTTGGAAACCCTGTCAAATGTAGCCCCACACCAACATAAAAAAACGTCAGCAAAATTAATGAGATTACTGATTTACTGGCCAAAATTCACAAAGGAAAGAGCTGTTCTATATTAACACCCCCAAAATAGCATCTACTGAAGTGAAACTGTTTGGTTTTGGTCAGAGGGGGACAGTGAATTCCTTTCTTTAAATTTTCTTAACATTTAGGGGAAGTTTCAAATTGGAGGAATAATTTCAAAATAAATAGCTACATGTCATAATAATGTCACACCAAAAGGGACTGCAAAGAAAAAACTAGTTTTGTTGAATGTCCTTCTTTTCCTCAATGGTTGCCTCCAGATTCTTTAGGACTGAAACTATTGACCAATCTCTCTCCAGATTCCTGAGTGGTCTTGGACACGTGCTGTGCATTGCTCCCCCTGAAAAGTATGATTTTGAAGTTATTTTCCTTCAACTCTACCCACAGGCTTCCATCAGAGACTCTACCAGCTGGACAGACCTTCAGAGGAGGGTTTTTCTCCACAAGGCAAGGCTTGCCCATCTAGCTATAGTAATTGAGTCATGCTGGCATTTCCTTCAGACGTAGCTTTGAGACCATAACGGAGACCAGATTCCTAGAAGGATTAACCTATACTACCAAAATAACGTTTTGCTGGCATAAAGCTGAATTATGCCTTACCTAAGCTCTAGCTGCCATGACTGACTCCCCAGAGCCACCTGGGCTCGACACAGCAGCCACCTGAGCTAATGTACTCTGTCCAAAAGGCCAGCCTGGAAACTCTACCTCCAGGAGTTGAACCACAGTTCTTTCACATTATTTTTAAAGTGATGAAGGGGATTATATGACCAAGTTTGTGATAAGCAGAGGACTGTGCACATATTGTCTCTATACCTGTAACGCAGACGGTGCTGGCACTCAAATGATTCTGTTAACATGGTCTCTGGTACAGTTCTGGCCAGCTCACCCTTTCCCAAAGTTTTCAGAGCATGAGAAAATAGTTTCACATAGTCCAGGAACTGTTCCCAAAAGGCAGATTTGATACAACTACTGAGAGAGTTTAATAGTATGGTCATAGTAGACTGTGCCAGCTGGGGTCAAGGTCAGTGAGTAGTTCTAGCTCTGTTTCTCATTTGCTAGTTTAGGTGGCACCACGGTGACCCAGGGTCTCTCAAGGCCCGGGTTTGTGGGTTCCCTTCTCCTCTCTACTGTTACAAGTGGTTATTTGGTGGCAAGCTACTATACAAGATCAAAGATCTCAGTTAGCTAAGTGAGATGAGGTTTATGTGGACTGAGATTTCAGCTTTAGGAAAGTGCTGCCAGATATGTTGAATATTTGGAGTGGGTAAAACCTGAGATACTTGTGGTCAGCATCCTAGGAACAGGGCAAGGCAATTGTAGAAAGCAAATAGTGACCTTAGATGCCAGTGAGGACTATTTGCATATATGTCTGTCGGGATCAGCCGCCTTCTTGTTGATGTGGTGGGGGGATAGTGACTTTCTGCTGCCGCTTTCCTGAGAATGGTGATAACCTTGTCTGGCTGTTCAGAAAATGCAAGTTAAACATGTCCTATGACTGGTCACAGCACCCTTATGTCATCATCTGGGGGGTTGTTTCCATAGAATCATAGAATGGTTTGGGTTGAAAGGAACCTTTAAGGCCATCTAGTCCAATCCCCTTGCTTGGCCTTCAGTAGAATAAAATCGTTGTGTTGCATCACTTGAATTTGCCCATTTTATGCTAAATCTAGCAACTTTTACTCTGCAGAAGTCAATGCCAGGTATTCTGCTCATCTTGGAGCCACGAACAGGTTTCCCAAGCCTCCTTTCTGCTCTCCTCACCCTGCTGGGACTCTGGGCTCCCCTGTGAGCTCTTGTAAGGATTTGGTGGACACCTGGACACCAAACTGCTGTTATCTACAGCACTTTTCACCTTACCCACTTTCACTGGTTTTCTCTTTTGAGTTTGATCATGCACACACCAGGTGGAGTCAATGGAGAGGCAGAGAGGCACCTCCAGAGGGCAACTCATCCCAGGTCTCAGACAGGTCTCCTCAGGTGGGATGCAGGGAAGACCGGGGGAAGCTTTGCCAGTCCTTATGTGGTGAGGGGTAGCCAAGTTTTCAACAGGGGGTTTGACACTTCACTGAGGGTATTTAAGGGCAATGCAAAACAGAGGACAGATTATGCCATTTCTGCTTGGCCCAGGGTGCTTGTGCCTCCTGCAGAAGGATCAGTCCTTGGCTTGAATCCAGGAGAAGATACAAGAGTGGGTGGCCCCAGGGCCTGAGCCCGTTTGGCAGCTCCTGAGTTCAAAGAGGAGACAAATAGGAGAAAACATGACAGAAGCAGCCGAGATAATGAGAGCACAGTTCAGGCGAATGTGGCCAGTCATCTCTCCTCGAAGCAGAGGAAAAGGGGCTTTGGGGAAAACTGAAAGGCAGCAGGATGAAAAGGGAGAAAAGCAAGTCCTTTTGAAATGAAAGCCATAGTGAACCTCTGGACCTCAGTTCCTCAAGGCAGTGCCAGAGCAAAAGCTGGAGGGAAACTAAAAAGGGAACCGGTGTTTCTGGGGTCAGTGAGGACATCTTAATTGAGCAAAAAGTTTTAGGATGCATCCACATTTCAGGTTGTGAGACAGCCTTTCACAGGCAAGGGGTGGGAGGGCATCTGTCCATGTGAGCAAGCTGGTCTGAAGTTGCCTCGCTATGGACATTCACACACTCACAATAAAACATTTGGGAACATGGATATTCCTTTGGTCTCATGTGGAAGACCCCTCCCTGTGCTACCTTGAGCATGGACTGCCTTGTATAGCTACTCAAAGCAAGCAAGACACAGTGGGATTCAGCAGTAGAAGACCCTATTCCTGTTGTCCAGATCTATTTGAAGATGTCTTTAGTTGAGTTGCTTACCTTTGCCATCTTGAGTGCACCCTTAGCAAGTTTGCGGACGACACTAAGCTGGGTGGAAGTGTCGATCTGCTGGAGGGTTGGGAGGCTCCAAAGGGATCTGAACAGGCTGGACCGCTGGGCTGAGTCCAATGGCATGAGGTTTAACAAGGCCAAATGCTGCGTCCTGCACTTGGGGCACAACAACCCTGTGCAGCTACAGACAGGGAGAAGTCTGTCTAGAAAGCTGCCTGGAGGAGAGGGACCTGGGGGCGTTGGTTGACAGCGACTGAACATGAGCCAGCAGTGGCCCAGGTGGCCAAGAAGGCCAATGGCATCTTGGCTTGGATCAGAAACGGCGTGACCAGCAGGTCCAGGGAGGTTCTTCTCCCTCTGTACTTGGCACTGGTGAGACCGCTCCTCGAATCCTGTGTTCAGTTCTGGGCCCCTCACCACAAGAAGGATGTTGAGGCTCTGGAGCGAGTCCAGAGAAGAGCAATGAAGCTGGTGAAGCTGGAGAACAGGCCTTATGAGGAACGGCTGAGAGAGCTGGGGTTGTTTGGCCTGGAGAAGAGGAGGCTGAGGGGAGACCTCATTGCTCTCTACAACTACCTGAAAGGAGGTTGTGGAGAGGAGGGTGCTGGCCTCTTCTCCCAAGTGACAGGGGACAGGATGAGAGGGAATGGCCTCAAGCTCCATCAGGGGAGATTTAGGCTGGACATTAGGAAAAAATTTTTCACAGACAGGGTCATTGGGCACTGGCAGAGGCTGCCCAGGGAGGTGGTTGATTCACCTTCCCTGGAGGTGTTTAAGGGATGGGTGGACGAGGTGCTAAGGGACATGGTTTAGTGTTTGGTAGGAATGGTTGGACTGGATGATCCGGTGGGTCTCTTCCAGCCTGGTGATTCTATGATTCTATGTTTCTATGATTCTGTGATTCCAAAACAATCACCAGCAGTTTTCTGTTTCTTATAGACTGGTGAAGCTGTGTCCTGTGGGAGTCAGACCTTGGGGAGAGTGGGGCTGTGATGTTCCTTGGAAGAAGGTTTCCATAGTAGATGCTCAGAATTTGAAACACACCGTTTGTCCAATGATACTAAAAATATTTTTCATGGGAAAAGAGCAAAGGACAGGACACCAGTGTAACAAGCAGAAATGTTCAAGTCACATCTCTTTTCACTATCAGGCTCTGGTTTTTCATTGTGGGTCAGTCCAGCTCTGAGTGGAGCACAGAGGTGTCACATAGGTGTCAGAAGGCCATTCCTGGGTCACACTTATGAGTGATGTTCACCGTAAGAGCAATAATGCTCATCTGCCATAATGGACTGTGGCACACTGGAGAAACTGGTAGAGGAAGTGTCCTGAAGTCCTATTAGGAAAATGAAGGTCAAACCAGTCTGTACAGCCTTTTTATTATTAATATACAGGTGATGATCCATATTTTTGCATGTTCAAAGTGAAAAATGAAGAGGGAGAACGAAAGAAAGAAGACAAAAGTGATTCCCACCTCTGAAAAGAAAGAAAAAGGGAAACATTGAACTCCAGCAGGAACAAATGAAAACAGAAGTGGGGTCTGATTCTGACCCTTTTTAGTCTGATGCAAATAAATAAAAACAGATTAAAAAGGAAGAGGGAGCAACTTGCAGGCAATGTTGTTACAAAAGCAGAATCCAGCTTGATCTCTTTTGTATGTCAGTGCATTTTTACTCTGTGTGCATCAAAATGAAAGCCTGCCTCTAGATTCATTCTGAGCTTCAGGGAGGAACGTGCCACCCAAAGGGGAAAACACAATAACAGGGTTCACAGCACAGTGGCCTGAGCAGCTAGCGAGTGATGGGGAGGAACTGAGATGTGGCACTTGGCATTAAGCAAGCTCTGCTTTTATCCAGGGGCTGGTGGAAGGTTTCACGTTGCACTGAGTATTTGAGTATCAGCTCACCCAGGAGAAATGTTGGTATCTCCTCATTTTGTTTTTGTAGAATCTTCAGGAGAATTACTGTCAAAAAGGAAATAGAGCACCAGTTAGGCATCATTTTACAGTTTCAAGGGGCAGGTGCCATAGTAAATACTTAAGGACTGTGCTACAGTAACTGCATTCAGATTACTTGCAGCCAATAACCTGCAGCTGGATTTGTGATGGAAATTGTACATATCCCTAGTGAAAAAAACACTCTCCTCAGCTGAACAACACTGTGAGTAAGGGAAAAATTGATACATCGTTCATTTTAAATATTCTTTTGTGTGTATATGATTTGTCTACAAAGTTTTTATGAGACTGGCTATAAAACGATACGTAACTGCAGAGCATGAATAGGCCAGATAGGCTTGGATGTCTTTGGCTTTCCATACACCGTTTTTATTCCCGGGGAGATTTAAATTAGATATTAGGAAGAATTTTTTTCCTGTGAGGCGCTAGCGCAGGTTGCCCAGAGAAGTCGTGGATGCCTTGTCCCAGGAGGTGTTAAAGGCCAGGCTGGATGGGACTTTGAGCAACCTGATCCAGTGGGAGTTGTCTCTGCCCACGGCAGGGGGGTTGGAACTGCATGATCTTTAAGGTTCCTTCCAACCCAAACCATTACATGATTCCAGCAATGGCAGTTTAAGGGGAGTCATTGTTTTGAGTCTGTCTTCTGGAAGTGAGTTTTTCAGTGACTCTCATTATGTTTCTGAGATGGCTTTTTCTTAGGCCATCAGTAGGAACTGGAGAATGAACACAGAAATAGGCTGAAAATTGACCTATCCCCTGCAAGGCTCCAGGAGCGTCTCTTGAACTCAGAGTGGTTCATGCTCCTCTTCTCTGGTATCAGATCACTATCTGCATTATACTCTAGTCCACTCATTTTTTGATGATCCCAAGCAATGACTCTTGTTTCCCTTTCTCAGAGACCCTATTCCTTGGTCCAGCGGTCTTCTCAGGGAGTTTAGCCTTTGATATGGATGCTTTCTCATTTATCTTCACTGTTCATTGTTGCTCAGTCTTTGTGCCATGTCTGTTTACCACTGATGAGTGTTAAGTCCCCCTGAGAAAGAATTACTAAGCCAAGAGGTCAGCATCAAAGCAGTTCAACATAACGGTCTATTTCAGCTCCAGCTTCAGACAACTAAACAAAGGTATCTTAGATGAAGGTATCTCCACATGATGGGGGTGTCTAAGCTTCCCTTATGCTCAATGGAGATGCAGACAATACAGTCATAGGGTCTAAACAACCACCTTAGCACAGATCTGTCTCCACAAGCTATAATGAGTCAAGAAACAAGTTGGTTGACTTTTGCTCAGTGTCATTTCAGATGACCTGAGTACCCTTTCCACTCCAGCTCCCAGCTTAAAAATGCTCTTGTCTTCTGTATGCGAGTTGTCACATCTGCCAGCTCCACATGGAGGTTTGGAACATCCTGTAGCACCTCAAATGTTGCTGGATTCCTATGTGTGAGGGTTGCACTAAGACTTAATTCTCCATCAAGTAAAGTAAGAGATATCACTCAACCATGGACACCTTGAGGTGACTCCATACAGTAGGAGCTGAGTCCTGTCTGAAAAGCAAGGTGCACTGTGATATGAGAGAGATATATTACCTGCTTTAGCATGGATTTTATATGAGACCTTGAGAAATCCTTCAAACCTTAGTGCTTCTTCTGTCAAGTGGGACATAATAAAGCTCTGCCTCACCATACTGAATGTAAGTTAGGAGGTATCTCACCGTAAGGACTTCAGGGAACATTACTGAAGGTATTTGGGGGACTAATACTTGTGATGTGTCATTCAAGACACATGGGCTTGACTCCTCAATGGTGCTGACTACAGCCTGTGAGTCACTCATTGCTTTTAGCAGGTGATAGGAGGAGTTCAAGGGCTGTTGTACAGCTTGGTGTAGAGAGTAGGAAGATGCTGAGGGGCATGGTTTAGTATTTGATAGGAATGGTTGGACTCGATGATCCGATGGGTCTTTTCCAACCTGGTGATTCTTTGATTCTATGATTCTATAACCTCAGTCTATGCCAGTTTGACTTGTTACAGATCCCATGGATGCAACCCCAGGGTTTCCAGCCCCATGGGAGCTCATGTCCTTCTGGCTTGAGCATGCCCACAGAGATACGGCAGTGCATGCTGAGTGTTTTCCACTCCCAAGACTAAACACAGAGTGGGAGGAGTGGGAGTGGGTTTGTTGAAGTGACTTCAGTTTCAAACCATCCCCAACCCTTCGATAAACAAACCTTGGAAGGGAGTTGAAATCCACTTGTGCTAGATGAAGCTGCATCAGTCACCACGTGCAAAAGTCAAAATCAAAATAAAAACATACTTCTCATGTGATTCAACTTGCCAGAAATTTTTATTCTAGTTATAATTTGGACAGGTGTCTGTAGTTGCTTAGAAATTGGGCTTGGAAAAGTGGAAAAGATAGGAACAGTTTATCCCACAGTCTATGAAGGTCTATGAAGATGTCACAGGCTAGAAGTAACAAGCAGAGATGGGAACTCATGGTCAAGATTACAAAAGCCAAGGCATGCTTTGTCATTTAGGTCTGTATCATAAAATCTTAGAATTATAGAATGATTTGGATTGGAACAGACCTTAAAGATCATCCAATTCCAACCCCCACCATGGGCAGGGACACCTTCCACTAGAATGAAATAGCTGGGAATAATTTCTGTTGCAACAAAGTAAGACGTACCAGAGAAGTCTTTATATTGCTCCATGGCTCCTGTTGATGTGCATCTACTGATCGCACCCCCCTTACACCCAGGTCCACATCCTGCTTATCACTAGGATGCCAAAATTTGCATTCAGCACAGAGTTGTGAATTTTTAAACGACAGCAAGAATATGCCAAAATGCCTAGAGATACCTCATATTCCCCCTCATATATTAGTGCAAATGAGGAGACAACAAACTGTTTTGTAAGGGTAGTACTCATCCCATCTGACTGTCCCTGCCCTCCCCTGTCAAGGGATGGAGAAAGACACTTTGGAAGCATGAGTCAATCCCCCTTGTCCCACACATGGATCTTAGGACAGGGTGAATCACTTTCTGGGGGTGTCTGTCTCTCTCTGTTGACTTGAGGAGATGTTCAGATGACTGTCAGCAGGCATGGTACTGTGCAATATGAGTGACTCAACACACATACCCTCAGCCAGCTCCGTCCAATTTACAACAAAGACTGTGATTAATGTAGGTATCTGCGCTGAAAATGTTACAGTGGGAAAAGCCTTTATAGGTATAGCAGGTTTTTGTTTCTCGTGTATTTTATTCCTCTCTCTATTGTAGAATAAATGAACCCAACAGGAATGTTTTTAAGCCACTGTGACACATCTGTCTCTTGTGGCCTGGTGCTACTTGAGTTTCCATATACAGGTATATCTAACACCATACAAGTTTCTAGTACAGTAGTACTAAAATATGACAATACATGACTTTTTTTTTTTCTGTTGTTCATAGAAAGTTTTTAAACTGAATAGCTAGAAGATACTGCATCAGACATAATGCTTACAGGTATAGCAGCACTTACCATAAGAACTGTGACATTACTTTGCCTTCCAAAACTATTACGTGTACCAAAAATATAACACAGCCCAGAAAGCCACCATATCCTGGTCTGCATCCAAAGAAGCATGACAAGCAGGGCTAGAAAAGTGATTCTCCTCTACTCCACCCTCATGAGACCTCACCTGGAGTCCTGTATGCAGTTCTGGAGTCCTCAGCACAGGAAGGACATGGAGCTGTTAGAGCGAGTCCAGAGGAGGCCACAAAGATGATCAGAGGGCTGGAGCACCTCCCATATGAGGACAGGACTATCTGAAAGGAGGTCAGAGTGAGGTGGGTGCTGGTCTCTTCCCACAAGTAACAAGTGATAGCACAAGAGGAAGGGGCCTCAAGTTGTGCCAGGAGGTTTAGATTGGATATTAGAAAAAATTTCTTTACCTAAAGAGTGGTGAAGCATAGGAACAGGCTGCCCAGTGCAGTGGTGGAGTCTTCATCCCTGGAGGGGTTCAAAAAACTTGTAGATGTGGCACTTCGGGACATGGTTCAGTAGGCATGGTGGTGTTGGGCTGACAGTTGGACTTGATGATCTTAGAGGTCTTTTCTAACCTTAATGATTCTATGATTCCATTAAAGTCTCTAGAGGTAGGTCTTAAGAGCTTGTGGATCTTCTTTCCATCCCGGTGGGAGCCAGGTGCTTGTGGGCAGAGAAAAAAGTAAGAACAAAAAAAAAAAAAAAAACAGAAGAAAAGAAGTTAGGGTTTTCGGGCATTTTAGCTTTTTAATCCTGAGCAGGTACAGCAAGCTGCTCCTTGGGGTTTCTTAAAGAAGTAAAAGCAAAATAGAGCTGGACATCAGAGATGGAGGGGTGGGTTGTGTTATTGTTTGTTTTACTTGAAAACATTAGCATTTTTCTTTTAGATTTTGTAGGTAATGCTCCCAGATAGATCTTTGGCAAAGGCCAGCCAGTCTAGCTTTCCAAACATGGATCTTAGTTCATCAGCTGTTCCCTCACCTGTAAAACAGTTGTCAAGTGAGCAGCAGTGGGAGCAAAGAATGAGATGTCAGTGGCCTTTTCTTTTCCTAGGAATGTTTCAATTAATTTTTATTGTGTTGCTTTGCTCAATGAATCATTCAGTTTACTGTCATGATAATCAATGGTATTGTATTTTTCCAAGGTCCTGAGGTGTGGCAGGGCACTATTTTATCCACTGGAACAAATAAATAGTTTAATTGTGGATCTCTGATCCATCCAGAAAACAAGGCTGGAGATAAGCTACCTCCCATAAAGGTCTTCAGTCCATGCTGGAAACAGGGCAGGGGAGTTGCTGGAGGGATCAGATTCTTTGTTTCAGGACCATTTGGAGGATATTGATGAGCCTTGATGTCCCCTGTAGGTATCATCCCCTGTATGTATCATCTGCACAGGACTACAGGGTGACAAAAAAACCTGACCAGCAGCTTATTTTTTCCAAAGGTGAATGCAAACAGGGATTCCCGATTAAGTCAAAACCAAGTACACATCAGTGTGAATGTTGCTTTTTTGAAAGTATTTTATAATAAAAAAGATCCATGCAGTTACAAGGAATGTAGGTGTCCTACTCTTGCAGTGGTGCACTCCAAGACAGGCTACTTTCTACAACCTTCAGACTTAGTCTGCAGTGTTTAAATGGAATGTGGATTTCAAATTCTCAAATATGGATCTAATCAGGGTGGGGACAGAAGCTGTTCCCTGTAAGAAAAGAAGAGCTGGGATGGGGCGGCAGAGCCATGAAGACAAACATAATGTGCTATGCCAGAGAACTCCTGAATACAGCATCGTTTCCAATTCCCACACTGACATTTCTGTATTTCTCTCCTCTAGACTGTAAGGACAACCTGACGTGAGTTGAACCTTTGGGCTACCGAGCCTGCCCCTGCAATAATTTAGTGATCAGATGATGTTTTCAACCAAACCTCCTGTCTAACTCGGTGGATCTGTGTGTCTTCCGGCAGGTGTGTCCTCTGTGGCCTCCCTGATGTCCCTGGCTTGGGTGCTAGCCTCCTATCACAAGCTTCTTCGGGACTCTAGGGACGACAAGAAGAGTATGAGCTACAGAGGGGCCCTCATCCATCTCTTCTGGCGCCTCTTCACCATCTCATCCCGAGTTATTTCTTTTGCTCTCTTTGCTTCCATCTTCCAGCTCTACTTTGGGATCTTTGTAGTGGTCCATTGGTGTGCCATGGCTTTCTGGATCATCCATGGTGGGACAGATTTCTGCATGTCTAAGTGGGAGGAGATCCTCTTCAACATGGTGGTAGGGATTGTGTACATTTTCTGCTGGTTTAATGTCAAGGAAGGGCGGACTCGATACAGAATGTTTGCGTATTACACGGTAGTCCTGACGGAGAACGCTACCTTGACGCTCCTTTGGTATTTTTACAGAGATCCTGACACTACTGACTCATATGCCGTGCCAGCACTGTGTTGTGTCTTTCTTAGCTTTGCTGCTGGGATAGCTTTGATGCTGTTATATTATGGTGTGCTGCATCCCATGGGGCCAAGAGCTAAGATCCTTGTCAGCTCCTGTTGCGCCGAGCTGCTCTGGGGCATTCCTTTGCCCCCCGATGTTGAGCCCATGGCGCCCCAAACCCCTGGGTACCGGGGGGCCCAGGCTACGCCCACCAGAGCGGTCACGGAGCAACAGGAGGAACTCACAGCTGACACTTGCTTGCCCGTTTTCCAGGTGAGAGCAATGGTACCATCTACTCCATCTGGGCGACCCTACCCCCCTGAGGGGCCTCTCATTAAGATTGACATCCCAAGAAAAAGATACCCTGCATGGGATGCTCATTTTGTAGACAGGAGGTTAAGAAGAACTATCAACATCCTCCAGTATGTCACCCCCACAGCTGTAGGTATTAGGTATAGAGATGGACCTCTCTTATATGAGTTGCTACAATATGAATCTTCACTTTAAAAGCTCCTTAAAAGCAAAAGTAAAAAGAGGGGACCTTATTTTTGTTTACGGTAAACACAGATCATGAAACAAACACAAACCTTCAGATAAGCTTTCTTTCTGGTTGCTGTATGTATAAAAAAAAAAGATATTCTCTATGTTTTGTAAGTAAAAACAAAAAGAAAAACTTTTCTTTTGTTTTTTACACACAAGAAACAGTATTTCAACTTCCACACCTAGGATTCACAGGTGGAGAAGGAGGCATCTCCACATCAGTTTTATACCGTACACCAAGTGTAGAACATTATTTATGGGATTGGTGCTGATTGAAAAATAAAAAAAAAAACAAACAAACAAACCTACAACTGCCTTATGCCCTTAGGTGCTGAGTTTCATTAAGTACTGTCACCTTTCTCATGCAAAACTCTTTGATGATTATATGCCAGGAAAAAGAAAAACCCAACCAACTGAAATACAAACCTTAAAATAAAAAAAAAAAATAAAAAAAAGAAAATAAAAAAAATTAACAACAACAACAAAGAGAGAAATGTATGAAAAAAAAATCTCATTGCTCTGATTGGATTTAGCAGAAAAAACCCAAAATGTCTAACGATAAGAAGGCAAAGCCAAGACGCCCTCAATGAAGTTTGGTTTTTCCAACAGTTGAAAGACAAAATCAGGTCTGTAACTCAATTTGCTAATGGATCTATAACACCATTTGGCCAAGGCTGTGAGCCTCGACCGAGTCATGTTATAAATGCCATGTAACCATTTTCCTCGTGTAAACGGGCCGTGTGTGATGGTTGGTTTGCACCAGGTGAATGCAGTAATACAGTATCTGATCTTGTTTCCAACAATTGCACATGCTAAAGCACCACTGTCTTCAGTGGAGTCGATAACAACCGTCTGAGCCCAGAATAAGTCCTGCCACCTTGATTTATTTGGCAGAAGAAGTCTGCCAAACATCGAAATTATATACCAAAAACATGATACTAAACTGCATTTTCACATCTCTAATAACTATTTCAGTAATAATAAAACTCAGCATAGTAGCAAAAAGCGAGTCAATTTAAAGGCACAATACTTGATCAGTGACTGGCAAAATAATTTGACCTGCTGTATCATTTTAAGGCTGTGAAAGGCATACATGTATTATTTGTAATCTCGTGTTAAGACCTGTCACGTCTCATTCAGTGCGAGCCTTAAAGTGATTGTAAAGCATCCTTCGTTCCATTTTGGGGGTTTTGGGGGGGGTTGATTTTTGTTTTGTTTTGCTTTGTTTTGTTTAAAGGAAAACAAAACATGAAAATTGAGATTGAAAAAAAAAACAAACAACCAACCAAACAACAACAAAACAACCAACAAACTTCTTCACACGGTAATAACCTGTAAACTGACTCACGTCTTGAGATGATTTGGTGCTTTGTATTTTTGTTGATGTTGTTGTTGTGATATAGCTGAGAATTCTTCAACTTGGTACATGTGGGGAACTGCTGATAAAAACTGTCTTGTGTCACCCTCTACTGTAAGTACATGGCGAGAAACACCACCAGAGGAAATTCAGAGCATAGTGAGAGCATCATGGTTTAGCTTAGCCTTCTAACCACAAGGAGATGCTGCCGCCTCCGATGATGGCAAAGCCTAGACAGTCACCTGCTGAGGGCTGTGTGGTTTTTCTTGACATTTCCAAATAACCCGCTCGGTGTCTGAACATTCACATCGCTCGAATTCTGTTTCAGTGCTGGAATCTCTTTGTTTCGAGTTAAATCACGGGTTTGCCTCTATCTAACACCCTTTTCCTTTTTGAGAGTATTGCTCCTTTAAAGGAATATTCCCGTTTCAGGGCATCTTTTCAATCCCACTGTCCCTCTACTTGGGAGGGGAAGAAAAAATCAACAACAACATGAGATCTTTTTAAGTGAATGCTGTAGTATTTTCTGTGTGCAATTGCAATTTTTTATTCCAGAAATACTGTAACTGTCTAGGGTGCAAAACTCCCATGCTGACCTGTTCTGAAAAGAAGGTCAGCATGGGGGGGATATTTTTTAATTATGATTATGATTTTTTTTTTAATTTGAGGAATTGGTTGGGTTTTTTAATTATAATAGTCTTAAAAGAAACTAGTTACCAATTTTATATAACAGTTTAAAAGAAGCTGAATGCTTTCTTCGCCTGAATATACCTGAAGAGAAACATTTTTTTCAGTCAGTGGTCCTTTGCAGTGTTCTGAGAAAATGTTGGTGTTTCTTCAGCTGTTTCATTTAAAACATTTAACTGGTGTCTGTCCCTTTTAAGGAGGGCAGGGCTCAATTCACACCAAACTATAGACACATGGCAAAGTTTCTAAGAAGCCAAATTGTCACTGGTACTGTAATTCCCAGTCAAATTTCAGGCAAATGTTGCTGGGCTCTTATTACAAACGATATGATGGTCACATTTTCATGCAAAGGGAGGGATTTTGTCTTGTCATCCCCTATCTAAGTTCCCAGCCCCATGTTTACCATGCACATAAATACATATACGTATAAACACACATAAATTGTATAAAGCTTTCATTTCCCTTCTCCATTGTCTCTGTCCCATAACCAGTCCCTTGTCAAGTTTCTTACTAACATTTCACCCATCTCTTCCCTAATCAGTATGCTGTCTTCATAAAAAGAGGTAATTTGTGAAGTGAACTTATTGCCCCCAGCTACTGAGTCATAAAAGCACATCAGTGCCCATCCTCTTGCAACAGACCTGGATTTCTCCTTTTGACTTATCTTTAATACTAGCATAGACTTATTTTGATCGAGATCCCTGAGACTCGTGGCCTGTGTAAAGACTTTTCTTGGTCCTTCCATGAAGACCTGTCCTCTGCACATCTGCATTTCATTGGCATAAGCATTCAGAAAGGAATGGATGACAAACAACCCTGCTGTTCCTCAGAGACCTCTCCTCCAGGAGACAGCATCCTCATTTTCAAAAGCACCACAAGAATGTCCCCTTCTCTGAACTTGTCAACCTTGAGGACTGTTTCGGAGATGTGATCCCACTCCCTGGCCCCACTGAACAGCCAGATCCTGCCGCTTTGCACCAGAACAGTGAAATGAGTCAACAAGCCAAGGCACACTTATCAGAAATTGAGGAGGAGACCCTTCAGTGTTGCCTCTCATGAGCATCTGCAGCCTGCCTTCCCTCAGGAACGGGACTCTTACTCCAGAACACAACACCAACAGTTGTCCTCTCCATCCCATTACGGGAGCAGAGGGGCAAAACACTCTAGAAGTGACCTTACTTTTCGATGCAGTGCTAATTTCTCACAGCCAAACCAGCTTGACTAAGGGCTTGACACACCCGTGCTCCAAAGTCCTCCTTCTTCGTGGCTCATAGTATGGATAACAATGAAGGCAGGTGCTTCTACTGCGTGTTAAGACTATTTCATTACACTTAGTTGCATAAAATTTCTGCCTCTGCTATTAGTCCTTTCTTTGAATGATATCCACTGGCATCTTGATTTAGTGGAAGATTTACAGTGAGAGCCTGTGTCAACCCTAAAGAACTATTTCTCTTTCAAGGACTCCATTATAGCCTTAACGTAAAAGCATGTGCTCTACCACTACACCTAATGAGTTCATCGTGGACAGATTGGTGTGGTGACCTTTTCCTCTTGGGGTTATCTGTGATCTTGTTGCCAAACAGCGCCTTTTGCCAAGCCAAAAGCTCGGGGAGGAAAATTGCCCCCAGCTCTTTATTGGTACTAATCTCAATGCTAAAACGTTTAGCCCTCACTGCCTGGTTTGTTGGGTTTTTTTGCCCAGGGTCTCTTTGATTTTTGGTGTGTGCTTCAGCATGATAGTCAATGACTTGTTTTGGTTCCACTTGGTTTTTAATTCCTCAGCCTCTCCCTAGTAGCTTAATTATACCATGTCACACCTTCTTGCCAGAAGATACTGCATGAGGGGTTCTTCAAACTGTCCTGAAGGAGGTTGAGTCCATATTTATTCACATCACAAGATCAGTGGTAAACCTATCTGGTTCGTTTGATCTGCTGGATTCACCCTGGAATTGTCTAAACTAGCCAACTGTGCTGTGCCAGACCAAAGCCAGGACACAAGGGCTCCACTGTCCTCACTGTTATATCGTTCAGACCTTCCCTGCTGTGGTTTTGAACCACTCCAATGAGCCCCGGGCTCAGGCACAGCTTTACATACTGGCCAGGGACCATCCTGAATCGCAGCTTGGATGCAGCTGCTCCATACTGGGGAGTGAAAGAGTTTAGTAATATCGATGTGGCCGGCACTTGTCGGTTGGCTCCTTGGCCAGAATGGATCCTGGCAGTGCTTAATTTACTATTAAAGATATATCTATATGCCACAGATTGAGATTCAAGACTTGGTGGAGTACATCAGCTCCAATATGGCATTTTTCTTTTTTTTTTTTGTCTGCCTGATTCAATGGATAAGGTATTTTTCAGTTCACTTCATTCTTTTTGCTGAGGTTATTTTGCAAAGAACGTCACTTTTATTGTGCTGATGTCAACCCATCCATTCCTCCATCCATGTCAGATGGCTGGCAAGCTTAGTGTGATAGCGTTATACATCTGTAGGCAGCTAATTTGGAGACAGGAATGATTCAAACCAGACCAAATCAACAATGGAAATACAGGAATTGCAAGGCCCCTGCCCATGTCCTTGTCATGCTTTGCCACCCATACAAGGCATTTTTCATCTGCAGCATATCCAACCTGAACCACAGAAGAGGAACCGGTGTTGTATAATTACAAGTGAAAAGTGCAAGCAAGCCGCTGATTTCAAGTGTAAATACATATATTTTCAGTGTTTTGGATTGGAGCTAATTGTCTGCTTCATCCTGTCCTTCTCTGCCCCTGCCAAAAATCAGTAGTCATTTGCATGTATTTTTATTTAAAGCTGACTAGATGAAACAGGACAAAATTAGGTTCAAGCTTTAGTCAGTGGTCTGCTAAAACCTGGCTGGTGCTGCTCATAAGGAGAACATAGCTGTTGACTTTCAGAGAGCAACCATCCTGTGCTCTTCAGGTATATCTTTGTATACACAAGATTCACTTCACAATTTATCCTTCCTCCTTGTCCCTACACAGAAATGCATGACACACCTGTCATCCACATACCTGCAGCATGACTAAACCTCCCGAAGAAAATGTGGTCTGAGGTTCGTCCAGCATGATTTCATTGAAGCTCAGAGGTGCTTTGAAAAGGAAAACTTAACTACTGTGCATTTGCAAAACCTTTTAGTGCCTGCTTGCTGGGCAGCTTGGGCAAAAGACAATTTGGAAGCTGCCAGAGTCAGCGGAAAATTGTGAAGACAGGCTTTTCTAGGATCTTTTTTTCTTTTACTGGGTTGGCTTTTCTCTGGATTCTGTTCAGATTGAATGTGGCCATGCAAAATAATGGAAAACAAAACCCTAAATACCCACAACAAAATGTGGTCTATGCCAATCCCCAAATAAGCCAACGTAGTTGATGTTAGATGGCAGGGATGATGTGAACTCTGTTGTGTACCCATGTTGAAGCCTGCATGTTGTTATTTTGGGAGTTGTCTAAAGCCCTGGGGCTGTGGGGATGGTGGTTTCCCAGGGTGATGATTGCTGTTTTTATTTTTCCTTGGAGCTCAGGTGTATTCTGGTGCAGAGAATCTCAGCCTGGTTTGATGGAGAGGATTTGAGGCTATCCCAAATAGACGTGGGCAAACATTTCACTGTGTGCAGAATGCATTTCCAGACCTTTGGGTACCACCAGAGATTGTTGCAGTCCACTTATTTCTTCATGAGCATGTTCGGAATCGCTTCATTGTTCTGTCGTGTTTGAACTTGGGAATAACAGGGTGGTGACTCTTTTCTGTTGAGGTGTGATGTGAAGAAAGGTTGGAGCCTTCCTGCTGTGCTAGATATTGCCTGTGTTCAACCCTTGTTCCTTACTTGAAGCTCAGACAGTATGATGATGAGAAAAAAGAATGTGGTATGACAGAGAGCTGCATGTGTTCCATTTGCTCTTCACTGATGAGGAGGGAGGCAATTGGTGACAATCAAGATAAATCTACTTAAACCATCTGGACCTTAATGTACATTTAGACGTACAGACCACCCAGTTGGAAAGCGGTGTTGTTGATAAAATAATGTGGACTATAGTTTCCTGTTGTATATTAAAAAACTAAAAAAAAAATAAAATAAACAAACCAAAACAAACCAAAAATCACAACAAAACGAAGCATTGCAAGTAGACACAAATGATTTGAGAGCATAAATTTTACTCCCCCCTCAGCTCCTTGGGATACATGCAGCAAGGCAACCAGGCACATCTAATACATGGGGTTATTTGGATTTGTGCAGTGCTGTGTTTGTCAGATGGTCTTTTACAGCAAGTGTAGGAAGTGGCCACGGTCTAAAACTCATTGCAGATTTTTGGGTGACAGTACTCCTGGGTTTTGACCCCAGCTCTGCCACAAAGTCGCTGTGTAACCTTGGGCAAGTGATTTAACCTTTCTGTGCCTACAGTATACCCATCTGTACATGGGTACAATAATATTTACCTACCTCACAGGGGTGTTGTGAGGCTTAAGTAAATGCGTGTGAGAGGTGCTGGAAGCGCGTCGTAAAAATTTCATTCTTGCTGGGTTTGTGCTGTTATCGAGAATGAGCAGTAAAGGGGTTTGTTACAACACGCATAAAGAAAACCTACTGGTGCGTGCACGTGTCAAGAAAGCGATCTTAAGTCTTTTCTCTCCCCAAAAGCAAGGAACAGAGAAAATTGTTGTGTGCCAACTGAATAGCCTTGCTTTCCTGGTCAGATGTAATAGCACTGTTGGCAATATTATTTTCTTACACAACAGGTCACCTTTCCCTTTTCCTTTCTGTTTCTGGAAACTTGAAACTACAGATTACAAAAGTATTTTTGAACCGAACAGATTACTGATGAATACTTGAATTTCTTTAAAAGTTGCTCTCATCAGCCACGGTTAATGTGCACTAATCTTTCAGTCATCAGCTTCCATCTGAATACAGTGAAAAATTTGCTCACGCTGTTTTGGAATAGCCTGGACATTATTTGGAAGGCTGGTATACTGTTTGCTGAGGACTTTTGTAGGCATGGGAAAAGTAGAGTCTCAACTGAAAAACATGTGGAAAATCTTGTTTCTTTTTGTTTCTGCCTTTTAAGTTTCTTGACTGCCTAAGACAGCACAATAATTGCAGTTTACTTGGTTGTACAGTAGCTTTTCTTTCAACTGTTTCTTTATGCGAAGGGCAAAAGTGGGTTATGGAATGATAAACTAGACTCAACGCTGCTCACGCGCGACTCTTCTCAAAGTACCTG